>NW_027184768.1:0-516880 GCF_040668555.2 Bombus flavifrons | reverse complement strand
GACTAAAATTGTATCGTGTTCGACTGGAACCAGTGTGAACACAGTGCAAAAACTGTGATAAGCGCTGTATAAAGCAGCAAATGTGGAGTAGAACGCGTATCGAATTGTCCATGTACCCCGAAAAATAGAGGATCTACGTTGAATCTAATTATTGGCCTTGAGAATTAAAAAAGACTAAAATTGTATCGTGTTCGACTGGAACCAGTGTGAACACAGTGCAAAAACTGTGATAAGCGCTGTATAAAGCAGCAAATGTGGAGTAGAACGCGTATCGAATTGTCCATGTATCCCGAAAAATAGAGGATCTACGTTGAATCTAATTATTGGCCTTGAGAATTAAAAAAGACTAAAATTGTATCGTGTTCGACTGGAACCAGTGTGAACACAGTGCAAAAACTGTGATAAGCGCTGTATAAAGCAGCAAATGTGGAGTAGAACGCGTATCGAATTGTCCATGTATCCCGAAAAATAGAGGATCTACGTTGAATCTAATTATTGGCCTTGAGAATTAAAAAAGACTAAAATTGTATCGTGTTCGACTGGAACCAGTGTGAACACAGTGCAAAAACTGTGATAAGCGCTGTATAAAGCAGCAAATGTGGAGTAGAACGCGTATCGAATTGTCCATGTATCCCGAAAAATAGAGGATCTACGTTGAATCTAATTATTGGCCTTGAGAATTAAAAAAGACTAAAATTGTATCGTGTTCGACTGGAACCAGTGTGAACACAGTGCAAAAACTGTGATAAGCGCTGTATAAAGCAGCAAATGTGGAGTAGAACGCGTATCGAATTGTCCATGTATCCCGAAAAATAGAGGATCTACGTTGAATCTAATTATTGGCCTTGAGAATTAAAAAAGACTAAAATTGTATCGTGTTCGACTGGAACCAGTGTGAACACAGTGCAAAAACTGTGATAAGCGCTGTATAAAGCAGCAAATGTGGAGTAGAACGCGTATCGAATTGTCCATGTATCCCGAAAAATAGAGGATCTACGTTGAATCTAATTATTGGCCTTGAGAATTAAAAAAGACTAAAATTGTATCGTGTTCGACTGGAACCAGTGTGAACACAGTGCAAAAACTGTGATAAGCGCTGTATAAAGCAGCAAATGTGGAGTAGAACGCGTATCGAATTGTCCATGTATCCCGAAAAATAGAGGATCTACGTTGAATCTAATTATTGGCCTTGAGAATTAAAAAAGACTAAAATTGTATCGTGTTCGACTGGAACCAGTGTGAACACAGTGCAAAAACTGTGATAAGCGCTGTATAAAGCAGCAAATGTGGAGTAGAACGCGTATCGAATTGTCCATGTATCCCGAAAAATAGAGGATCTACGTTGAATCTAATTATTGGCCTTGAGAATTAAAAAAGACTAAAATTGTATCGTGTTCGACTGGAACCAGTGTGAACACAGTGCAAAAACTGTGATAAGCGCTGTATAAAGCAGCAAATGTGGAGTAGAACGCGTATCGAATTGTCCATGTATCCCGAAAAATAGAGGATCTACGTTGAATCTAATTATTGGCCTTGAGAATTAAAAAAGACTAAAATTGTATCGTGTTCGACTGGAACCAGTGTGAACACAGTGCAAAAACTGTGATAAGCGCTGTATAAAGCAGCAAATGTGGAGTAGAACGCGTATCGAATTGTCCATGTATCCCGAAAAATAGAGGATCTACGTTGAATCTAATTATTGGCCTTGAGAATTAAAAAAGACTAAAATTGTATCGTGTTCGACTGGAACCAGTGTGAACACAGTGCAAAAACTGTGATAAGCGCTGTATAAAGCAGCAAATGTGGAGTAGAACGCGTATCGAATTGTCCATGTATCCCGAAAAATAGAGGATCTACGTTGAATCTAATTATTGGCCTTGAGAATTAAAAAAGACTAAAATTGTATCGTGTTCGACTGGAACCAGTGTGAACACAGTGCAAAAACTGTGATAAGCGCTGTATAAAGCAGCAAATGTGGAGTAGAACGCGTATCGAATTGTCCATGTATCCCGAAAAATAGAGGATCTACGTTGAATCTAATTATTGGCCTTGAGAATTAAAAAAGACTAAAATTGTATCGTGTTCGACTGGAACCAGTGTGAACACAGTGCAAAAACTGTGATAAGCGCTGTATAAAGCAGCAAATGTGGAGTAGAACGCGTATCGAATTGTCCATGTATCCCGAAAAATAGAGGATCTACGTTGAATCTAATTATTGGCCTTGAGAATTAAAAAAGACTAAAATTGTATCGTGTTCGACTGGAACCAGTGTGAACACAGTGCAAAAACTGTGATAAGCGCTGTATAAAGCAGCAAATGTGGAGTAGAACGCGTATCGAATTGTCCATGTATCCCGAAAAATAGAGGATCTACGTTGAATCTAATTATTGGCCTTGAGAATTAAAAAAGACTAAAATTGTATCGTGTTCGACTGGAACCAGTGTGAACACAGTGCAAAAACTGTGATAAGCGCTGTATAAAGCAGCAAATGTGGAGTAGAACGCGTATCGAATTGTCCATGTATCCCGAAAAATAGAGGATCTACGTTGAATCTAATTATTGGCCTTGAGAATTAAAAAAGACTAAAATTGTATCGTGTTCGACTGGAACCAGTGTGAACACAGTGCAAAAACTGTGATAAGCGCTGTATAAAGCAGCAAATGTGGAGTAGAACGCGTATCGAATTGTCCATGTATCCCGAAAAATAGAGGATCTACGTTGAATCTAATTATTGGCCTTGAGAATTAAAAAAGACTAAAATTGTATCGTGTTCGACTGGAACCAGTGTGAACACAGTGCAAAAACTGTGATAAGCGCTGTATAAAGCAGCAAATGTGGAGTAGAACGCGTATCGAATTGTCCATGTATCCCGAAAAATAGAGGATCTACGTTGAATCTAATTATTGGCCTTGAGAATTAAAAAAGACTAAAATTGTATCGTGTTCGACTGGAACCAGTGTGAACACAGTGCAAAAACTGTGATAAGCGCTGTATAAAGCAGCAAATGTGGAGTAGAACGCGTATCGAATTGTCCATGTATCCCGAAAAATAGAGGATCTACGTTGAATCTAATTATTGGCCTTGAGAATTAAAAAAGACTAAAATTGTATCGTGTTCGACTGGAACCAGTGTGAACACAGTGCAAAAACTGTGATAAGCGCTGTATAAAGCAGCAAATGTGGAGTAGAACGCGTATCGAATTGTCCATGTATCCCGAAAAATAGAGGATCTACGTTGAATCTAATTATTGGCCTTGAGAATTAAAAAAGACTAAAATTGTATCGTGTTCGACTGGAACCAGTGTGAACACAGTGCAAAAACTGTGATAAGCGCTGTATAAAGCAGCAAATGTGGAGTAGAACGCGTATCGAATTGTCCATGTATCCCGAAAAATAGAGGATCTACGTTGAATCTAATTATTGGCCTTGAGAATTAAAAAAGACTAAAATTGTATCGTGTTCGACTGGAACCAGTGTGAACACAGTGCAAAAACTGTGATAAGCGCTGTATAAAGCAGCAAATGTGGAGTAGAACGCGTATCGAATTGTCCATGTATCCCGAAAAATAGAGGATCTACGTTGAATCTAATTATTGGCCTTGAGAATTAAAAAAGACTAAAATTGTATCGTGTTCGACTGGAACCAGTGTGAACACAGTGCAAAAACTGTGATAAGCGCTGTATAAAGCAGCAAATGTGGAGTAGAACGCGTATCGAATTGTCCATGTATCCCGAAAAATAGAGGATCTACGTTGAATCTAATTATTGGCCTTGAGAATTAAAAAAGACTAAAATTGTATCGTGTTCGACTGGAACCAGTGTGAACACAGTGCAAAAACTGTGATAAGCGCTGTATAAAGCAGCAAATGTGGAGTAGAACGCGTATCGAATTGTCCATGTATCCCGAAAAATAGAGGATCTACGTTGAATCTAATTATTGGCCTTGAGAATTAAAAAAGACTAAAATTGTATCGTGTTCGACTGGAACCAGTGTGAACACAGTGCAAAAACTGTGATAAGCGCTGTATAAAGCAGCAAATGTGGAGTAGAACGCGTATCGAATTGTCCATGTATCCCGAAAAATAGAGGATCTACGTTGAATCTAATTATTGGCCTTGAGAATTAAAAAAGACTAAAATTGTATCGTGTTCGACTGGAACCAGTGTGAACACAGTGCAAAAACTGTGATAAGCGCTGTATAAAGCAGCAAATGTGGAGTAGAACGCGTATCGAATTGTCCATGTATCCCGAAAAATAGAGGATCTACGTTGAATCTAATTATTGGCCTTGAGAATTAAAAAAGACTAAAATTGTATCGTGTTCGACTGGAACCAGTGTGAACACAGTGCAAAAACTGTGATAAGCGCTGTATAAAGCAGCAAATGTGGAGTAGAACGCGTATCGAATTGTCCATGTATCCCGAAAAATAGAGGATCTACGTTGAATCTAATTATTGGCCTTGAGAATTAAAAAAGACTAAAATTGTATCGTGTTCGACTGGAACCAGTGTGAACACAGTGCAAAAACTGTGATAAGCGCTGTATAAAGCAGCAAATGTGGAGTAGAACGCGTATCGAATTGTCCATGTATCCCGAAAAATAGAGGATCTACGTTGAATCTAATTATTGGCCTTGAGAATTAAAAAAGACTAAAATTGTATCGTGTTCGACTGGAACCAGTGTGAACACAGTGCAAAAACTGTGATAAGCGCTGTATAAAGCAGCAAATGTGGAGTAGAACGCGTATCGAATTGTCCATGTATCCCGAAAAATAGAGGATCTACGTTGAATCTAATTATTGGCCTTGAGAATTAAAAAAGACTAAAATTGTATCGTGTTCGACTGGAACCAGTGTGAACACAGTGCAAAAACTGTGATAAGCGCTGTATAAAGCAGCAAATGTGGAGTAGAACGCGTATCGAATTGTCCATGTATCCCGAAAAATAGAGGATCTACGTTGAATCTAATTATTGGCCTTGAGAATTAAAAAAGACTAAAATTGTATCGTGTTCGACTGGAACCAGTGTGAACACAGTGCAAAAACTGTGATAAGCGCTGTATAAAGCAGCAAATGTGGAGTAGAACGCGTATCGAATTGTCCATGTATCCCGAAAAATAGAGGATCTACGTTGAATCTAATTATTGGCCTTGAGAATTAAAAAAGACTAAAATTGTATCGTGTTCGACTGGAACCAGTGTGAACACAGTGCAAAAACTGTGATAAGCGCTGTATAAAGCAGCAAATGTGGAGTAGAACGCGTATCGAATTGTCCATGTATCCCGAAAAATAGAGGATCTACGTTGAATCTAATTATTGGCCTTGAGAATTAAAAAAGACTAAAATTGTATCGTGTTCGACTGGAACCAGTGTGAACACAGTGCAAAAACTGTGATAAGCGCTGTATAAAGCAGCAAATGTGGAGTAGAACGCGTATCGAATTGTCCATGTATCCCGAAAAATAGAGGATCTACGTTGAATCTAATTATTGGCCTTGAGAATTAAAAAAGACTAAAATTGTATCGTGTTCGACTGGAACCAGTGTGAACACAGTGCAAAAACTGTGATAAGCGCTGTATAAAGCAGCAAATGTGGAGTAGAACGCGTATCGAATTGTCCATGTATCCCGAAAAATAGAGGATCTACGTTGAATCTAATTATTGGCCTTGAGAATTAAAAAAGACTAAAATTGTATCGTGTTCGACTGGAACCAGTGTGAACACAGTGCAAAAACTGTGATAAGCGCTGTATAAAGCAGCAAATGTGGAGTAGAACGCGTATCGAATTGTCCATGTATCCCGAAAAATAGAGGATCTACGTTGAATCTAATTATTGGCCTTGAGAATTAAAAAAGACTAAAATTGTATCGTGTTCGACTGGAACCAGTGTGAACACAGTGCAAAAACTGTGATAAGCGCTGTATAAAGCAGCAAATGTGGAGTAGAACGCGTATCGAATTGTCCATGTATCCCGAAAAATAGAGGATCTACGTTGAATCTAATTATTGGCCTTGAGAATTAAAAAAGACTAAAATTGTATCGTGTTCGACTGGAACCAGTGTGAACACAGTGCAAAAACTGTGATAAGCGCTGTATAAAGCAGCAAATGTGGAGTAGAACGCGTATCGAATTGTCCATGTATCCCGAAAAATAGAGGATCTACGTTGAATCTAATTATTGGCCTTGAGAATTAAAAAAGACTAAAATTGTATCGTGTTCGACTGGAACCAGTGTGAACACAGTGCAAAAACTGTGATAAGCGCTGTATAAAGCAGCAAATGTGGAGTAGAACGCGTATCGAATTGTCCATGTATCCCGAAAAATAGAGGATCTACGTTGAATCTAATTATTGGCCTTGAGAATTAAAAAAGACTAAAATTGTATCGTGTTCGACTGGAACCAGTGTGAACACAGTGCAAAAACTGTGATAAGCGCTGTATAAAGCAGCAAATGTGGAGTAGAACGCGTATCGAATTGTCCATGTATCCCGAAAAATAGAGGATCTACGTTGAATCTAATTATTGGCCTTGAGAATTAAAAAAGACTAAAATTGTATCGTGTTCGACTGGAACCAGTGTGAACACAGTGCAAAAACTGTGATAAGCGCTGTATAAAGCAGCAAATGTGGAGTAGAACGCGTATCGAATTGTCCATGTATCCCGAAAAATAGAGGATCTACGTTGAATCTAATTATTGGCCTTGAGAATTAAAAAAGACTAAAATTGTATCGTGTTCGACTGGAACCAGTGTGAACACAGTGCAAAAACTGTGATAAGCGCTGTATAAAGCAGCAAATGTGGAGTAGAACGCGTATCGAATTGTCCATGTATCCCGAAAAATAGAGGATCTACGTTGAATCTAATTATTGGCCTTGAGAATTAAAAAAGACTAAAATTGTATCGTGTTCGACTGGAACCAGTGTGAACACAGTGCAAAAACTGTGATAAGCGCTGTATAAAGCAGCAAATGTGGAGTAGAACGCGTATCGAATTGTCCATGTATCCCGAAAAATAGAGGATCTACGTTGAATCTAATTATTGGCCTTGAGAATTAAAAAAGACTAAAATTGTATCGTGTTCGACTGGAACCAGTGTGAACACAGTGCAAAAACTGTGATAAGCGCTGTATAAAGCAGCAAATGTGGAGTAGAACGCGTATCGAATTGTCCATGTATCCCGAAAAATAGAGGATCTACGTTGAATCTAATTATTGGCCTTGAGAATTAAAAAAGACTAAAATTGTATCGTGTTCGACTGGAACCAGTGTGAACACAGTGCAAAAACTGTGATAAGCGCTGTATAAAGCAGCAAATGTGGAGTAGAACGCGTATCGAATTGTCCATGTATCCCGAAAAATAGAGGATCTACGTTGAATCTAATTATTGGCCTTGAGAATTAAAAAAGACTAAAATTGTATCGTGTTCGACTGGAACCAGTGTGAACACAGTGCAAAAACTGTGATAAGCGCTGTATAAAGCAGCAAATGTGGAGTAGAACGCGTATCGAATTGTCCATGTATCCCGAAAAATAGAGGATCTACGTTGAATCTAATTATTGGCCTTGAGAATTAAAAAAGACTAAAATTGTATCGTGTTCGACTGGAACCAGTGTGAACACAGTGCAAAAACTGTGATAAGCGCTGTATAAAGCAGCAAATGTGGAGTAGAACGCGTATCGAATTGTCCATGTATCCCGAAAAATAGAGGATCTACGTTGAATCTAATTATTGGCCTTGAGAATTAAAAAAGACTAAAATTGTATCGTGTTCGACTGGAACCAGTGTGAACACAGTGCAAAAACTGTGATAAGCGCTGTATAAAGCAGCAAATGTGGAGTAGAACGCGTATCGAATTGTCCATGTATCCCGAAAAATAGAGGATCTACGTTGAATCTAATTATTGGCCTTGAGAATTAAAAAAGACTAAAATTGTATCGTGTTCGACTGGAACCAGTGTGAACACAGTGCAAAAACTGTGATAAGCGCTGTATAAAGCAGCAAATGTGGAGTAGAACGCGTATCGAATTGTCCATGTATCCCGAAAAATAGAGGATCTACGTTGAATCTAATTATTGGCCTTGAGAATTAAAAAAGACTAAAATTGTATCGTGTTCGACTGGAACCAGTGTGAACACAGTGCAAAAACTGTGATAAGCGCTGTATAAAGCAGCAAATGTGGAGTAGAACGCGTATCGAATTGTCCATGTATCCCGAAAAATAGAGGATCTACGTTGAATCTAATTATTGGCCTTGAGAATTAAAAAAGACTAAAATTGTATCGTGTTCGACTGGAACCAGTGTGAACACAGTGCAAAAACTGTGATAAGCGCTGTATAAAGCAGCAAATGTGGAGTAGAACGCGTATCGAATTGTCCATGTATCCCGAAAAATAGAGGATCTACGTTGAATCTAATTATTGGCCTTGAGAATTAAAAAAGACTAAAATTGTATCGTGTTCGACTGGAACCAGTGTGAACACAGTGCAAAAACTGTGATAAGCGCTGTATAAAGCAGCAAATGTGGAGTAGAACGCGTATCGAATTGTCCATGTATCCCGAAAAATAGAGGATCTACGTTGAATCTAATTATTGGCCTTGAGAATTAAAAAAGACTAAAATTGTATCGTGTTCGACTGGAACCAGTGTGAACACAGTGCAAAAACTGTGATAAGCGCTGTATAAAGCAGCAAATGTGGAGTAGAACGCGTATCGAATTGTCCATGTATCCCGAAAAATAGAGGATCTACGTTGAATCTAATTATTGGCCTTGAGAATTAAAAAAGACTAAAATTGTATCGTGTTCGACTGGAACCAGTATGAACACAGTGCAAAAACTGTGATAAGCGCTGTATAAAGCAGCAAATGTGGAGTAGAACGCGTATCGAATTGTCCATGTATCCCGAAAAATAGAGGATCTACGTTGAATCTAATTATTGGCCTTGAGAATTAAAAAAGACTAAAATTGTATCGTGTTCGACTGGAACCAGTGTGAACACAGTGCAAAAACTGTGATAAGCGCTGTATAAAGCAGCAAATGTGGAGTAGAACGCGTATCGAATTGTCCATGTATCCCGAAAAATAGAGGATCTACGTTGAATCTAATTATTGGCCTTGAGAATTAAAAAAGACTAAAATTGTATCGTGTTCGACTGGAACCAGTGTGAACACAGTGCAAAAACTGTGATAAGCGCTGTATAAAGCAGCAAATGTGGAGTAGAACGCGTATCGAATTGTCCATGTATCCCGAAAAATAGAGGATCTACGTTGAATCTAATTATTGGCCTTGAGAATTAAAAAAGACTAAAATTGTATCGTGTTCGACTGGAACCAGTGTGAACACAGTGCAAAAACTGTGATAAGCGCTGTATAAAGCAGCAAATGTGGAGTAGAACGCGTATCGAATTGTCCATGTATCCCGAAAAATAGAGGATCTACGTTGAATCTAATTATTGGCCTTGAGAATTAAAAAAGACTAAAATTGTATCGTGTTCGACTGGAACCAGTGTGAACACAGTGCAAAAACTGTGATAAGCGCTGTATAAAGCAGCAAATGTGGAGTAGAACGCGTATCGAATTGTCCATGTATCCCGAAAAATAGAGGATCTACGTTGAATCTAATTATTGGCCTTGAGAATTAAAAAAGACTAAAATTGTATCGTGTTCGACTGGAACCAGTGTGAACACAGTGCAAAAACTGTGATAAGCGCTGTATAAAGCAGCAAATGTGGAGTAGAACGCGTATCGAATTGTCCATGTATCCCGAAAAATAGAGGATCTACGTTGAATCTAATTATTGGCCTTGAGAATTAAAAAAGACTAAAATTGTATCGTGTTCGACTGGAACCAGTGTGAACACAGTGCAAAAACTGTGATAAGCGCTGTATAAAGCAGCAAATGTGGAGTAGAACGCGTATCGAATTGTCCATGTATCCCGAAAAATAGAGGATCTACGTTGAATCTAATTATTGGCCTTGAGAATTAAAAAAGACTAAAATTGTATCGTGTTCGACTGGAACCAGTGTGAACACAGTGCAAAAACTGTGATAAGCGCTGTATAAAGCAGCAAATGTGGAGTAGAACGCGTATCGAATTGTCCATGTATCCCGAAAAATAGAGGATCTACGTTGAATCTAATTATTGGCCTTGAGAATTAAAAAAGACTAAAATTGTATCGTGTTCGACTGGAACCAGTGTGAACACAGTGCAAAAACTGTGATAAGCGCTGTATAAAGCAGCAAATGTGGAGTAGAACGCGTATCGAATTGTCCATGTATCCCGAAAAATAGAGGATCTACGTTGAATCTAATTATTGGCCTTGAGAATTAAAAAAGACTAAAATTGTATCGTGTTCGACTGGAACCAGTGTGAACACAGTGCAAAAACTGTGATAAGCGCTGTATAAAGCAGCAAATGTGGAGTAGAACGCGTATCGAATTGTCCATGTATCCCGAAAAATAGAGGATCTACGTTGAATCTAATTATTGGCCTTGAGAATTAAAAAAGACTAAAATTGTATCGTGTTCGACTGGAACCAGTGTGAACACAGTGCAAAAACTGTGATAAGCGCTGTATAAAGCAGCAAATGTGGAGTAGAACGCGTATCGAATTGTCCATGTATCCCGAAAAATAGAGGATCTACGTTGAATCTAATTATTGGCCTTGAGAATTAAAAAAGACTAAAATTGTATCGTGTTCGACTGGAACCAGTGTGAACACAGTGCAAAAACTGTGATAAGCGCTGTATAAAGCAGCAAATGTGGAGTAGAACGCGTATCGAATTGTCCATGTATCCCGAAAAATAGAGGATCTACGTTGAATCTAATTATTGGCCTTGAGAATTAAAAAAGACTAAAATTGTATCGTGTTCGACTGGAACCAGTGTGAACACAGTGCAAAAACTGTGATAAGCGCTGTATAAAGCAGCAAATGTGGAGTAGAACGCGTATCGAATTGTCCATGTATCCCGAAAAATAGAGGATCTACGTTGAATCTAATTATTGGCCTTGAGAATTAAAAAAGACTAAAATTGTATCGTGTTCGACTGGAACCAGTGTGAACACAGTGCAAAAACTGTGATAAGCGCTGTATAAAGCAGCAAATGTGGAGTAGAACGCGTATCGAATTGTCCATGTATCCCGAAAAATAGAGGATCTACGTTGAATCTAATTATTGGCCTTGAGAATTAAAAAAGACTAAAATTGTATCGTGTTCGACTGGAACCAGTGTGAACACAGCGCAAACATTATGATATGCGCTGTATAAAGCAGTAAATGTGGAGTAGAACGCGTATTGAATTGTCCATGTATCCCGAAAAATAGAGGATCTACGTTGAATTTAATTATTGACCTTGAGAATTAAAAAAGACTAAAATTGTATCGGATTCGACTGGGACCAGCGTGAACATAGTGCAAAAACTGTGATAAGCGCTGTATACAGCAGCAAATGTGGAGTAGAACGCGTATCGAATTGTCCATGTATCCCGAAAAATAGAGGATCTACGTTGAATTTAATTATTGGCCTTGAGAATTAAAAAAGACTAAAATTGTATCGTGTTCGACTGGGACCAGTGTGAACACAGTGCAAAAACTGTGATAAGCGTTGTATAAAGCAGCAAATGTGGAGTAGAACGCGTATCGAATTGTCCATGTATCCCGAAAAATAGAGGATCTACGTTGAATTTAATTATTGGCCTTGAGAATTAAAAAAGACTAAAATTGTATCGGATTCGACTGGGACAGTGTGAACACAGTGCAAAAACTGTGATAAGCGCTGTATAAAGCAGCAAATGTGGAGTAGAACGCGTATCGAATTGTCCATGTATCCCGAAAAATAGGGGATCTACGTTGAATTTAATTATTGGCCTTGAGAATTAAAAAAGACTAAAATTGTATCGGATTCGACTGGGACCAGCGTGAACACAGTGCAAAAACTGTGATAAGCGCTGTATAAAGCAGCAAATGTGGAGTAGAAAGCGTATCGAATTGTCCATGTATCCCGAAAAATAGGGGATCTACGTTGAATTTAATTATTGGCCTTGAGAATTAAAAAAGACTAAAATTGTATCGTTTTCGACTGGAACCAGTGTGAACACAGCGCAAGCATTACGATATGCGCTGTATAAAGCAGCAAATGTGGAGTAGAACGCGTATTGAATTGTCCATGTATCCCGAAAAATAGAGGATCTACGTTCAATATAATTATTGACCTTGAGAATTAAAAAAGACTAAAATTGTATCGTATTCGACTGGGACCAGCGTGAACACAGTGCAAAAACTGTGATAAGCGCTGTATAAAGCAGCAAATGTGGAGTAGAACGCGTATCGAATTGTCCATGTATCCCGAAAAATAGAGGATCTACGTTGAATATAATTATTGGCCTTGAGAATTAAAAAAGACTAAAATTGTATCGTGTTCGACTGGGACCAGTGTGAACACAGTGCAAAAACTGTGATAAGCGCTGTATAAAGCAGCAAATGTGGAGTAGAACGCGTATGGAATTGTCCATGTATCCCGAAAAATAGAGGATCTACGTTGAATTTAATTATTGGCCTTGAGAATTAAAAAAGACTAAAATTGTATCGTGTTCGACTGGAACCAGTGTGAACACAGCGCAAACATTATGATATGCGCTGTATAAAGCAGTAAATGTGGAGTAGAACGCGTATTGAATTGTCCATGTATCCCGAAAAATAGAGGATCTACGAAGAATTTAATTATTGGCCTTGAGAATTAAAAAAGACTAAAATGGTATCGGATTTGACTCGGACCAGTGTGAACACAGTGCAAAAACTGTGATAAGCGCTGTATAAAGCTGCAAATATGGAGTAGAACGCGTATCGAATTGTCCATGTATCCCGAAAAATAGAGGATCTACGTTGAATTTAATTATTGGCCTTGAGAATTAAAAAAGACTAAAATTGTATCGTGTTCGACTGGGACCAGTGTGAACACAGTGCAAAAACTGTGATAAGCGCTGTATAAAGCAGCAAATGTGGAGTAGAACGCGTATCGAATTGTCCATGTATCCCGAAAAATAGAGGATCTACGTTGCATTTAATTATTGGCCTTGAGAATTAAAAAAGACTAAAATTGTATCGTGTTCGACTGGGACCAGTGTGAACACAGTGCAAAAACTGTGATAAGCGCTGTATAATGCAGCAAATGTGGAGTAGAACGCGTATCGAATTGTCCATGTATCCCGAAAAATAGAGGATCTACGTTGAATTTAATTATTGGCCTTGAGAATTAAAAAAGACTAAAATTGTATCGGATTCGACTGGGACCAGTGTGAACACAGTGCAAACATTCTGATATGCGCTGTATAAAGCAGCAAATGTGGAGTAGAACGCATATCGAATTGTCCATTTATCCCGAAAAACAGCGGAGATACGTTGAACTGAATTATTGGCCTTGAGAATTAAAAAAGACTAAAATTGTATCGGATTCGACTGGGACCAGTGTGAACACAGTGCAAAAACTGTGATAAGCGCTGTATAATGCAGCAAATGTGGAGTAGAACGCGTATCGAATTGTCCATGTATCCCGAAAAATAGAGGATCTACGTTGAATTTAATTATTGGCCTTGAGAATTAAAAAAGACTAAAATTGTATCGTGTTCGACTGGAACCAGTGTGAACACAGCGCAAACATTATGATATGCGCTGTATAAAGCAGCAAATGTGTAGTAGAACGCGTATCGAATTGTCCATGTATCCCGAAAAATAGAGGATCTACGTTGAATTTAATTATTGGCCTTGAGAATTAGAAAAGACTAAAATTGTATCGGATTCGACTGGGACCAGTGTGAACACAGTGCAAAAACTGTGATAAGCGCTGTATAAAGCAGCAAATGTGGAGTAGAACGCGTATCGAATTGTCCATGTATCCCGACAAATAGAGGATCTACGTTGAATTTAATTATTGGCCTTGAGAATTAAAAAAGACTAAAATTGTATCGTGTTCGACTGGGACCAGTGTGAACACAGAGCAAGCATTCTGATATGCGCTGTATAAAGCAGCAAATGTGGAGTAGAACGCGTATCGAATTGTCCATGTATCCCGAAAAATAGAGGATCTACGTTGAATTTAATTATTGGCCTTGAGAATTAAAAAAGACTAAAATTGTATCGTGTTCGACTGGAACCAGTGTGAACACAATGCAAACATTCTGATATGCGCTGTATAAAGCAGCAAATGTGGAGTAGAACGCGTATCGAATTGTCCATGTATCCCGAAAAATAGAGGATCTACGTTGAATTTAATTATTGGCCTTGAGAATTAAAAAAGACTAAAATTGTATCGGATTCGACTGGGACCAGTGTGAACACAGTGCAAACATTCTGATATGCGCTGTATAAAGCAGCAAATGTGGAGTAGAACGCATATCGAATTGTCCATTTATCCCGAAAAACAGCGGAGATACGTTGAACTGAATTATTGGCCTTGAGAATTAAAAAAGGCTAAAATTGTATCGGATTCGAATGGGACCAGTGTGAACACAGTGCAAACATTCTGATATGCGCTGTATAAAGCTGCAAATGTGGATTAGAACGCGTATCGAATTGTTCATGTATCCCGAAAAATAGAGGATCTACGTTGAATTTAATCATTGGCCTTGAGAATTAAAAAAGACTAAAATTGTATTGTGTTCGACTGGGACCAGTGTGAACACAGTGCAAAAACTGTGATAAGCGCTGTATAAAGCAGCAAATGTGGAGTAGAACGCGTATCGAATTGTCCATGTATCCCGAAAAATAGAGGATCTACGTTGAATTTAATTATTGGCCTTGAGAATTAAAAAAGACTAAAATTGTATTGTGTTCGACTGGGACCAGTGTGAACACAGTGCAAAAACTGTGATAAGCGCTGTATAAAGCAGCAAATGTGGAGTAGAACGCGTATCGAATTGTCCATGTATCCCGAAAAATAGAGGATCTATGTTGAATCTAATTATTGGCCTTGAGAATTAAAAAAGACTAAAATTGTATCGTGTTCGACTGGAACCAGTGTGAACACAGTGCAAAAACTGTGATAAGCGCTGTATAAAGCAGCAAATGTGGAGTAGAACGCGTATCGAATTGTCCATGTATCCCGAAAAATAGAGGATCTACGTTGAATCTAATTATTGGCCTTGAGAATTAAAAAAGACTAAAATTGTATCGTGTTCGACTGGAACCAGTGTGAACACAGTGCAAAAACTGTGATAAGCGCTGTATAAAGCAGCAAATGTGGAGTAGAACGCGTATCGAATTGTCCATGTATCCCGAAAAATAGAGGATCTACGTTGAATCTAATTATTGGCCTTGAGAATTAAAAAAGACTAAAATTGTATCGTGTTCGACTGGAACCAGTGTGAACACAGTGCAAAAACTGTGATAAGCGCTGTATAAAGCAGCAAATGTGGAGTAGAACGCGTATCGAATTGTCCATGTATCCCGAAAAATAGAGGATCTACGTTGAATCTAATTATTGGCCTTGAGAATTAAAAAAGACTAAAATTGTATCGTGTTCGACTGGAACCAGTGTGAACACAGTGCAAAAACTGTGATAAGCGCTGTATAAAGCAGCAAATGTGGAGTAGAACGCGTATCGAATTGTCCATGTATCCCGAAAAATAGAGGATCTACGTTGAATCTAATTATTGGCCTTGAGAATTAAAAAAGACTAAAATTGTATCGTGTTCGACTGGAACCAGTGTGAACACAGTGCAAAAACTGTGATAAGCGCTGTATAAAGCAGCAAATGTGGAGTAGAACGCGTATCGAATTGTCCATGTATCCCGAAAAATAGAGGATCTACGTTGAATCTAATTATTGGCCTTGAGAATTAAAAAAGACTAAAATTGTATCGTGTTCGACTGGAACCAGTGTGAACACAGTGCAAAAACTGTGATAAGCGCTGTATAAAGCAGCAAATGTGGAGTAGAACGCGTATCGAATTGTCCATGTATCCCGAAAAATAGAGAATCTACGTTGAATCTAATTATTGGCCTTGAGAATTAAAAAAGACTAAAATTGTATCGTGTTCGACTGGAACCAGTGTGAACACAGTGCAAAAACTGTGATAAGCGCTGTATAAAGCAGCAAATGTGGAGTAGAACGCGTATCGAATTGTCCATGTATCCCGAAAAATAGAGGATCTACGTTGAATCTAATTATTGGCCTTGAGAATTAAAAAAGACTAAAATTGTATCGTGTTCGACTGGAACCAGTGTGAACACAGTGCAAAAACTGTGATAAGCGCTGTATAAAGCAGCAAATGTGGAGTAGAACGCGTATCGAATTGTCCATGTATCCCGAAAAATAGAGGATCTACGTTGAATCTAATTATTGGCCTTGAGAATTAAAAAAGACTAAAATTGTATCGTGTTCGACTGGAACCAGTGTGAACACAGAGCAAAAACTGTGATAAGCGCTGTATAAAGCAGCAAATGTGGAGTAGAACGCGTATCGAATTGTCCATGTATCCCGAAAAATAGAGCATCTACGTTGAATTTAATTATTGGCCTTGAGAATTAAAAAAGGCTAAAATTGTATCGGATTCGAATGGGACCAGTGTGAACACAGTGCAAACATTCTGATATGCGCTGTATAAAGCTGCAAATGTGGATTAGAACGCGTATCGAATTGTTCATGTATCCCGAAAAATAGAGGATCTACGTTGAATTTAATCATTGGCCTTGAGAATTAAAAAAGACTAAAATTGTATTGTGTTCGACTGGGACCAGTGTGAACACAGTGCAAAAACTGTGATAAGCGCTGTATAAAGCAGCAAATGTGGAGTAGAACGCGTATCGAATTGTCCATGTATCCCGAAAAATAGAGGATCTACGTTGAATTTAATTATTGGCCTTGAGAATTAAAAAAGACTAAAATTGTATTGTGTTCGACTGGGACCAGTGTGAACACAGTGCAAAAACTGTGATAAGCGCTGTATAAAGCAGCAAGTGTGGAGTAGAACGCGTATCGAATTGTCCATGTATCCCGAAAAATAGAGGATCTATGTTGAATCTAATTATTGGCCTTGAGAATTAAAAAAGACTAAAATTGTATCGTGTTCGACTGGAACCAGTGTGAACACAGTGCAAAAACTGTGATAAGCGCTGTATAAAGCAGCAAATGTGGAGTAGAACGCGTATCGAATTGTCCATGTATCCCGAAAAATAGAGGATCTACGTTGAATCTAATTATTGGCCTTGAGAATTAAAAAAGACTAAAATTGTATCGTGTTCGACTGGAACCAGTGTGAACACAGTGCAAAAACTGTGATAAGCGCTGTATAAAGCAGCAAATGTGGAGTAGAACGCGTATCGAATTGTCCATGTATCCCGAAAAATAGAGGATCTACGTTGAATCTAATTATTGGCCTTGAGAATTAAAAAAGACTAAAATTGTATCGTGTTCGACTGGAACCAGTGTGAACACAGTGCAAAAACTGTGATAAGCGCTGTATAAAGCAGCAAATGTGGAGTAGAACGCGTATCGAATTGTCCATGTATCCCGAAAAATAGAGGATCTACGTTGAATCTAATTATTGGCCTTGAGAATTAAAAAAGACTAAAATTGTATCGTGTTCGACTGGAACCAGTGTGAACACAGTGCAAAAACTGTGATAAGCGCTGTATAAAGCAGCAAATGTGGAGTAGAACGCGTATCGAATTGTCCATGTATCCCGAAAAATAGAGGATCTACGTTGAATCTAATTATTGGCCTTGAGAATTAAAAAAGACTAAAATTGTATCGTGTTCGACTGGAACCAGTGTGAACACAGTGCAAAAACTGTGATAAGCGCTGTATAAAGCAGCAAATGTGGAGTAGAACGCGTATCGAATTGTCCATGTATCCCGAAAAATAGAGGATCTACGTTGAATCTAATTATTGGCCTTGAGAATTAAAAAAGACTAAAATTGTATCGTGTTCGACTGGAACCAGTGTGAACACAGTGCAAAAACTGTGATAAGCGCTGTATAAAGCAGCAAATGTGGAGTAGAACGCGTATCGAATTGTCCATGTATCCCGAAAAATAGAGGATCTACGTTGAATCTAATTATTGGCCTTGAGAATTAAAAAAGACTAAAATTGTATCGTGTTCGACTGGAACCAGTGTGAACACAGTGCAAAAACTGTGATAAGCGCTGTATAAAGCAGCAAATGTGGAGTAGAACGCGTATCGAATTGTCCATGTATCCCGAAAAATAGAGAATCCACGTTGAATCTAATTATTGGCCTTGAGAATTAAAAAAGACTAAAATTGTATCGTGTTCGACTGGAACCAGTGTGAACACAGTGCAAAAACTGTGATAAGCGCTGTATAAAGCAGCAAATGTGGAGTAGAACGCGTATCGAATTGTCCATGTATCCCGAAAAATAGAGGATCTACGTTGAATCTAATTATTGGCCTTGAGAATTAAAAAAGACTAAAATTGTATCGTGTTCGACTGGAACCAGTGTGAACACAGTGCAAAAACTGTGATAAGCGCTGTATAAAGCAGCAAATGTGGAGTAGAACGCGTATCGAATTGTCCATGTATCCCGAAAAATAGAGGATCTACGTTGAATCTAATTATTGGCCTTGAGAATTAAAAAAGACTAAAATTGTATCGTGTTCGACTGGAACCAGTGTGAACACAGTGCAAAAACTGTGATAAGCGCTGTATAAAGCAGCAAATGTGGAGTAGAACGCGTATCGAATTGTCCATGTATCCCGAAAAATAGAGGATCTACGTTGAATCTAATTATTGGCCTTGAGAATTAAAAAAGACTAAAATTGTATCGTGTTCGACTGGAACCAGTGTGAACACAGTGCAAAAACTGTGATAAGCGCTGTATAAAGCAGCAAATGTGGAGTAGAACGCGTATCGAATTGTCCATGTATCCCGAAAAATAGAGGATCTACGTTGAATCTAATTATTGGCCTTGAGAATTAAAAAAGACTAAAATTGTATCGTGTTCGACTGGAACCAGTGTGAACACAGTGCAAAAACTGTGATAAGCGCTGTATAAAGCAGCAAATGTGGAGTAGAACGCGTATCGAATTGTCCATGTATCCCGAAAAATAGAGGATCTACGTTGAATCTAATTATTGGCCTTGAGAATTAAAAAAGACTAAAATTGTATCGTGTTCGACTGGAACCAGTGTGAACACAGAGCAAAAACTGTGATAAGCGCTGTATAAAGCAGCAAATGTGGAGTAGAACGCGTATCGAATTGTCCATGTATCCCGAAAAATAGAGCATCTACGTTGAATTTAATTATTGGCCTTGAGAATTAAAAAAGACTAAAATTGTATCGTGTTCGACTGGAACCAGTGTGAACACAGCGCAAACATTATGATATGCGCTGTATAAAGCAGTAAATGTGGAGTAGAACGCGTATTGAATTGTCCATGTATCCCGAAAAATAGAGCATCTACGTTGAATTTAATTATTGGCCTTGAGAATTAAAAAAGACTAAAATTGTATCGGATTCGACTGGGACCAGCGTGAACACAGTGCAAAAACTGTGATAAGCGCTGTATAAAGCAGCAAATGTGGAGTAGAACGCGTATCGAATTGTCCATGTATCCCGAAAAATAGAGGAGCTACGTTGAATTTAATTATTGACCTTGAGAATTAAAAAAGACTAAAATTGTATCGGATTCGACTGGGACCAGCGTGAACACAGTGCAAAAACTGTGATAAGCGCTGTATAAAGCAGCAAATGTGGAGTAGAACGCGTATCGAATTGTCCATGTATCCCGAAAAATAGAGGATCTACGTTGAATTTAATTATTGGCCTTGAGAATTAAAAAAGACTAAAATTGTATCGTGTTCGACTGGGACTAGTGTGAACACAGTGCAAAAACTGTGATAAGTGCTGTATAAAGCAGCAAATGTGGAGTAGAACGCGTATCGAATTGTCCATGTATCCCGAAAAACAGCGGAGATACGTTGAATTGAATTATTGGCCTTGAGAATTAAAAAAGACTAAAATTGTATCGTGTTCGACTGGAACCAGTGTGAACACAGCGCAAACATTATGATATGCGCTGTATAAAGCAGCAAATGTGGAGTAGAACGCGTATCGAATTGTCCATGTATCCCGAAAAATAGAGGATCTACGTTGAATTGAATTATTGGCCTTGAGAATTAAAAAAGACTAAAATTGTATCGGATTCGACTGGGACCAGTGTGAACACAGTGCAAAAACTGTGATAAGCGCTGTATAAAGCAGCAAATGTGGAGTAGAACGCGTATCGAATTGTCCATGTATCCCGAAAAATAGAGGATCTACGTTGAATTTAATTATTGCCCTTGAGAATTAAAAAAGACTAAAATTGTATCGGATTCGACTGGGACCAGTGTGAACACAGTGCAAAAACTGTGATAAGCGCTATATAAAGCAGCAAATGTGGAGTAGAACGCGTATCGAATTGTCCATGTATCCCGAAAAACAGCAGAGATACGTTGAATTGAATTATTGGCCTTGAGAATGAAAAAAGACTAAAATTGTATCGGATTCGACTGGGACCAGTGTGAACACAGTGCAAACATTCTGATATGCGCTGTATAAAGCAGCAAATGTGGAGTAGAACGCGTATCGAATTGTCCATGTATCCCGAAAAATAGAGGATCTACGTTGAATTTAATTATTGGCCTTGAGAATTAAAAAAGACTAAAATTGTATCGGATTCGACTGGGACCAGTGTGAGCACAGTGCAAAAACTCTGATAAGTGCTGTATAAAGCAGCAAATGTGGAGTAGAACGCGTATTGAATTGTCAATGTATCCCGAAAAATAGAGGATCTACGTTGAATTTAATTATTGGCCTTGAGAATTAAAAAAGACTAAAATTGTATCGTGTTCGACTGCAACCAGTGTGAACACAGCGCAAACATTATGATATGCGCTGTATAAAGCAGCAAATGTGGAGTAGAACGCGTATCGAATTGTCCATGTATCCCGAAAAACAGCGGAGACACGTTGATTTGAATTATTGGCCTTGAGAATTAAAAAAGACTAAAATTGTATCGGATTTGACTCGGACCAGTGTCAACACAGTGCAAAAACTCTGATAAGCGCTGTATAAAGCAGCAAATGTGGAGTAGAACGCGTATCGAATTGTCCATGTATCCCGAAAAATAAAGGATCTACGTTTAATTTAATTATTGGCCTTGAGAATTAAAAAAGACTAAAATTGTATCGTGTTCGACTGCAACCAGTGTGAACACAGCGCAAACATTATGATATGCGCTGTATAAAGCAGCAAATGTGGAGTAGAACGCGTATCGAATTGTCCATGTATCCCGAAAAATAGAGGATCTACGTTGAATTTAATTATTGGCCTTGAGAATTAAAAAAGACTAAAATTGTATCGGATTCGACTGGGACCAGTGTGAACACAGTGCAAAAACTGTGATAAGCGCTGTATAAAGCAGCAAATGTGGAGTAGAACGCGTATCGAATTGTCCATGTATCCCGACAAATAGAGGATCTACGTTGAATTTAATTATTGGCCTTGAGAATTAAAAAAGACTAAAATTGTATCGGATTCGACTGGGACCAGTGTGAACACAGTGCAAAAACTGTGATAAGCGCTGTATAAAGGAGCAAATGTGGAGTAGAACGCGTATCGAATTGTCCATGTATTGCGAAAAACAGCGGAGATACGTTGAATTGAATTAATGGCCTTGAGAATTAAAAAAGACTAAAATTGTATCGTGTTCGACTGGGACCAGTGTGAACACAGTGCAAAAACTGTGATAAGCGCTGTATAAAGCAGCAAATGTGGAGTAGAACGCGTATCGAATTGTCCGCGTATCCCGAAAAATAGAGGATCTACGTTGAATTTAATTATTGGCCTTGAGAATTAAAGAAGACTAAAATTGTATCGTGTTCGACTGGAACCAGTGTGAACACAGCGCAAACATTATGATATGCGCTGTATAAAGCAGCAAATGTGGAGTAGTACGCGTATCGAATTGTCCATGAATCCCGAATAATAGAGGATCTACGTTGAATTTAATTATTGGCCTTGGGAATTAAAAAAGACTAAAATTGTATCGTGTTCGACTGGGACCAGTGTGAACACAGTGCAAAAACTGTGATAAGCGCTGTATAAAGCAGCAAATGTGGAGTAGAACGTGTATCGAATTGTCCATGTATCCCGAAAAACAGCGGAGATACGTTGAATTGAATTAATGGCCTTGAGAATTAAAAAAGACTAAAATTGTATCGGATTTGACTCGGACCAGTGTGAACACAGTGCAAACATTCTGATATGCGCTGTATAAAGCAGCAAATGTGGAGTAGAACTCGTATCGAATTGTCCATGTATCCCGAAAAATAGAGGATCTACGTTGAATTTAATTATTGGCCTTGAGATTTAAAAAAGACTAAAATTGTATCGTGTTCGACTGGGACCAGTGTGAACGCAGTGCAAAAACTGTGATAAGCGCTGTATAAAGCAGCAAATGTGGAGTAGTACGCGTATCGAGTTGTCCATGAATCCCGAATAATAGAGGATCTACGTTGAATTTAATTATTGGCCTTGAGAATTGAAAAAGACTAAAATTGTATCGTGTTCGTCTGGAACCAGTGTGAACACAGCGCAAACATTATGATATGCGCTGTATAAAGCAGCAAATGTGGAGTAGAACGCGTATTGAATTGTCCATGTATCCCGAAAAACAGCGGAGATTCGTTGAATTGAATTATTGGCCGTGAGAATTAAAAAAGACTAAAATTGTATCGTGTTCGACTGGGACCAGTGTGAACACAGTGCAAAAACTGTGATAAGCGCTGTATAAAGCAGCAAATGTGGAGTAGAACGCGTATCGAATTGTCCATGTATCCCGAAAAATAGAGGATCTACGTTGAATTTAATTATTGGCCTTGAGAATTAAAAAAGACTAAAATTGTATCGTGTTCGACTGGGACTAGTGTGAACACAGTGCAAAAACTGTGATAAGTGCTGTATAAAGCAGCAAATGTGGAGTAGAACGCGTATCGAATTGTCCATGTATCCCGAAAAACAGCGGAGATACGTTGAATTGAATTATTGGCCTTGAGAATTAAAAAAGACTAAAATTGTATCGTGTTCGACTGGAACCAGTGTGAACACAGCGCAAACATTATGATATGCGCTGTATAAAGCAGCAAATGTGGAGTAGAACGCGTATCGAATTGTCCATGTATCCCGAAAAATAGAGGATCTACGTTGAATTTAATTATTGTCCTTGAGAATTAAAAAAGACTAAAATTGTATCGGATTCGACTGGGACCAGTGTGAACACAGTGCAAAAACTGTGATAAGCGCTATATAAAGCAGCAAATGTGGAGTAGAACGCGTATCGAATTGTCCATGTATCCCGAAAAACAGCAGAGATACGTTGAATTGAATTATTGGCCTTGAGAATTAAAAAAGACTAAAATTGTATCGTGTTCGACTGGGACCAGTGTGAACACAGTGCAAAAACTGTGATAAGCGCTGTATAAAGCAGCAAATGTGGAGTAGAACGCGTATCGAATTGTCCATGTATCCCGAAAAATAGAGGATCTACTTTGAATTGAATTATTGGCCTTGAGAATTAAAAAAGACTAAAATTGTATCGGATTCGACTGGGACCAGTGTGAACACAGTGCAAAAACTGTGATAAGCGCTGTATAAAGCAGCAAATGTGGAGTAGAACGCGTATCGAATTGTCCATGTATCCCGAAAAATAGAGGATCTACGTTGAATTTAATTATTGGCCTTGAGAATTAAAAAAGACTAAAATTGTATCGGATTCGACTGGGACCAGTGTGAACACAGTGCAAAAACTGTGATAAGCGCTATATAAAGCAGCAAATGTGGAGTAGAACGCGTATCGAATTGTCCATGTATCCCGAAAAACAGCAGAGATACGTTGAATTGAATTATTGGCCTTGAGAATGAAAAAAGACTAAAATTGTATCGGATTCGACTGGGACCAGTGTGAACACAGTGCAAACATTCTGATATGCGCTGTATAAAGCAGCAAATGTGGAGTAGAACGCGTATCGAATTGTCCATGTATCCCGAAAAATAGAGGATCTACGTTGAATTTAATTATTGGCCTTGAGAATTAAAAAAGACTAAAATTGTATCGGATTCGACTGGGACCAGTGTGAGCACAGTGCAAAAACTCTGATAAGTGCTGTATAAAGCAGCAAATGTGGAGTAGAACGCGTATTGAATTGTCAATGTATCCCGAAAAATAGAGGATCTACGTTGAATTTAATTATTGGCCTTGAGAATTAAAAAAGACTAAAATTGCATCGTGTTCGACTGGAACCAGTGTGAACACAGTGCAAACATTCTGATATGCGCAGTATAAAGCAGCAAATGTGGAGTAGAACGCGTATCGAATTGTCCATTTACCCCGAAAAACAGCGGAGATACGTTGAATTTAATTATTGGCCTTGAGAATTAAAAAAGACTAAAATTGTATCGTGTTCGACTGGAACCAGTGTGAACACAGCGCAAACATTATGATATGCGCTGTATAAAGCAGCAAATGTGGAGTAGAACGCGTATCGAATTGTCCATGTATCCCGAAAAATAGAGGATCTACGTTGAATCTAATTATTGGCCTTGAGAATTAAAAAAGACTAAAATTGTATCGTGTTCGACTGGAACCAGTGTGAACACAGTGCAAAAACTGTGATAAGCGCTGTATAAAGCAGCAAATGTGGAGTAGAACGCGTATCGAATTGTCCATGTATCCCGAAAAATAGAGGATCTACGTTGAATCTAATTATTGGCCTTGAGAATTAAAAAAGACTAAAATTGTATCGTGTTCGACTGGAACCAGTGTGAACACAGTGCAAAAACTGTGATAAGCGCTGTATAAAGCAGCAAATGTGGAGTAGAACGCGTATCGAATTGTCCATGTATCCCGAAAAATAGAGGATCTACGTTGAATCTAATTATTGGCCTTGAGAATTAAAAAAGACTAAAATTGTATCGTGTTCGACTGGAACCAGTGTGAACACAGTGCAAAAACTGTGATAAGCGCTGTATAAAGCAGCAAATGTGGAGTAGAACGCGTATCGAATTGTCCATGTATCCCGAAAAATAGAGGATCTACGTTGAATCTAATTATTGGCCTTGAGAATTAAAAAAGACTAAAATTGTATCGTGTTCGACTGGAACCAGTGTGAACACAGTGCAAAAACTGTGATAAGCGCTGTATAAAGCAGCAAATGTGGAGTAGAACGCGTATCGAATTGTCCATGTATCCCGAAAAATAGAGGATCTACGTTGAATCTAATTATTGGCCTTGAGAATTAAAAAAGACTAAAATTGTATCGTGTTCGACTGGAACCAGTGTGAACACAGTGCAAAAACTGTGATAAGCGCTGTATAAAGCAGCAAATGTGGAGTAGAACGCGTATCGAATTGTCCATGTATCCCGAAAAATAGAGGATCTACGTTGAATCTAATTATTGGCCTTGAGAATTAAAAAAGACTAAAATTGTATCGTGTTCGACTGGAACCAGTGTGAACACAGTGCAAAAACTGTGATAAGCGCTGTATAAAGCAGCAAATGTGGAGTAGAACGCGTATCGAATTGTCCATGTATCCCGAAAAATAGAGGATCTACGTTGAATCTAATTATTGGCCTTGAGAATTAAAAAAGACTAAAATTGTATCGTGTTCGACTGGAACCAGTGTGAACACAGTGCAAACATTCTGATATGCGCTGTATAAAGCAGCAAATGTGGAGTAGAACGCGTATCGAATTGTCCATGTATCCCGAAAAACAGCGGAGACACGTTGATTTGAATTATTGGCCTTGAGAATTAAAAAAGACTAAAATTGTATCGGATTTGACTCGGACCAGTGTCAACACAGTGCAAAAACTCTGATAAGCGCTGTATAAAGCAGCAAATGTGGAGTAGAACGCGTATCGAATTGTCCATGTATCCCGAAAAATAAAGGATCTACGTTTAATTTAATTATTGGCCTTGAGAATTAAAAAAGACTAAAATTGTATCGTGTTCGACTGCAACCAGTGTGAACACAGCGCAAACATTATGATATGCGCTGTATAAAGCAGCAAATGTGGAGTAGAACGCGTATCGAATTGTCCATGTATCCCGAAAAATAGAGGATCTACGTTGAATTTAATTATTGGCCTTGAGAATTAAAAAAGACTAAAATTGTATCGGATTCGACTGGGACCAGTGTGAACACAGTGCAAAAACTGTGATAAGCGCTGTATAAAGCAGCAAATGTGGAGTAGAACGCGTATCGAATTGTCCATGTATTGCGAAAAACAGCGGAGATACGTTGAATTGAATTAATGGCCTTGAGAATTAAAAAAGACTAAAATTGTATCGTGTTCGACTGGGACCAGTGTGAACACAGTGCAAAAACTGTGATAAGCGCTGTATAAAGCAGCAAATGTGGAGTAGAACGCGTATCGAATTGTCCGCGTATCCCGAAAAATAGAGGATCTACGTTGAATTTAATTATTGGCCTTGAGAATTAAAGAAGACTAAAATTGTATCGTGTTCGACTGGAACCAGTGTGAACACAGCGCAAACATTATGATATGCGCTGTATAAAGCAGCAAATGTGGAGTAGTACGCGTATCGAATTGTCCATGAATCCCGAATAATAGAGGATCTACGTTGAATTTAATTATTGGCCTTGGGAATTAAAAAAGACTAAAATTGTATCGTGTTCGACTGGGACCAGTGTGAACACAGTGCAAAAACTGTGATAAGCGCTGTATAAAGCAGCAAATGTGGAGTAGAACGTGTATCGAATTGTCCATGTATCCCGAAAAACAGCGGAGATACGTTGAATTGAATTAATGGCCTTGAGAATTAAAAAAGACTAAAATTGTATCGGATTTGACTCGGACCAGTGTGAACACAGTGCAAACATTCTGATATGCGCTGTATAAAGCAGCAAATGTGGAGTAGAACTCGTATCGAATTGTCCATGTATCCCGAAAAATAGAGGATCTACGTTGAATTTAATTATTGGCCTTGAGATTTAAAAAAGACTAAAATTGTATCGTGTTCGACTGGGACCAGTGTGAACGCAGTGCAAAAACTGTGATAAGCGCTGTATAAAGCAGCAAATGTGGAGTAGTACGCGTATCGAGTTGTCCATGAATCCCGAATAATAGAGGATCTACGTTGAATTTAATTATTGGCCTTGGGAATTAAAAAAGACTAAAATTGTATCGTGTTCGACTGGAACCAGTGTGAACACAGCGCAAACATTATGATATGCGCTGTATAAAGCAGCAAATGTGGAGTAGAACGCGTATCGAATTGTCCATGTATCCCGAAAAACAGCGGAGATACGTTGAATTGAATTAATGGCCTTGAGAATTAAAAAAGACTAAAATTGTATCGGATTTGACTCGGACCAGTGTGAACACAGTGCAAAAACTGTGATAAGCGCTGTATAAAGCAGCAAATGTGGAGTAGAACGCGTATCGAATTGTCCATGTATCCCGAAAAATAGAGGATCTACGTTGAATTTAATTATTGGCCTTGAGAATTAAAAAAGACTAAAATTGTATCGGATTCGACTGGGACCAGTGTGAACACAGTGCAAAAACTCTGATAAGCGCTGTATAAAGCAGCAAATGTGGAGTAGAACGCGTATCGAATTGTCCATGTATCCCGAAAAATAGAGGAGCTACGTTGAATTTAATTATTGACCTTGAGAATTAAAAAAGACTAAAATTGTATCGGATTCGACTGGGACCAGCGTGAACACAGTGCAAAAACTGTGATAAGCGCTGTATAAAGCAGCAAATGTGGAGTAGAACGCGTATCGAATTGTCCATGTATCCCGAAAAATAGAGGAGCTACGTTGAATTTAATTATTGACCTTGAGAATTAAAAAAGACTAAAATTGTATCGGATTCGACTGGGACCAGCGTGAACACAGTGCAAAAACTGTGATAAGCGCTGTATAAAGCAGCAAATGTGGAGTAGAACGCGTATCGAATTGTCCATGTATCCCGAAAAATAGAGGATCTACGTTGAATTTAATTATTGACCTTGAGAATTAAAAAAGACTAAAATTGTATCGTGTTCGACTGGAACCAGTGTGAACACAGCGCAAACATTATGATATGCGCTGTATAAAGCAGCAAATGTGGAGTAGAACGCGTATCGAATTGTCCATGTATCCCGAAAAATAGAGGATCTACGTTGAATTTAATTATTGGCCTTGAGAATTGAAAAAGACTAAAATTGTATCGTGTTCGTCTGGAACCAGTGTGAACACAGCGCAAACATTATGATATGCGCTGTATAAAGCAGCAAATGTGGAGTAGAACGCGTATTGAATTGTCCATGTATCCCGAAAAACAGCGGAGATTCGTTGAATTGAATTATTGGCCGTGAGAATTAAAAAAGACTAAAATTGTATCGTGTTCGACTGGGACCAGTGTGAACACAGTGCAAAAACTGTGATAAGCGCTGTATAAAGCAGCAAATGTGGAGTAGAACGCGTATCGAATTGTCCATGTATCCCGAAAAATAGAGGATCTACGTTGAATTTAATTATTGTCCTTGAGAATTAAAAAAGACTAAAATTGTATCGGATTCGACTGGGACCAGTGTGAACACAGTGCAAAAACTGTGATAAGCGCTATATAAAGCAGCAAATGTGGAGTAGAACGCGTATCGAATTGTCCATGTATCCCGAAAAACAGCAGAGATACGTTGAATTGAATTATTGGCCTTGAGAATTAAAAAAGACTAAAATTGTATCGTGTTCGACTGGGACCAGTGTGAACACAGTGCAAAAACTGTGATAAGCGCTGTATAAAGCAGCAAATGTGGAGTAGAACGCGTATCGAATTGTCCATGTATCCCGAAAAATAGAGGATCTACTTTGAATTGAATTATTGGCCTTGAGAATTAAAAAAGACTAAAATTGTATCGGATTCGACTGGGACCAGTGTGAACACAGTGCAAAAACTGTGATAAGCGCTGTATAAAGCAGCAAATGTGGAGTAGAACGCGTATCGAATTGTCCATGTATCCCGAAAAATAGAGGATCTACGTTGAATTTAATTATTGCCCTTGAGAATTAAAAAAGACTAAAATTGTATCGGATTCGACTGGGACCAGCGTGAACACAGTGCAAAAACTGTGATAAGCGCTGTATAAAGCAGCAAATGTGGAGTAGAACGCGTATCGAATTGTCCATGTATCCCGAAAAATAGAGGATCTACGTTGAATTTAATTATTGACCTTGAGAATTAAAAAAGACTAAAATTGTATCGTGTTCGACTGGAACCAGTGTGAACACAGCGCAAACATTATGATATGCGCTGTATAAAGCAGCAAATGTGGAGTAGAACGCGTATCGAATTGTCCATGTATCCCGAAAAATAGAGGATCTACGTTGAATTTAATTATTGGCCTTGAGAATTGAAAAAGACTAAAATTGTATCGTGTTCGTCTGGAACCAGTGTGAACACAGCGCAAACATTATGATATGCGCTGTATAAAGCAGCAAATGTGGAGTAGAACGCGTATTGAATTGTCCATGTATCCCGAAAAACAGCGGAGATTCGTTGAATTGAATTATTGGCCGTGAGAATTAAAAAAGACTAAAATTGTATCGTGTTCGACTGGGACCAGTGTGAACACAGTGCAAAAACTGTGATAAGCGCTGTATAAAGCAGCAAATGTGGAGTAGAACGCGTATCGAATTGTCCATGTATCCCGAAAAATAGAGGATCTACGTTGAATTTAATTATTGTCCTTGAGAATTAAAAAAGACTAAAATTGTATCGGATTCGACTGGGACCAGTGTGAACACAGTGCAAAAACTGTGATAAGCGCTATATAAAGCAGCAAATGTGGAGTAGAACGCGTATCGAATTGTCCATGTATCCCGAAAAACAGCAGAGATACGTTGAATTGAATTATTGGCCTTGAGAATTAAAAAAGACTAAAATTGTATCGTGTTCGACTGGGACCAGTGTGAACACAGTGCAAAAACTGTGATAAGCGCTGTATAAAGCAGCAAATGTGGAGTAGAACGCGTATCGAATTGTCCATGTATCCCGAAAAATAGAGGATCTACTTTGAATTGAATTATTGGCCTTGAGAATTAAAAAAGACTAAAATTGTATCGGATTCGACTGGGACCAGTGTGAACACAGTGCAAAAACTGTGATAAGCGCTGTATAAAGCAGCAAATGTGGAGTAGAACGCGTATCGAATTGTCCATGTATCCCGAAAAATAGAGGATCTACGTTGAATTTAATTATTGCCCTTGAGAATTAAAAAAGACTAAAATTGTATCGGATTCGACTGGGACCAGTGTGAACACAGTGCAAAAACTGTGATAAGCGCTATATAAAGCAGCAAATGTGGAGTAGAACGCGTATCGAATTGTCCATGTATCCCGAAAAATAGAGGATCTACGTTGAATTTAATTATTGGCCTTGAGAATTAAAAAAGACTAAAATTGTATCGTGTTCGACTGGAACCAGTGTGAACACAGCGCAAACATTATGATATGCGCTGTATAAAGCAGCAAATGTGGAGTAGAACGCGTATCGAATTGTCCATTTACCCCGAAAAACAGCGGAGATACGTTGAATTGAATTATTGGCCTTGAGAATTAAAAAAGACTAAAATTGCATCGTGTTCGACTGGAACCAGTGTGAACACAGTGCAAACATTCTGATATGCGCAGTATAAAGCAGCAAATGTGGAGTAGAACGCGTATCGAATTGTCCATTTACCCCGAAAAACAGCGGAGATACGTTGAATTTAATTATTGGCCTTGAGAATTAAAAAAGACTAAAATTGTATCGTGTTCGACTGGAACCAGTGTGAACACAGTGCAAAAACTGTGATAAGCGCTGTATAAAGCAGCAAATGTGGAGTAGAACGCGTATCGAATTGTCCATGTATCCCGAAAAATAGAGGATCTACGTTGAATCTAATTATTGGCCTTGAGAATTAAAAAAGACTAAAATTGTATCGTGTTCGACTGGAACCAGTGTGAACACAGTGCAAACATTCTGATATGCGCTGTATAAAGCAGCAAATGTGGAGTAGAACGCGTATCGAATTGTCCATGTATCCCGAAAAACAGCGGAGACACGTTGATTTGAATTATTGGCCTTGAGAATTAAAAAAGACTAAAATTGTATCGGATTTGACTCGGACCAGTGTCAACACAGTGCAAAAACTCTGATAAGCGCTGTATAAAGCAGCAAATGTGGAGTAGAACGCGTATCGAATTGTCCATGTATCCCGAAAAATAAAGGATCTACGTTTAATTTAATTATTGGCCTTGAGAATTAAAAAAGACTAAAATTGTATCGTGTTCGACTGCAACCAGTGTGAACACAGCGCAAACATTATGATATGCGCTGTATAAAGCAGCAAATGTGGAGTAGAACGCGTATCGAATTGTCCATGTATCCCGAAAAATAGAGGATCTACGTTGAATTTAATTATTGGCCTTGAGAATTAAAAAAGACTAAAATTGTATCGGATTCGACTGGGACCAGTGTGAACACAGTGCAAAAACTGTGATAAGCGCTGTATAAAGCAGCAAATGTGGAGTAGAACGCGTATCGAATTGTCCATGTATCCCGACAAATAGAGGATCTACGTTGAATTTAATTATTGGCCTTGAGAATTAAAAAAGACTAAAATTGTATCGGATTCGACTGGGACCAGTGTGAACACAGTGCAAAAACTGTGATAAGCGCTGTATAAAGGAGCAAATGTGGAGTAGAACGCGTATCGAATTGTCCATGTATTGCGAAAAACAGCGGAGATACGTTGAATTGAATTAATGGCCTTGAGAATTAAAAAAGACTAAAATTGTATCGTGTTCGACTGGGACCAGTGTGAACACAGTGCAAAAACTGTGATAAGCGCTGTATAAAGCAGCAAATGTGGAGTAGAACGCGTATCGAATTGTCCATGTATCCCGAAAAATAGAGGATCTACGTTGAATTTAATTATTGGCCTTGAGAATTAAAAAAAACTAAAACTGTATCGGATTCGACTTCGACCAGTGGGGACACAGTGCAAACATTCTGATATGCCCTGTATAAAGCAGCAAATGTGGAGTAGAACGCGTATCGAATTGTCCATGTATCCCGAAGAACAGCGGAGATACGTTGAATTGAATTTTCTGTCATGAACATTAAAAAAAACTATAATAGCATCGGATTTGTCTGGCACCGGTGTGGACACAGTGCAAACCTTGTGACGAATCTAACCGGGATTATAGTCAAGTAGTTCATATTATTCGCTACATAATTAATAATTGTATCACGTACTGCGATGCAGTCGGTATTGAAGAAAAAAGAGCCATTTTATGTTACAGCTATAACGAGTAAATTTACTCGTTCAACTTGAGTGGAATTAAAAAAGAACCTGACTTTTAAGTAAGTATTAATTAAGAATTTTAAATATCGCATACAGTAATGTAGGTGTTATTCAAGAAAAAAGGTCATTTTATTTTTAATTAGCAGGAGTAAATAAACGAATATCGTTAATATAATACAACGCTTAATATGAATGTTATCTGTCTGATTATTTAATACCTTAACTTATTTCACAGTATCGTCATCGACTGCCCTTAGGCTCTTTTCCCTTTTTGTTCAAACTAATTGATAGTCGAAGACTAGTATCATGGAGGTGTGAATTTAGGCATAGTTTGTAGAAACTATTAAAATGATAAAAATGGATATCGTATTAAATCGTTGAAGGCGCCAATTTATGATAAAAATTAAGAAATCGTTCGATTTGATTTTGTTATAATGGAAAAACCGTCTCATGCTATGTCAAAAAATCGTTACCGTTTGATTAACAAACCGACGCCTTGTCAAGTTATATAAGGAACACGGAAGTCGCGCGCGAATTCTTTTGTACCTGAAATTCCGGAGAGTGAACATCGAAGAAGAACATAAATATCAGGTAAGTAAGAAAAAATATCAAACAACAACATTGTAACTAGTAATTCATAACGTCTAAAGCATTAATTTACAACACTTAAGCTATTAATTTATAACATTTAAACTATTAATTTATAACATTTAATGAATTAATTTATAACGTCTAAACTATTAATTTATAACATTCATGCTATTAATTTATAACATTTAGGCTATTAATTTACAACATTTAAACTATTAATTTATAGCACTTTATCTATTAACTTCTAACATTTAAAGTATTAATTTATAACGTCTATTAAACTATTAATTTATAACATTTATGCCATTAACTTACAACATTTAAGCTATTAATTTATAACATTTAAGCAATTAATTTATAACATTTAAGCTATTAATTTACAACATCTAGGCCATTAATTTACAGCATTTAAACTGTTATTTTATACATTTAAGCTATTAATTTCTAACATTTAAGCTATTAATTTATAACATTTAAACTATTAATTTCTAACATTTAAGCCATTAATTTCTAACATTTAAGCTATTAATTTATAACATTTAAGCCTTTAATTTGTAACTCCACATCCATTGATTTAAATCAATACTATCAATTCGTAGTGAGTGAATTAATGATTTATTTTGTTTTATTTTATTAACGGAATCCATCAAGTCTTTGAAGTGCTATTTTATTTCTATATAGCATTATTTTTTAATTATAAATACAGTAATTAATCTCTCATTTCATTATTTCGTATAAAACCTGCGGTAACACAGAGTTCAATTTTAAGATATAATTTTCCATTTCTGCTCAAAACCAAGGCGACAACACCATATTCATGGAATCAAGGAAGCAAGTGCAATTTAAAAGAAGGCAACGACATCTTATAATTTGTCCATACGCGCTACAATTGGTACCTCGCATAGTTTCGTTTCTTCGATGATAAGTACAAAATTCAAGTACGATTATGCGGATCCACGTACTACAGCTGTTCCAATTAATAAATTTCAATACACGCCACTTCTTTATTATAAAATAATTTTACATCTCTGCTTGCAATGCTTAGAAACTCTTTATGTAAATGGGACCCGAAAGTAGTTACCTCTTCGTGGTGGGTCCCGGTAATTGGTATCGTTTTCCAAATAATAATACACCAAGTACTATTTTGAATATTAGTATTATTATTTGAAAACGATATCAAGCTAAAAACTACTTGAATATAGTCTGGTCTTGATCATCCAAAATAGTTTTGGTGATCTAGACTGGACTAATACCCCCCCGCGGGGGCACCGTGGGACATCGTGGGACACCGTTGGACACCGTTGGACACCGTTGGACACCGTTGGACACCGTTGGACACCGTTGGACACCTTTGGACACCGTTGGACACCGTTGGACACCGTTGGACATCGTGGGACATCGTGGGACACCGTGTGATATGTTGAATCGATTCTGAGCCCATTCTGTACAATGATACTTATCTGATTTGGAACGAGATATAAAAATCTATTCTTCTCTTTCACTGAATCTTGCAGTTATTTTGTGCACAAGAGTGCGTCACGTGAGTCCATTGATTCTTTTGAAAGATCCCGATGTATGAAATTATTCTCTTATTTCAAATGAATTTTTAATGTATTATCTTATTGTTCCATTATCTAAAGTTCCATGTTTGTTATAATGTATTAACGATATTAATGATATTTTATGTCTTGTTATAGATGTATCACAGCTTCAACTTCTTTGTCTTCTTTGGGAATGCTCCAATGGTGGCTCAAAATCCAAAAATGTAACTAACTTTACATATCGTACTTCAATTATGTCTATTCTGTATATTTTTCTTTTATCACTATCAATTAAGAAACGCAATTCGATTGAAAATTTATGAGGTTAGCATTTTCTGAGGTTATTCTTTCATTGAAATAAAATATGTATTAAAGTCTTAATACAGAATTATGAAACAAATGACTAACATATTTTAGAAATCATTAGATTCTTAATTTTTAGATTTTAAACTTTCATATTAGAGATTAAGTTTTTACTCTTATCAAAGTTTATTAGAATTTCAATCTTTATCATTACTAAAGTTACGAAAGTTAATAAACTTTCATTTTTCACTATCTCCAACTTTTCTAATAGTCAGCAATCACTCATCGTGTTTTGTTTTGTAACAGATTTTTCGCAACCTCCATTTCCACCATTGGCCTTTCAACGGTTCCTGACTGATGTTAGTCTCCCTGATGATATTCGCTGGGATGGCGCAGCATCCATGGTACGTCCTCTGTTTCTTCGCTTCGAACGGTGAGTCGCGTACATTTCTGTTCCTCCGGTCACCCAATCATGTCGTAGGACGAAAGGTCCGAATCGACACGGGTGACTGGTTGTATTACGTAGAATTTTTTGCGAGCATAGTGACCGCGGGTATTTTTTATACCCGTGAGTAGTAACATTCTGTTTTTAAATTTATTAGTTTAGGATAGGTCTTCTTGCATATCGCGTTTTTGTTTATGTTAATTACATGATATACTGAAAAATTTTATATTAACAATATTAATAATACTACTAACTGATATTATAACGATATTATATTAACAATTAGTTTGAATATTTGTGATTGAAGATATACATGTATGTTCATTGTAATCACTTTTAAAGTTGGAGTGTATTAAAAATGTATATCTAGAGAGAGTTGTAATGATTTAATTAAATGTTTCGTAGTGATGAAGTCGGATGCCCTCCGACTTCGTTGCATTAAAAATTGCGATTATTACATATTTAATAATAACGATAATAAGTCATTTTTTATTTCACCTGGCGCTATTACGATGGATTTAATTGTTTGCCATTCATTTTTTAATTTGAGTGTTAATTTAAAATATACATATAAAGATAGTAAAGTTCAGTCCTTTTTTTTTTTTTTTTTTTTTTTTTTTTTTTTCGTGGAGGAAACCTTCATAGGCGCCCCGCGCCCTCCGGGGAGAGAGCGCTGGGTAGTGCCGGATTCGTACCGGCTAAAACCTCCACGGTGGCCGTACCTGGCGCATTACGGAAAGGACCCTAGAAACGCTCATTAGCATGCCATCACGAGTCCCCTCCACGCCGAGTCCACCTCGAGTTATGCAATTATAACTAACGGCGCGATGCGCGGCCACCGCGCATCGCGCCACCTCCGCCAGGCCGCCGTGCAAGACCTCCTGGTTCCCGACCAGGCGATTTAGCGGCACCGTGGCGCCGAAGCGGCCGACGCCTAAGACACACCTGACGGCGAAGCGGTCCGAGCTCGCCTGGAAGTGGCGTGCCCCCCCCACACCCCGCCGCCGTCCGCCTACCCTTTCGGGATGGGAATTCCGTTCTCTCTCTCGCTATCCGCCAACTCCTTCCGCAGCGTCACCTGCTCGCAGAATGTGGCGACCTCCTTCCAACTCCTCTCGTTCGCCAGCAGCGCACCAAACACCGCCGGCGGAGAGATGTCTCCCCCTATCTCAGAATCGAGAGCGCTGCGAGGCAACGCCCACGCCGAACAGTGCTCCAGCGTGTGTTGCGCCGAGTCCACGCCCCCGTTGCAATGCTGCCACCGCGCATCGCGCCATCCCCGACGGGCCGCCATGCAAGACCTCCTGGTTCCCCGACCAGGCGATTTAGCGGCACCGTGGCGCCGAAGCGGCCGACGCCTAAGACACACCTGACGGCGAAGCGGTCCGAGCTCGCCTGGAAGTGGCGTGCCCCCCCCACACCCCGCCGCCGTCCGCCTACCCTTTCGGGATGGGAATTCCGTTCTCTCTCTCGCTATCCGCCAACTCCTTCCGCAGCGTCACCTGCTCGCAGAATGTGGCGACCTCCTTCCAACTCCTCTCGTTCGCCAGCAGCGCACCAAACACCGCCGGCGGAGAGATGTCTCCCCCTATCTCAGAATCGAGAGCGCTGCGAGGCAACGCCCACGCCGAACAGTGCTCCAGCGTGTGTTGCGCCGAGTCCACGCCCCCGTTGCAATGCTGCCACCGCGCATCGCGCCATCCCCGACGGGCCGCCATGCAAGACCTCCTGGTTCCCCGACCAGGCGATTTAGCGGCACCGTGGCGCCGAAGCGGCCGACGCCTAAGACACACCTGACGGCGAAGCGGTCCGAGCTCGCCTGGAAGTGGCGTGCCCCCCCCCCCCCCCCCCCCCCACGCCCCGCCGCCGTCCGCCTACCCTTTCGGGATGGGAATTCCGTTCTCTCTCTCGCTATCCGCCAACTCCTTCCGCAGCGTCACCTGCTCGCAGAATGTGGCGACCTCCTTCCAACTCCTCTCGTTCGCCAGCAGCGCACCAAACACCGCCGGCGGAGAGAGGTCTCCCCCTATCTCAGAATCGAGGGCGCTGCGAGGCAACGCCCACGCCGGACAGTGCTCCAGCGTGTGTTGCGCCGAGTCCACGCAGAAACGGTTTGCAGATATCACAAATGTACCTTTTAAATGTCGTAAATAAATGGTATAAATGTTACAAATAAATAGCGTAAATGTTATAAATTAATGATTCAAAGGCCCTGAATTAACAACTCAAACGTTGTAATTCAATGTATTAAATGGTGTAAATTATTATTTTAAATGCTTCAAATCAATAGGTCAAACGTTATAAATTAATAGTTTAAATGGTTATAAACTAATGGTAAATCGTAAGAAAAGAATAGGTAGACACTGTAAATTAATACTTTGAATGATACAAATTAATAGTCGCAATGTTATAAATTAATAAATTAATTCGTAAAAGTTTAATTCTTCGATCTGCATTGTACACTGGTTGAAACACAACTGACGTCGCACGAGGGTAAATATGTTCCTTGCATACCTGTTGGTATACACGTGGCAAAATGCCAACGGTCGATCAAACAGAAACGGTTTGCAGATATCACAAATGTACCTTTTAAATGTCGTAAATAAATGGTGTAAATGTTACAAATAAATAGCGTAAATGTTATAAATTAATGATTCAAAGGCCCTGAATTAACAACTCAAACGTTGTAATTCAATGTATTAAATGGTGTAAATTATTATTTTAAATGCTTCAAATCAATAGGTCAAACGTTATAAATTAATAGTTTAAATGGTTATAAATTAATGGTAAATCGTAAGAAAAGAATAGGTAGACACTGTAAATTAATACTTTGAATGATACAAATTAATAGCCGCAATGTTATAAATTAATAAATTAATTCGTAAAAGTTTAATTCTTCGATCTGCATTGTACACTGGTTGAAACACAACTGACGTCGCACGAGGGTAAATGTGTTCCTTGCATACCTGTTGGTATACACGTGGCAAAATGCCAACGGTCGATCAAACAGAAACGGTTTGCAGATATCACAAATGTTCCTTTTAAATGTCGTTAATAAATGGTATAAATGTTACAAATAAATAGCGTAAATGTTATAAATTAATGATTCAAAGGCCCTGAATTAACAACTCAAACGTTGTAATTCAATGTATTAAATGGTGTAAATTATTATTTTAAATGCTTCAAATCAATAGGTCAAACGTTATAAATTAATAGTTTAAATGGTTATAAATTAATGGTAAATCGTAAGAAAAGAATAGGTAGACACTGTAAATTAATACTTTGAATGATACAAATTAATAGCCGCAATGTTATAAATTAATAAATTAATTCGTAAAAGTTTAATTCTTCGATCTGCATTGTACACTGGTTGAAACACAACTGACGTCGCACGAGGGTAAATGTGTTCCTTGCATACCTGTTGGTATACACGTGGCAAAATGCCAACGGTCGATCAAACAGAAACGGTTTGCAGATATCACAAATGTACCTTTTAAATGTCGTAAATAAATGGTATAAATGTTACAAATAAATAGCGTAAATGTTACAAATTAATGATTCAAAGGCCCTGAATTAACAACTCAAACGTTGTAATTCAATGTATTAAATGGTGTAAATTATTATTTTAAATGCTTCAAATCAATAGGTCAAACGTTATAAATTAATAGTTTAAATGGTTATAAACTAATGGTAAATCGTAAGAAAAGAATAGGTAGACACTGTAAATTAATACTTTGAATGATACAAATTAATAGTCGCAATGTTATAAATTAATAAATTAATTCGTAAAAGTTTAATTCTTCGATCTGCATTGTACACTGGTTGAAACACAACTGACGTCGCACGAGGGTAAATATGTTCCTTGCATACCTGTTGGTATACACGTGGCAAAATGCCAACGGTCGATCAAACAGAAACGGTTTGCAGATATCACAAATGTACCTTTTAAATGTCGTAAATAAATGGTGTAAATGTTACAAATAAATAGCGTAAATGTTATAAATTAATGATTCAAAGGCCCTGAATTAACAACTCAAACGTTGTAATTCAATGTATTAAATGGTGTAAATTATTATTTTAAATGCTTCAAATCAATAGGTCAAACGTTATAAATTAATAGTTTAAATGGTTATAAATTAATGGTAAATCGTAAGAAAAGAATAGGTAGACACTGTAAATTAATACTTTGAATGATACAAATTAATAGCCGCAATGTTATAAATTAATAAATTAATTCGTAAAAGTTTAATTCTTCGATCTGCATTGTACACTGGTTGAAACACAACTGACGTCGCACGAGGGTAAATGTGTTCCTTGCATACCTGTTGGTATACACGTGGCAAAATGCCAACGGTCGATCAAACAGAAACGGTTTGCAGATATCACAAATGTTCCTTTTAAATGTCGTTAATAAATGGTATAAATGTTACAAATAAATAGCGTAAATGTTATAAATTAATGATTCAAAGGCCCTGAATTAACAACTCAAACGTTGTAATTCAATGTATTAAATGGTGTAAATTATTATTTTAAATGCTTCAAATCAATAGGTCAAACGTTATAAATTAATAGTTTAAATGGTTATAAATTAATGGTAAATCGTAAGAAAAGAATAGGTAGACACTGTAAATTAATACTTTGAATGATACAAATTAATAGCCGCAATGTTATAAATTAATAAATTAATTCGTAAAAGTTTAATTCTTCGATCTGCATTGTACACTGGTTGAAACACAACTGACGTCGCACGAGGGTAAATGTGTTCCTTGCATACCTGTTGGTATACACGTGGCAAAATGCCAACGGTCGATCAAACAGAAACGGTTTGCAGATATCACAAATGTACCTTTTAAATGTCGTAAATAAATGGTATAAATGTTACAAATAAATAGCGTAAATGTTACAAATTAATGATTCAAAGGCCCTGAATTAACAACTCAAACGTTGTAATTCAATGTATTAAATGGTGTAAATTATTATTTTAAATGCTTCAAATCAATAGGTCAAACGTTATAAATTAATAGTTTAAATGGTTATAAACTAATGGTAAATCGTAAGAAAAGAATAGGTAGACACTGTAAATTAATACTTTGAATGATACAAATTAATAGTCGCAATGTTATAAATTAATAAATTAATTCGTAAAAGTTTAATTCTTCGATCTGCATTGTACACTGGTTGAAACACAACTGACGTCGCACGAGGGTAAATATGTTCCTTGCATACCTGTTGGTATACACGTGGCAAAATGCCAACGGTCGATCAAACAGAAACGGTTTGCAGATATCACAAATGTACCTTTTAAATGTCGTAAATAAATGGTGTAAATGTTACAAATAAATAGCGTAAATGTTATAAATTAATGATTCAAAGGCCCTGAATTAACAACTCAAACGTTGTAATTCAATGTATTAAATGGTGTAAATTATTATTTTAAATGCTTCAAATCAATAGGTCAAACGTTATAAATTAATAGTTTAAATGGTTATAAATTAATGGTAAATCGTAAGAAAAGAATAGGTAGACACTGTAAATTAATACTTTGAATGATACAAATTAATAGCCGCAATGTTATAAATTAATAAATTAATTCGTAAAAGTTTAATTCTTCGATCTGCATTGTACACTGGTTGAAACACAACTGACGTCGCACGAGGGTAAATATGTTCCTTGCATACCTGTTGGTATACACGTGGCAAAATGCCAACGGTCGATCAAACAGAAACGGTTTGCAGATATCACAAATGTACCTTTTAAATGTCGTAAATAAATGGTGTAAATGTTACAAATAAATAGCGTAAATGTTATAAATTAATGATTCAAAGGCCCTGAATTAACAACTCAAACGTTGTAATTCAATGTATTAAATGGTGTAAATTATTATTTTAAATGCTTCAAATCAATAGGTCAAACGTTATAAATTAATAGTTTAAATGGTTATAAATTAATGGTAAATCGTAAGAAAAGAATAGGTAGACACTGTAAATTAATACTCTGAATGATACAAATTAATAGCCGCAATGTTATAAATTAATAAATTAATTCGTAAAAGTTTAATTCTTCGATCTGCATTGTACACTGGTTGAAACACAACTGACGTCGCACGAGGGTAAATATGTTCCTTGCATACCTGTTGGTATACACGTGGCAAAATGCCAACGGTCGATCAAACAGAAACGGTTTGCAGATATCACAAATGTACCTTTTAAATGTCGTAAATAAATGGTGTAAATGTTACAAATAAATAGCGTAAATGTTATAAATTAATGATTCAAAGGCCCTGAATTAACAACTCAAACGTTGTAATTCAATGTATTAAATGGTGTAAATTATTATTTTAAATGCTTCAAATCAATAGGTCAAACGTTATAAATTAATAGTTTAAATGGTTATAAATTAATGGTAAATCGTAAGAAAAGAATAGGTAGACACTGTAAATTAATACTTTGAATGATACAAATTAATAGTCGCAATGTTATAAATTAATAAATTAATTCGTAAAAGTTTAATTCTTCGATCTGCATTGTACACTGGTTGAAACACAACTGACGTCGCACGAGGGTAAATGTGTTCCTTGCATACCTGTTGGTATACACGTGGCAAAATGCCAACGGTCGATCAAACAGAAACGGTTTGCAGATATCACAAATGTACCTTTTAAATGTCGTAAATAAATGGTATAAATGTTACAAATAAATAGCGTAAATGTTACAAATTAATGATTCAAAGGCCCTGAATTAACAACTCAAACGTTGTAATTCAATGTATTAAATGGTGTAAATTATTATTTTAAATGCTTCAAATCAATAGGTCAAACGTTATAAATTAATAGTTTAAATGGTTATAAACTAATGGTAAATCGTAAGAAAAGAATAGGTAGACACTGTAAATTAATACTTTGAATGATACAAATTAATAGTCGCAATGTTATAAATTAATAAATTAATTCGTAAAAGTTTAATTCTTCGATCTGCATTGTACACTGGTTGAAACACAACTGACGTCGCACGAGGGTAAATATGTTCCTTGCATACCTGTTGGTATACACGTGGCAAAATGCCAACGGTCGATCAAACAGAAACGGTTTGCAGATATCACAAATGTACCTTTTAAATGTCGTAAATAAATGGTGTAAATGTTACAAATAAATAGCGTAAATGTTATAAATTAATGATTCAAAGGCCCTGAATTAACAACTCAAACGTTGTAATTCAATGTATTAAATGGTGTAAATTATTATTTTAAATGCTTCAAATCAATAGGTCAAACGTTATAAATTAATAGTTTAAATGGTTATAAATTAATGGTAAATCGTAAGAAAAGAATAGGTAGACACTGTAAATTAATACTTTGAATGATACAAATTAATAGCCGCAATGTTATAAATTAATAAGTTAATTCGTAAAAGTTTAATTCTTCGATCTGCATTGTACACTGGTTGAAACACAACTGACGTCGCACGAGGGTAAATGTGTTCCTTGCATACCTGTTGGTATACACGTGGCAAAATGCCAACGGTCGATCAAACAGAAACGGTTTGCAGATATCACAAATGTACCTTTTAAATGTCGTAAATAAATGGTATAAATGTTACAAATAAATAGCGTAAATGTTACAAATTAATGATTCAAAGGCCCTGAATTAACAACTCAAACGTTGTAATTCAATGTATTAAATGGTGTAAATTATTATTTTAAATGCTTCAAATCAATAGGTCAAACGTTATAAATTAATAGTTTAAATGGTTATAAACTAATGGTAAATCGTAAGAAAAGAATAGGTAGACACTGTAAATTAATACTTTGAATGATACAAATTAATAGTCGCAATGTTATAAATTAATAAATTAATTCGTAAAAGTTTAATTCTTCGATCTGCATTGTACACTGGTTGAAACACAACTGACGTCGCACGAGGGTAAATATGTTCCTTGCATACCTGTTGGTATACACGTGGCAAAATGCCAACGGTCGATCAAACAGAAACGGTTTGCAGATATCACAAATGTACCTTTTAAATGTCGTAAATAAATGGTGTAAATGTTACAAATAAATAGCGTAAATGTTATAAATTAATGATTCAAAGGCCCTGAATTAACAACTCAAACGTTGTAATTCAATGTATTAAATGGTGTAAATTATTATTTTAAATGCTTCAAATCAATAGGTCAAACGTTATAAATTAATAGTTTAAATGGTTATAAATTAATGGTAAATCGTAAGAAAAGAATAGGTAGACACTGTAAATTAATACTTTGAATGATACAAATTAATAGCCGCAATGTTATAAATTAATAAGTTAATTCGTAAAAGTTTAATTCTTCGATCTGCATTGTACACTGGTTGAAACACAACTGACGTCGCACGAGGGTAAATGTGTTCCTTGCATACCTGTTGGTATACACGTGGCAAAATGCCAACGGTCGATCAAACAGAAACGGTTTGCAGATATCACAAATGTACCTTTTAAATGTCGTAAATAAATGGTATAAATGTTACAAATAAATAGCGTAAATGTTATAAATTAATGATTCAAAGGCCCTGAATTAACAACTCAAACGTTGTAATTCAATGTATTAAATGGTGTAAATTATTATTTTAAATGCTTCAAATCAATAGGTCAAACGTTATAAATTAATAGTTTAAATGGTTATAAATTAATGGTAAATTGTAAGAAAAGAATAGGTAGACACTGTATATTAATACTTTGAATGATACAAATTAATAGCCGCAATGTTATAAATTAATAAGTTAATTCGTAAAAGTTTAATTCTTCGATCTGCATTGTACACTGGTTGAAACACAACTGACGTCGCACGAGGGTAAATGTGTTCCTTGCATACCTGTTGGTATACACGTGGCAAAATACCAACGGTCGATCAAACAGAAACGGTTTGCAGATATCACAAATGTTCCTTTTAAATGTCGTTAATAAATGGTATAAATGTTACAAATAAATAGCGTAAATGTTATGAATTAATGATTCAAAGGCCCTGAATTAACAACTCAAACGTTGTAATTCAATGTTTTAAATGGTGTAAATTATTATTTTAAATGCTTCAAATCAATAGGTCAAACGTTATAAATTAATAGTTTAAATGGTTATAAATTAATGGTAAATCGTAAGAAAAGAATAGGTAGACACTGTATATTAATACTTTGAATGATACAAATTAATAGCCGCAATGTTATAAATTAATAAGTTAATTCGTAAAAGTTTAGTTCTTCGATCTGCATTGTACACTGGTTGAAACACAACTGACGTCGCACGAGGGTAAATGTGTTCCTTTCATACCTGTTGGTATACACGTGGCAAAATGCCAACGGTCGATCAAACAGAAACGGTTTGCAGATATCACAAATGTACCTTTTAAATGTCGTAAATAAATGGTATAAATGTTACAAATAAATAGCGTAAATGTTATAAATTAATGATTCAAAGGCCCTGAATTAACAACTCAAACGTTGTAATTTAATGTTTTAAATGGTGTAAATTATTATTTTAAATGCTACAAATCAATAGGTCAAACGTTATAAATTAAATGTTCGAATGTTGTAAATAAACAGCTTAAAGGAAAATTAATGGCTTAAATGTTGTAAAAATGTCTAAAAAAATGGATTTGGAAATTTGTTTAATTAATTCACATGTTCTATAAAAAAAAAGACAAAAGAACGAAAAGCCATTTAACCACCTGCGATTTACAAAAACTTTAGTAGACCAGTTAAGAGGAGATATTGGACAACCACGAGATCGAGCTTCGACATCGACTGCTAATTGTGATGAAATTCGGTTAAATGGAAAGCTCCATGTAATTTTAACAAGAACAAAAAAGTATTGTTATGTGTGTTCTTACCGAAACAAAGCAGGAGAAAGACGCGAAACAACTTATTATTACGATACTTGTCCCGACAAGCCAAGGATGCATCATGGCAGACGTTTTATAAATTATCGTAATAAAAAGATACAAAAAAATATTAAAAAATTATACTTTCAAAGATGTATATATATATGAATTATTAAAATATAATGTCTTTTTAAATTAATTTTTATATAAAATCATTTTATATTACCTACAATACACTCGTCACATACGCGCAAAATTGTCTCGAGCTGTTGCTACGACCAACCGAAAAGGCGGTCGAGTACAAAGGGTAGTTTATAAGTTATAAATTATTGTTCCAAATGTATTAAATTTACCTTTTGCGGACGAGTGTCGGCAAATAGCTGCCCAAGTCTTTTTACCGTTGCGGACGCGTGTCGACATATAGCTGCCTGAATCTGTTCACAGTTCCGGACAGTTATTTAGAAATGGCTGGCGTACTTCTATTTTTCTGAGCGATAATCTTATGCGTATTTGGGCATGGGTATAATAAACTAAACAGTATTATGTTATGAAGATTTTAGATCTTCAAAAAACTTATCTTCCGTTTAACGTAAACTTGCGATGCAGGATGATAGTCGAGTCAGAACAAATTTCAATCTTTCAATGGCATTACCAGATGAATCACAAAGCTTTTTATATATTTTTTACAATACCTTATACACGATGCCTAAAAGTTCCAGAAAGAACATGTTCGATAGTAATAATAGTGGTGACGAACATTATTTTGAACCTGACAAGATACGCGGCCCCGTCCGCAAAGGGTTAATAGTTTAAATGTTATAAATTAATGTTCCAAATGTTACAAATTAATAGTTTAAATGTTATAAATTAATATTTTAAATATTGTAAATTAATAGTATAGGATTATTTATTCAGAAATATTAGAAATTAGGATTTCCAATGATTTCTATTCTATATGATAAATTTATCGATAGATGGATCTACTTACAGTGGATTAAACAGGAAACGATGGTTATTTAACGTGAACTTAATGTAGTAATACGATATAACTAAGACAATTAGATTGATAATTAATAACTCACAACTAATAGTTTACAACTCATGACAACTCGGCAACTCTGTCTCGACTCAACTCTCTCAGCTCAACTCTCGACTCGCAACTAACTACCTCCTCACAATTCGACTGTCAATTCACGACTGCCGATTAACTTGCCTTTTTTCCTTAAGCATCCCTTTGTTCTTCTCATACCCCCACCACGTACGTGTTCCGTAACCGTCCGCGATCCTGATCACGTCGCCTTTTTCCGCGTAATCACTAGACTGAAGGACCGACGACACATTGATGGGCCGCTTGGCCCATTGAAGTTTCCCGACCCTTTCGGCCTGTCGGCACTTAGGCTCTCTCGCAAAATTGTTTATAGTTCACCCGATATTTCTTAGACAATCTGACCACGATACTACAATAGTTTATATGTTTCAAATTAATAGTTTAAATGTTAATAAATTAATCCATTGAATTAGTTAATAAATTAATAGTAAATTGTTAGAAAAGAATAGTTTAAATGTTGTAAATTAATAGCTTGAATCTTACAAATTAATAACGCAAATGTTGTAAATTGATAATTTAATTCGAAAAAGTTCAATTCTTCGATGTTCATTGTACGATGGTTGAAACACAAATGACATCGCACGAAAGTCGTGTGTTCCTTGTATACCTGTTGGTATACACTTGGCAATGTGCTAATGTTCTGTCAAAAGAAGATTGTAAAAAGATTATCAGTTGAAAAGTTTATTATAAAGGCATTATTATAAACGAGGAGATTTATAGTCGATAGTAAATTATTCTAGTAATTTCGAATAAAGTTAACACGTATAGAAGACCCAACCAACGTATTACCCTTCTTATGCTATCGCATCGACATTGTCCTTTAGTTCCCTGACTTTCGCGTACTATGTGTCTAAAATATGTATACATATGTACATATGAATATAGTTCGAAATAAGTATTTAGCGACTTTTAAGTTCTTTGTTACTTATTAAAGGATGGAAACAGTGCGTTCTTGTGGTTGAAAGGGAATAAGATCTTGTCTTCTCTGCGAAACTGAACATAAGATTGTGAAACCCAATCTTAAGACTCATTTTGAGGTTATGTCCCAAAAGTTTGTCTTTTTTACAAATAAGTTTTCTATTATGTTATATACTTGGACAATTAATTTATTTGGTAGCATTGCTATTTTTAATATTTTTTATGAAAGATTTAAATTATTTATTTATTATTTAATTTATCCGTCAATGAAACAAATGATTTTCTAACGCAAGTATGTAATTTTTAATGTAGGCAGTATGTATTAATGTAGGCAAAGTTACTGTTTTATGTACAAAATATGAAAGGTAACGTTGTTATTGAACTAGATAATTTACTTTTTTATTAAATTTACACACATAACATTTAAAATTTGTTTCTATGTCTTATTAACTATTATGGATTATAATATTTTAGAAATGTTCCAGTTATGTATATTGTCCAAACTGTGACAAATCGTGGCCTGGTTGGGATGCTGATCTTTACAAAAATCATCCGTATCATCGAGGAACAGCCATAGAATTTCCTGGTGTATATATAAAGGTATTTACTTACCTGTATCCGATACATCCTTCCATTATTTAATTTCTAATTCGTGGTAATATTATTCGTTAATTTTCCCTTTCAAACTAATTTACATTTAAGAATATAACAAGAGATTATCAACCATCAATTATAAAAAAAGAAGTAAGATTTTTTAGTGAAGAGAACTTGATAAAAAGTATTGTTAGAATAATAATTTTATTATTATTATTTATATTTGAGATAATATTCGTAAGAAATTAATATTAACCTATTGTTTTATATTCACTTTTATACAAAGCTAGATTTTCTAAATCCTTGGGAAATTAATTCATTGAAGAACGCGCTTGAAAAAATACCTTGGGAAGTTTCTCAGAGTGGAAGAAGGAAACAGGTATTTCAAACAGTATAATATATAACTACATTTATTATTATAAAATTTTGAGATATCGATAAAGTTTATTAATAGATAAGATAGGAAGATTTAAGACATAATTTAAAAACTCCAGAATTTTGGTCCAAAATGCAACTTCAAGAAAAGAAAGCTTCAGTTGGGTTTTTTTGATGGTTTTCCAAAGTCTACTCAATTTGTGCAACAAAAATTTTGCCAAGTACCCATGCTTAATAATTTCCAAACGGTAGAACAATGTACTTTAGAGTATGATTCGCTACGAGGAGCTTCAATAGATCCACATATCGATGACTGCTGGATTTGGGGTGAAAGAATAGTTACTGTGAATGTCATGGGTAACTCAGTTTTAACAATGAGTCCTTACCATGGTCCAGATACAAAATATAATTTAGAAAGCGTTGCAGAGTATTCCACTATACTCGAAGGCTTCGAATTTGATACAAATGATAAAAATGAAAGTAATAAAGATATCGTTGTAAGGCTCCCAATGCCAGAGGGATCGCTTATGATTCTTTATGATAGTGCAAGGCAAGAAATTTTTCTTACAGACATGGCGAATTAGTACTTAAACATCTATATCGTATTATATTTCTGTAATTGTTTGGCAAATTTAGTTATACAATTATTTTAATTGTCAGGTACAACTTGAGAAAGTATTTTATAACATAGATAAAATAGAATATAATGAATGTGAATTTTATTGCATTATTTACATAATTACTAGATTCTCTTCTATATTTTTTGTAGGTATAAATGGGAACATTGTGTTTTAAGAGAAGATATAACTTCTAAGCGAATTTGTTTGGCTTATCGCGAATTAACTCCTCCATATTTATGCACCTCAACAAATAATGAAATAGTCAAAGAACTCTTAAAGAGAGCTTCGGTCTTTCAATGAAGTGTAACTAAGGTTTGAAAATAATTTATTCCAACAAAGTATGTAATATAAAATTTGTACGAAATATTTGTACGTTTCATTATGTATTATGAAAATATATTAGATCCTTCTATATGTCGGAGAGGAAAGAACACCGGAGCCTCTGGAATGCTGGATAATCCCGCAACATTGTAACCTAAAGCCTACTATAGCTGTAATTAAACAATTGTAGTTATTCAACCTAATTGTAATTGTCCGAGATTTGTGATAGTAAGCTTGGGCTCGAGGCGATAGCCAGTCACCGAACGTAGCCGCGGTCACGGGATGAACGCTTTGCCTAACAAAGGTATGAAGTAATTCTATAGCTCTCCTTAAAAGAAATATCTCTGGCGACACACGACAGTAAACATTCCAACGGTCTCTGTCCCGTGGCCACACGCAGTCCCTATTCTTCGAATAAGATGATTGCCAGATGTCGATGTGTCTCCACAGTACGTGATCAGCTAGCCCGAGGGCCGTTATAAACACTAAGATCTAGTTACCTAAAGTCCTTCAAACAGATAAACAGTCTTTGTCCCAACTACGGGAAGATAGGGGAGATCTATTTCTTTCAACGAACGGCGTCTCCCACTAGCAACTTTCCCTCGAGTGCGGCTAGCACCTTTTCTAACCACCGATATGGAGATTGACCAATTAGCAGCAACGTTAATTTCCCTTACTTTCTGAACGAAGACCATCCTCGACGAATCCGATGATCTCGTGTCCTTAGACACACCCCATCATAGTTTTCCTCTGCAGCATCATCGCGACGAAAAGACATTCTCTCGCGAGATCGTATTAGCGACTTACTTAGCGTCTGTACGCTCGGTGGATATTCCCCGTTTTAACAAAGAGTCCGACTTAGATTTTGCGGGCACGTTCATCCATCACCCCGTCGACCGCGGATTCGTTATTGAACCTAGGATCATTATCATTAGTTTCTCGAGTGTCTAATTGCCACGGTTGCTTGTCCAATTCTATAATAATCGTATCTGCACTAGTCAATGTCTTCTGTATTGCTTATCGACAATGCGTAAACCAAACGACGATTCGTTTCAGGCCCCTAATCCTAATTCCAATGTAAACCCGACATATATATATATATATGTCGGGGTGAGATTGGAATTTTGGGCACGTGACAACTCTTCACGTGAGTTATCCATTGTTTAACACAACTGAGATTATATTTTCACGTATACACAAGTCTACTACAAAGATTAACAAATAATAAGTCTAGTGAATAATAAGCTTAACAAATAATAAAGTTAGTGGAAAATAAATTGAACGAATAATAAGTTTAACAAATAATAAAGTTAGTGGATAATAAGTTGAACGATTAATAAGTCTAATAAATAATAAAACTAATGAATAATACGTTTAACGGATAGTAAGTTCAATGAATAATATGATTTACAAACAATAAGTTAATAATCGTTATAAACAATAATTTTGAGTTCAAACGAATCCACGATCGACGGGATGACTCCTTACTTAGCGTAGACTGATCTTAAGCACAGAAACACGACGTGTCACTCTCCAAAGCAGTCACAAGACGAATGCCAGCCTCGTCGAGATTTTTCTCGCTGTACAATTGCATTTGTTTTTCTATACCCGTTTGGAAGCATCGAGAAGGTTCCAAACGCCGTTGTTAGGCAGACTCGTTGAAAGCATCGAGAAAGTTCCAAACGCCGTTGTTAGGCAGACTCGTTGGAAGCATCGAGAAAATTCCAAACGCCGTTGTTAGGCAGTTTCTGCCTGAGTTCATCCCGTGACCGTGGCTACGTTCGGCGACCAATTGTCGCCTCGAACCCAATCTTGATATCACAAATCTCGAACAATTACAGCTATGATAAAATCCAGGCTAGACTACTAGAAGATGTTCCCAAAATTTCCAAGGAACGGCTTCGGCTTTCCTTTCATCTCCGACATATTTGTTAGTTCGCTAATGGGAATCGTTTAACAATTTTAGTTTCAGTGGTGTAATGTCGTTCATTTTATTTCATTTATATACATTTCGATATATATATATATATATATGTTTCACAATATAGTTTCATATAGAATTCATATAATTTTAAAGTGTTAGTTAATGTTAGTTTTGATAACATATAGATATATATATATGTATTTGTATATATAAAAATATAATTTTCATATAGCATTTGTCTGTTGAAGTATAGTTTCGTATATGTATTTTTATTTTATTTATGTTTGTTAGGTTATGTATATGCGGTGTTGATTGTTCTTAATCGCTTGATTTGTTAACAGGTTTACTTAGTCGGTGATATTTTATCCATTTTATTCCTTGTATTTGTTAATTAAAAATAGGTATTCCTGTTGTTTCAATTATTTTCCTTCTGCTATTATGTCATATGTAGTCATTCTTATTTTGATTCATCAGGACAGTTTACGGCTCGTTCAGTTTATTAATTAGTTTCTTCAATCATTTTATATATTTTATACTTGTAGATTAATTAAAATGTGTCCTCCTATTGTTCCATTTATTCTCCCTTACTATTATGGTGTATGTAATTGCTCTTATTTCTTGATTTATTTGTTCGGGCCGCGTCTAGTTTAGTTTATTAATCGATTTTATTTATTTTATTTTATACTGATTGTTATTGGTTACATTTTTGAATCATAGTTTATTCTTCGTCGAGTTGTCGAATCATAGGTTATTCTTGCTTAATTGTAGTATTACAATATATGATATTGAACCATAGGTTTCAAATCGCGAGTCGGTTATTGGTAGGCTTATTTAATGTTACATACATATATTTTGTTTATTGGTTGATTTATATGATATTGAGCCATAGATTTTCAAATCGCGAGTCGGCTATTGGTAGTAGCGCGTGTTCATTTGTGTATTCGAATCCTTACTCGCGCGATTTGCATATAGCAGTTTTCGTTTCTTCGTTTCGGCACGCGCGGAGCGCGGGACGTGACACCCCCGCCCCTGGAGTTCAATTTTCCAGAGGAAATTTGACTGATAATGTCCCTGAGTTCGCTAAGGGCGGATGTAGATGCTGTTGGTTGTTGAGTAACTGTTGGTGTTATTAATACTCCTTGAGGTTGTGCCGTTTGATCGTCGACATTTCGTCCTCTTTTGAAGTATAATAGCAGGTGGGTGACTGTGCCGCATATTGCTTTTAGTAGGGCGATTCCACATCCGTAAGTCTCGCTTAACTGTTATCCGTGTATAGCTATATCTACTATCTTGATTAGTTTAAATGTTACAAGTTTTCCAAATATTGCTACATTGACCGTTCCAAATTCCATAGGACCAGTCCATAATTTCGATGCGGTGCGATTTCCTTGCCAAACCGGTAGTTTCGAATAACATTCCGTTGTATGTCGTACTTTTATTTGTACTGGAATGCATTTGACTATATGGACTACTTCTCCTGCGATCAAAGCCATGTGTCCTGGGGTTTTGGTTATTGTATATATGCGAATTCGTCGGGCAGTAGGGTTGCTAAACTTAAAGCGTTTTCTATTAATTTCTTTTCGGTGGTGCATCTTCGTGTCAGTACATCGTGGTATAGTGCCGTTTGTTTCATAAAATTTTATGTGTATATGTTATCAGTGGAAATAAGTATTACAAATGCTGCTTGGTTTACAAATATATACATATATGTGTATGTATCGGTAGGTATTATAAATGAGATTTGTTTTATAATTATATATATGTATATATATTGATAGAAATAGATGTTATAAATGTTGCTCATTTTACGAATATATATATATATATATATATATGTCGGGTTAATCGGGTTTATTGGGTTGGTCCTGGTTCTTGGGGCGCCTTGCGTTTCTTCATTAGGATTAGCCATTATAGTTGTTCAAAGGTTTATATTTACAGTAATATGTACAGAAGTTGATTAAACAAGATTTAACTGTATAACGTAAAGTCACTCTTAAATAAACAATGTTCTCGGGTTTAACGAATCCACGGTCAACGGGACAACTTTTTTGAACATTTAATTATAAGCTTTCTTTAAAAGACGTTTGCTATGACGTTCGGTATCTTTTAGACTGCTCGTTTGTCGTTGTGTATCAACTCTCCAAGGTGATCATACAAATAGAAGACTGACACGATCACACTTGTCAATTGCATATTGATCAGGGTTATCAACAAAATTCCAGGCACCGTTACTAGGCTCGCGTAGAGCCGTTATTGCTCCCGCCTCGGGACTTGTTAATACAACGTGTGTCCCTCAACATTAGTACTTCTACGTTCATCCCGAGACCGTGGCTACGTTCGGTGACCGGCAGTGTCACCTCAACCTCAAGTCCACTGTTATAATACTATATTGAACAGGTTAAACAAACAGTTTAACCGAAAGTATTGGGAATCTTCCCAAAATTCTAAAAGAAAGGCCCGCTATCCCTACATCTCCGACACGGCCATCCTGACAATCACCCGTCCTCGGGTGCATCTAAAATATTCGATTTTCTTAACATTAGACTTAACACAATTGACATTTTACAATCTAACTAAATATTCCAACTAGTCAAGGGCCCAGTTCAACAACAAAGATTCCGATGAAATGCTCTTTAATAAATCGAAACACAACAATCAGTAACATTACAATTTCATCCAAAGTGCTAGTTGCATCCTGTGAACCACCAGTCATCAGTTTATTCAATCTAACACCTTTTCACACCTCAATACTACTGGTCGTACATGGTCGTACACACTAAAGTACACAGTAAATTTCATCACATTACCACAATGGGCACTCATGAGAACATTGAACTTCGTTCTCAACAACACTAGACGCTCATGAGAGCACTGAATTTCGTTCTCATCACCACACTGGATGCACATGAGAACACTGAACTCCGTTCTCATCACCACACTGGATGCACATGAGAACACTGAACTTCGTTCTCAACAACACTAGACGCTCATGAGAGCACTGAATTTCGTTCTCATCACCACACTGGATGCACATGAGAACACTGAACTCCGTTCTCATCACCACACTGGATGCACATGAGAACACTGAACTCCGTTATGAATATTGTTCATAACGTACGAGGAAACACTATGGTCATAGTGTTAATGCTCCTCAAAAATCGATACTAGATACCATGAACATAATACATTACGTACGAGGAAACACTATGCTAGATGTTATGGTCATAGTGTTAATGTTCCTCCTGGATCGGTGTACTCAAACTGTCATTGTCACTTCCATCACCATCACTACAGATATCCAACTCAGCAGGAATGCAACTATCTGGCATTTTCCTTAACTTATCATGACTGTACTTGTATGATCGTTTACCATCCAACGTCTTTAAAACGTACCTGTTTCCTTCTAAAATCTCTGCTATTACAAATGGGCCCCTAAACTTTGGATCCAATTTGGTTTGATTTCTCTCTTCGTTTTTGCGCAACACAAAATCTCCAAGATTAAATCTAACTACCTTAGCCTTAGTTTTATCATATCTTTCTTTATCGTACTTAGCGTTAATCTCAATGTTCTTTATAGCTTGCTGTCTTACATCGGAGATAACTATTTCTCTTTCTTCCATATTATCAGGCAACAACAAACCGAAGGGTCTTGCTGCTTTGCCGATCAATAACTCTAATGGACTTGATTTTGTCACACGATTGGTAGTGCAATTCAAAGCCAATTGTATTTCACCAATCGCATCTTGCCACGTGCGGCCGGTCGTCTCCACTGTAGTGAACATGTTTTTCAAAGTACCCATAACACGCTCCACCTGCCCGTTAGCTCTACTGGCACCGGTTGCTATCAAGTGTAGTTTAATTTGTTTTTCACTACAAAAATCTTTGAACTCTTTACCAGTAAAGCATCTACCTTGATCCGCTATTACTCGGCAAGGACTCCCGAATAAGAATATAGCTGACTTGAGTGCTTTAACAGTATTAAAGGAATCCAACTTACGCGTATGGTGCAAAAATACAAATTTAGTAAAAGCATCAATCAAAACAATAACATATTCTTTCAAGTCACTCTTTCCACTTAACTTGCCCGTAATATCCATGTGAACCGTATGCCAAGGTATGCTGATTTTAGGTATAGGATATAGTTCAGCTTGCACTTTACCTGAACTCGTCTTGGAAACCTGACAAGCATGACAGTTCTTCACGAATTTACGAACATATTTCGCCATTCCTTCAAACCAGTAATACTCATACAGCTTTTCAAGCATTTTATCCCAACCTAAATGCATAATTGACTGGTGCACATGATTAATTACGGACCATCTAAAACCTCTTGGGACAATAGGCAAACTGAGAGTCCTGCCTTTTCTTTGTATTTTGCGGTAAAGGGTACCAGACCGTAATTCGTACGTACTTGCAATATCCTCCGCGAGTTCATCATTTTGTAACTTAGTAACAATTTCCGAAATTTGAGGATCGCGACGCTGTTCCGCTAACAACCATCCTTTAGAAATTTCAGTCAGATTAATTTCCTTTTCTTTAATTTTGTTAATTTCTACACGATCAATATCTATAGGATTCCGCGAAAAGAAATCTACATGAGCCATTCGTTTTCCTTCCCGATACATAATGTTAAAATTAAAGGTTTGTAAATACGCCCACCACCTGTGAACCCTGTCATTTAAATTTACTTTATTGCTGGACGCCTTCAAAGAATTACAATCCGTTACAACAAGGAACTCTCGTCCATGCAAATAGTGTCGGAAATGTTTAATAGCGTTAACTACTGCTAACGTCTCCAACTCATACGAATGATATCTGGATTCAACAGGACTAGTTCTTTTGCTATAATATTCCACTACTCTGTTTTTCCCTTCAACTTTCTGCATCAAAATAGCCCCATATCCATCCAGACTGGCATCGGTATGTAATTCTATAGGATATTTAGGATCAAATATCATCAACACTGGTTCATCGGTGAGAATTGATATTATTCTTTGTCTTATCTTTTCGTGCCTATCCGTCCAGCTTATATTTTTGTTACTAGAAGTAAGTGCATATAAAGGCTTCATTATTTGTGAGAATTTTGGAACAAATTTTCGAAAATAAGAAGCCAAACCAATAAACTGCCTGAGCTGCGTAACGGTCGTCGGTGCGGATAAAGAACTCAAGGCTTGTATTTTACCCGGGTTGGGGCGAACTTCACCGTTGTGAATAACATAACCCAAATAGAGAACCGAAGTTTTTAGAAAAGAGCATTTAGAGAAATTAAAAGAAAATCCAGCGTTCACAAGGGTGTTCAATACGATATCTAATCTTTCTAAAGCCTGGTCAACCGAATCAGCGGTAATTAGTACATCATCCAAATATACAACTACGTACGAATAAGCAAGATCTCCTAAGGCCTTAAAAATTGCTCTCTGAAAGACGGACGGTGCATTTTTCAACCCAAACGGCATTGTTATGTATTCGTATTGCCCGTCTGGAGTAACAAACGCTGTATACTCCGTGGAATTTGGATGAATAGGAATTTGATGAAACCCACTAGCCATATCCAAGGAAATAAAGTACTTAGCTTTCTGCAATCTCGCGATTTGATCCGCTATTAGAGGTAAAGGAAACCGATCCGCAACCGTGTTTTTATTTAATTCTCTATAATCCACGCATAGTCTCTCTGAGCCATCCTTCTTTTTAACAAGTAATATGGGGCTCGCGAAAGGAGAATTGCTGGGCCGTACAATTTTCGCCTCTATTAATTTGCTTATTCTTTCACGTACAAGTCTTCGCTCTTCCTCACTAAGCCGGTAAGGACTTCTTTGCACAGTGACGTTAGGATCTATTAACCGTATCTCTAATTGTCCCGTATTAACGCGAGCTCGTGGAAACCCCGTAATAAACGAGTCTTTGAATTTTTCAAGAACAGAAATCAAACGGTTTTTATCATTCCCTATAATATCAGTGTCAACCTCATTAATATTGATTTCGTTTTCTTTGACTTTACTACACGCACTAATTATTTTTGCTCTATTAATAACAATGCCGTTTTGAGTAATATTTACATCAAAACCCTGGCTCAAAATTTCACGACCAATCATTATATCATATTTTAAGTGACTATCAGCAAGAACATGAAAAATTATCTCCAATGTAAATCCATTAATACATACTAAAGACAAAATTTGCGAAGTACATTTAACACAGGTATTTCCTATTCCACGCATCATTACTGTATTAGTCTTTCTTTTACCGGAAAATTTCAATGCCACGGATTCTTTAATTAACGAACACTCAGCCCCTGAGTCGAAGTAAAATGGATACGACTCACCCAGATGAATTAATTTACCAATGGAAGCTTCCGTTACAGAGAAATCAACCCGTTTCTCGTTTTTGAAGTTACTGCCTCCTTTAGGTGTACTGCCGTTATTTTTCCCTTTCCGCAACATTGGGCAACTGGGCGCAATATGACCCTCCTCTCGACACTTGAAACATATCACCTTCGATGTAGCGGCTGATTGACTTTCGTTCGGGTTCCTCTGTTTCCCAAATTTTATCCTTTTTTGACACTCCATCACTTTATGTCCGAGGTTACCACAGTAATGACACTTAATCCGGTAATCCGGCGGCTTATGACGTTTAGCTTCAGGACCCATAGAAAAGTTGTTCGTAACAATCACCGGCCTCTTCTTTGCGTAAGAGAAAGCTCTCATTTCACTTAGAAATTGATCCTCAGTCTTAATATCACTTGTAAGTGCAACCCGTTCAAAACGCTGATCTTGCGTAGCCAATTGGAAAAGAACAGTAGCGTTGATCACCTCAGCCATAGTTAAATTTTCCCATCTTGCCTTCAAGAAGGAACGGAGACGTATACCAAAAGCTCCCATAGTTTCATCTTTCAGTGGTTTTTCATGAGACATCTTCATTAGCGCTGAGGTAGCTGTTTCTTTACCACCAAAACGCGCAGTGAAAAGGTCTTTAAATTTTGTCCAAGTAATATCTCTACCAACCAATACTTGCGTTAGCCATTGCGCTGCTGTACCTTCTAGAGCACAACTCAAAGCAGAATATAACACACTGCCTTGCAAGAGATTTTCTTCCATAATCAGATTTACTACTGCACACCATGCAGCTGGGTCAGAACCTGCGATTTCTGGGTTAAAACGCGGAAGCGATAGATTCTTCTTTTCCGCACCCGGTTCTGTCACAAGCGTCCGTATTAACTCACGCATGATTGTTATATGCTCTCGCATGGACAAAAACGGCTCTGATCCCACTTCTGATGTCGGGTTAATCGGGTTTATTGGGTTGGTCCTGGTTCTTGGGGCGCCTTGCGTTTCTTCATTAGGATTAGCCATTATAGTTGTTCAAAGGTTTATATTTACAGTAATATGTACAGAAGTTGATTAAACAAGATTTAACTGTATAACGTAAAGTCACTCTTAAATAAACAATGTTCTCGGGTTTAACGAATCCACGGTCAACGGGACAACTTTTTTGAACATTTAATTATAAGCTTTCTTTAAAAGACGTTTGCTATGACGTTCGGTATCTTTTAGACTGCTCGTTTGTCGTTGTGTATCAACTCTCCAAGGTGATCATACAAATAGAAGACTGACACGATCACACTTGTCAATTGCATATTGATCAGGGTTATCAACAAAATTCCAGGCACCGTTACTAGGCTCGCGTAGAGCCGTTATTGCTCCCGCCTCGGGACTTGTTAATACAACGTGTGTCCCTCAACATTAGTACTTCTACGTTCATCCCGAGACCGTGGCTACGTTCGGTGACCGGCAGTGTCACCTCAACCTCAAGTCCACTGTTATAATACTATATTGAACAGGTTAAACAAACAGTTTAACCGAAAGTATTGGGAATCTTCCCAAAATTCTAAAAGAAAGGCCCGCTATCCCTACATCTCCGACATATATATATGTCGGGGTGGGATTGGAATTTTGGGCGCGTGACAATTCTTCACGTGAGTTATCCATTGTTTAACACAACTAAGATTATATTTTCACTTATACACAAGTCTGTTACAAAGATTAACAAATAATAAGTCTAGAGAATAATAAACTTAACAAATAATGAAGTTAGCGAAAAATATATTGAACGAATAATAAACTAAACAAATAATAAAGTTAGTGGATAATAAGTTGAACGGTTAGTAAGTCTAACAGATAATAAAGCTAATGAGTAATACGTTTAACGGATAGTAAGTTCAATGAATAATATGGTTTACAAACAATAAGTTAATAATCGTTATAAACAATAATTTGAGTTCAAACGAATCCACGATCAACGGGATGACTCCTTACTAAGCGCAGACTGATCTTAAGCGCAGAAACACGACGTGTCACTCTCTAAAGCAGCCACAAGACGAATGCCAGTCTCGTGGAGATTTTTCTCCCCGTACGATTGCATTTTGTTTTCTATGCCCGTTTGGAAGCATCGAGAAGGTTCCAAACGCCGTTGCTAGGCACACTCGTTGGAAGCATCGAGAAAGTTCCAAACGCCGTTGCTAGGCAGTTTCTGCCTGGAGTTTTGATTACTAATACAATGTATGTCCCATTGCATCGGCACCTCCGAGGCAACGTCACACGTGGCTAGGCCCGCTCTCGAGGTCGCATGCCGCCACAACCACATTTCTCGGAGAACACATACAACCACTCCAGACCTCCGTTAGATAAAACATCCATCCCGTGACCGTGGCTACGTTCGGCGACCAATTGTCGCCTCGAACCCAATCTTGATATCACAAATCTCTAACAATTACAGCTATGATAAAATCCAGGCTAGACTACTAGAAGATGTTCCCAAAATTTCCAAGGAACGGCTTCGGCTTTCCTTTCATCTCCGACACGGCCATTCTGACTGTCACACGTCCTCGTGTGTAGCTAAAATACAGAGTTTTTTTTTTAACATTAGACTCGTTGTAACTAATATTATCTACCATTCAGTTAAATGTTCCAAATAAGTCAAGGGTCCAGTTTGACAGCAAGATTCCGTTCGAAGGTTTAACAAACAAAGAAATGAAAGAGAACTCAAATTGGTAGTGTCATAGTTTGTATTTCGAAGTACTAGTTGCATTCTGTGAGTCACCAGTCAGACCGCAACGACACGACAGATCATTTTCGATTCCGTACACGGGTGAATCTCAGATTGTTGGATCGTGTTACCACATTGGGCGTACTACGAAAGCGCAGAACATCTCACTGGACATATTACAAAAGCGCAGAACATCTCACTGGACGTATTACGAACGCGCAGAGCACCACACTGGGTGTATTACTAAAGCGCAGAGGGTCACAGTGGACGTATTACGAACGCGCAGAGAGTCACAGTGGACGTATTACGAACGCGCAGAGCATCTCACTGGACGTATTACGAACGCGCACAGCACCACACTGGGTGTATTACTAAGGCGCAGAGGGTCACAGTGGACGTATTACGAACGCGCAGAGCATCTCACTGGACGTATTACGAACGCGCACAGCACCACACTGGGTGTATTACTAAGGCGCAGAGGGTCACAGTGGACGCATTACGAACGCGCAGAGCACCACACTGGGTGTACGACCACGACGTGGTATTAATGATCCTCTGAGGTCCGTGCACTCGCATCGTTATTATCACCGTCGCTGTCATCGTCGCAGACGTCCAACTCATCAGGAACGCAACTATTTGGCATTTTTCTTAGTTTGTCATGTCTGTCCTTGTATGTCCGTTTACCGTCTAAGGTCTTTAATGTATATCGGTCCCCTTCCAAAATCTCTGCTATCACGAATGGACCCCTGAATTTCGGGTCCAACTTCGTTTGGTTCCTTTCCTCATTTTTTCGTAACACAAAGTCACCAAGGTTAAACCTAACTATCTTGGCTTTCGTTTTGTCGAACCTGTCTTTATCATAGCTAGCGCAAGTCTCCATGTTCCGTATCGCCTGTTGTCTTACACTGGAGATGTCTACTTCCTTTTCCTCGACACTATCAGACAACGTTAAACCGTAGGGCCTTGCTGCCTTGCCAATTAATAACTCCAGAGGACTTGACTTAGTTACACGATTGGTGGTGCAATTCAAGGCTAACTGTATCTCGCCAATCGCGTCTTGCCACGTTCGCCCGGTCGTTTCTACCGTCGAAAACATATTTTTTAGGGTGCTCATAGTACGCTCTACCTGTCCATTGGCCCTACTAGCACCGGTTGCTATTAAGTGGAGTTTAATGTGCCTATCTTGACAGAAACTTTGGAAATCTTTACCCGTAAAGCATCTCCCCTGGTCCGCTATTACCCGGCAGGGGTTACCGAATAAAAATATAGCGGACTTAAGCGCTTTAATGGTATTTAGGGAGTCTATCTTACGGGTATGGTGCAAATATACGAACTTGGTGAAGGCGTCGACCAGCACAACGACATATTCCTTCGAGTCGCTTTTACCACTTAGTTTTCCCGTGATATCCATGTGAACCGTGTGCCAAGGTATGCTGGTCTTAGGTATGGGATGTAGTTCGGCTTGTGTTTTGCCTGAACTAGCCTTTGAAACTCGACAAGCATGACAGTTCTCGACGAATTTGCGAACGTATTTCGCCATTCCCTCGAACCAATAACACTCGTACAGTTTCTCGAGCGTTTTATCCCATCCTAAGTGCATAATTGACTGGTGCACATGGTTGATCACGGACCACCTAAAGCCTCTTGGGACAATGGGCAAGCAGAGAGTTCTGCCTCTCCTTTGTATCTTACGATACAGGGTGCCGGATCGTAATTCGTACGTGTTCGCAACGTCGTCCGCAAGCTCGTCGTTCCGCAACTTATCGACGATTTCCATAATTTGAGGATCGCGACGTTGCTCCGCCAAGAGCCAATCTTCGGAAATTTCGGCCAGATTGATTTCTTTTTCGGCAATTTTGACGATCGTACGGTGATCCGAGTCTACGGGGTTCCGCGAAAAAAAATCGACGTGAGCCATTCGTCTGCCTTCCCGATACATAACGTCAAAGGTAAAAGTTTGTAGGTAAGCCCACCACCTGTAAATCCTGTCATTCAAATGCACCTTATTGCTGGATGCCTTCAAGGAATTGCAATCAGTAACGACAAGGAATTCTCGCCCGTGTAGATAGTGGCGAAAATGCTTGACGGCGTTTACGACTGCTAACGTTTCTAATTCGTAGGAATGATATCTAGATTCCGTTGGGCTAGTCTTTTTGCTGTAATACTCTACTACTCTATTTTTACCTTCGACCTTCTGCATTAGGATAGCCCCGTAGCCTTCTGAACTAGCGTCGGTGTGTAGCTCTATTGGGTAATTGGGATCAAATATCATTAGCACCGGTTCATCGGTCAGAATAGAAATTATTTTTTGCCTTATCTTTTCATGTTTATCCGTCCAATTTATGTTCTTGTTACCGGAAGTGAGTGCATACAAAGGTTTCATTACTTGTGAGAATTTTGGAACGAATTTTCGAAAATAAGAAGCTAGACCGATGAACTGCCGAAGCTGTGTAACGGTCGTCGGTGCGGGTAAAGAGCTTAAGGCGTGTATTTTTCCCGGGTTGGGGCGAACTTCTCCGTTACAAATTACATAACCCAAATAGAGTACCGAGGTCGTTAGAAAAGAACATTTTGCAAAGTTAAAAGAGAATCCGGCTTTTACAAGGGTATCTAATACGATGTCCAATCGTTCTAGGGCTTGATCTACCGAGTCAGCGATAATTAAGACGTCATCCAGGTAAACTATGACGTATGAATAAGCAAGGTCGCCTAAGGCTTTGAAAATGGCTCTTTGGAAAACGGCTGGTGCATTTTTCAACCCAAACGGCATCGTTACATATTCGTACTGACCGTCGGGGGTGACGAACGCTGTATATTCAGTGGAGTTAGGGTGAATAGGGATCTGATGAAATCCACTGGCCATGTCCAAGCTAATAAAGTATCTCGCACTCTGCAATCTCACGATTTGATCAGCAATAAGGGGTAAGGGATACCGATCCGCGACCGTGTTTTTATTTAGCGCCCGGAAATCTACACACAATCTGTCCGATCCGTCCTTCTTCTTCACGAGTAACATGGGGCTCGCGAACGGCGAATTACTAGGTTTTACAATTTTTGCCCTAATCAGTTCACTTATCCGCTCGCGCACTATTCTCCGCTCTTCCCCGCTAAGTCTGTAAGGACTTCTCTGTACGGTGACATTAGGGTCAATCAACCGAATTTCTAACTGGCCCGTACTCACACGCGTCCGCGGGAAACCCGTAATAAATGACTCTTTGAATTTTTCAAGGACAGAGATCAATCGATCTTTGTCGTTACCAACTACATCAGTGTTGATCTCGTTAATGTTGACCGCATCTTCCACGACTTTGCTACAGGCGTTAACCATTTTTGTCTTGCAAATATCGACGCTATTTCGTGTAATATTCACGTCAAAACCTTGGCTCAAAATTTCACGACCAATCATGATACCATATTTTAAGTAGCTATCAGCAAGGACATGAAAAGTTATCTCCAGTGTAAAACCGTTAATACATACAGTGGACAAGATCTGAAGTGTACTGTTAACACAAGTATTTCCTATACCTCGCATTACTACTACATCAGTCGTTCGTTTGCCGGAAAATTTCGAAGATATAGATTCTTTAATTAACGAGCATTCAGCTCCGGAATCGAAACAAAATGGGTACGACTCACCCAGATGACTTAAACTACCAGCTGGAGACTCCACCATGCAGGAGTCGACTCGTCGTTCGTTCTTGGAGCCGGTTTTCTTGTGCTGCAGTAGCGGACAATCAGGTGCGATATGGCCCTCCGCCTTACACTTGAAGCAAACCACCTGGGGCGATGTTGCCGGTCGTCTTCCTTCCGGGCGTTGTGTATTTCCTCGCTGCTCTTTCTGCATCCTACTGCGGCACTCCGCTATTCTGTGTCCGTGTTTACCACAGTAGAGGCACTTCACGTGGTGGGCCGACGGCTTGTGTCTTTTGGCTTCAGGGCCCGTGGAGGTGTCGCTCGTCGCAAATACGGGCCTTTTCGCGAAAGCAGTAGCTCTCATTTCGTCTAAAAATTGGTCCTTGGTCTTGATATCCTTCATAGCTGCTATCTCTTCGATGCGCTGATCCCGTGAGCTCAGGTGATAAAGAACGACAGCGTTGATTACTTCAGCCATAGTGGCATTTTGCCACTTCGTCTCCAGGAGGGAACGGAGACGGATGGCGTACGCAGCCATGTTTTCGTCCTCTTGTGGTGGTTCCCTGAGTGTCTTCATTAGCGTCGAGGTTGCCGTATCTTTGCTACCAAAACGTGTAATGAAAAGTTCCCTAAACGTTGGCCAGGTAAGCCCTTCGCCGGTCACTATCTGCGTGAGCCAATGCGCTGCACGACCCTCTAGAGCACTATTTAAAACAGAAACTAATGCACTGTCTTGCAGAGGATTACCCTTCATAAGCAGGTCCACAGTCGAGCACCATGCGGCTGGATCGGCGCCCGCGATCGCGGGGTTAAAACGTGGTAGCACGATGTTTTTAGGTTCCGCACTTGACTTCGGCGCCAGCGTCTGAATTAACTCGCGCATGATGGCCATATGTTCTTGTATTGTCATAGTCGGCACTGATCCCACTTCTGATGTCGGGGTGGGATTGGAATTTTGGGCGCGTGACAATTCTTCACGTGAGTTATCCATTGTTTAACACAACTAAGATTATATTTTCACTTATACACAAGTCTGTTACAAAGATTAACAAATAATAAGTCTAGAGAATAATAAACTTAACAAATAATGAAGTTAGCGAAAAATATATTGAACGAATAATAAACTAAACAAATAATAAAGTTAGTGGATAATAAGTTGAACGGTTAGTAAGTCTAACAGATAATAAAGCTAATGAGTAATACGTTTAACGGATAGTAAGTTCAATGAATAATATGGTTTACAAACAATAAGTTAATAATCGTTATAAACAATAATTTGAGTTCAAACGAATCCACGATCAACGGGATGACTCCTTACTAAGCGCAGACTGATCTTAAGCGCAGAAACACGACGTGTCACTCTCTAAAGCAGCCACAAGACGAATGCCAGTCTCGTGGAGATTTTTCTCCCCGTACGATTGCATTTTGTTTTCTATGCCCGTTTGGAAGCATCGAGAAGGTTCCAAACGCCGTTGCTAGGCACACTCGTTGGAAGCATCGAGAAAGTTCCAAACGCCGTTGCTAGGCAGTTTCTGCCTGGAGTTTTGATTACTAATACAATGTATGTCCCATTGCATCGGCACCTCCGAGGCAACGTCACACGTGGCTAGGCCCGCTCTCGAGGTCGCATGCCGCCACAACCACATTTCTCGGAGAACACATACAACCACTCCAGACCTCCGTTAGATAAAACATCCATCCCGTGACCGTGGCTACGTTCGGCGACCAATTGTCGCCTCGAACCCAATCTTGATATCACAAATCTCTAACAATTACAGCTATGATAAAATCCAGGCTAGACTACTAGAAGATGTTCCCAAAATTTCCAAGGAACGGCTTCGGCTTTCCTTTCATCTCCGACATATATATATATGTGCATGTGTCGATAAATATAAACGGACTTTATTTTATAAGCCTTATGCATTATCGATGAGAGTGGGTGTTATGAATGTTAACTGTCTTACAAACATGCATGTGTATGTATCGGTAAATATAAATGAAAATTATATGCATTGCTATAAATGTTGGTCATTTTACAAGCGGATAGCATAAATATTTATTTTGTGCGTATACTCAGTTAATAGTAAATACCGTATCCCTGTGTATACTATACTATATATTTATTATAAAGTTATAATAACTAATTATTGTTTATTAGTTTTCTTTAGTTCCATAATAACGAAAGTTAGAATAATATATGGTAATATTTATTATTATTTATTAGTTTCTTTAGTTCGATAAAGGTTATAATAATGTATTGCATTGTATTAATTATTATTTACTATTTTTCCTTAGTTTATTGAAATAGTTAGTAGTTTAATAGTCGTAGCGTTGTTCCTTATGGCTGATTTTCATAAATTCCTAATATTCCTGTTATAATGCTGTATTATGTTGCATTAGCTATTATCCATTTCTTGTTATAATGTTCCTTTTGTTTTATTACCATCTTATTAATTATTTATTTCTTCGTTGAAAATACAATTTATTTTGTAACGCATGCACGTGTTGATTATCCAAAATGGCCGCTTGCCTATATCTTCAGTAGAAATATGGTGTTAATTTAATGTCAACAGTAACGTGTCGTCGAAATAACTAATCATTGTGATTTTATTTACTGGATGCCGAATTGAAGGGGAATAATATTGTTTTGTGTTTATAATAAGGTGCGCCTCATTGCACATGCGCGAACGATATTTTGTGTTCGGGGGAATCTTCAAATGGCTGTTCGTGTGTATCTTTAGTGAAGGTAACGTGTTATACAGCGTTTTACCAAAATAATTATTTACTTGTGTTAGATTTTATTTAATGAGGTGTGAATAATATTGTTTTATGTTCTTTGTAATGTGTGTATATGTACTGTGTGTTGTTTTAATGTAATAGCGTGGATTATATTATTATCGAATTTATTAATTGCTAATAGAGTCGTTTCACTGTTTGATTATACGTGGTTTGTATTTATATAAGTTTCGTTTAATTTGGTTAATTCAATGCGTGCATTGTGTATCGTGTCACCAGTCACTTTTGTGTAGCATAACCTTATTTCCTTATACCAAGTTTAGTATAGCTCAATTCAATATAATATTTTCTAATTCTAATCATGTTTTGTTGTAAATACTCAGTTAATCTATCTTGATTAATTTCTAACCTATTTTTGTGTTTATTGACTGTTCTTATTTCTTTCCTATTAATTTGTCGTTGCTTTGTACTTGTTATTTGTTGTTATTTCATGTATAGTATGAATTTTAAGTTAATCCACGTATTCATGATTAAAATTTATGTATTGAATTACTATGGTCTGTAATTTTTCAGATTCTATTCCTTCGATGCTATGTCGCTTACCTGGAACATTCCTACAGCATTATCTGGTTCTTTGTTACACCTTAAATACTTACTGCGGGTGCCTTCAATCATCCTACATCTGTGAGCATAAAGGTATCATTTAATTCATTCAATTTAATATGTGTGTAATGCATTGTGTGAGCGACTGCTATTGTGCATTACAAAATCTGTTTCTATATGTTAGATATAATAATATAACAGTATTACGTAGGTTAGTACGGTATAGTATCTTTCTATTCTGGTTATATTTATTATTAACTTTCAATTATCCTGTCTTAATTATTTCCTAACCACTTTCTATACTTATCAGCTATTTTATTTCTTCTTATTAATTGTTTATTACTTCATAACTATTTAATATAAGTGGAAACTAATCCATATCTTATAGGCTAGAACTTATTCACTATATTATTACTGTTTATGGCTACTTTGTCCATTTCTCCAGGTCTACATACTGCGTCGCTCATGCAAGACACCTACACAGTACGCACTTGGCGTCACTGAGTTCTTCAATACGTTTTCGACACTCATTACGAGTGCTTTCATTTATTCTACATTTGTAAGTACTAAGAACGCTATTTAATTAATTTAAATCAATAGGTATTGTATGGTATCAGCGATCGCTGTTGTGTATTATAGAATTTATTTCAAAATACAATAATTTGACAATATTATATAAGCTAACATAGTATAATACCTTCTTATTATAGTCATATTTAGTATTGACATTCGGTTAACCTATTTTAATTATTTTACAACCTCTTTTCACACTTATTAACTGATTGTTGTCTCTTCCTATTGAGATCGCTGCGTTGATGTTGAGTCACTAGTTTTCTTGATTTTTCAGTTTAATTTTCCGTTGGCCAACTGTAAGTTTGTTGTCGAGCATCAATTATTGATTATCATTGTGTTTCTTTTAGTAAAATTTTTAATGGTATTATTTTCTTTTGTATATATCAAGGTGGTTGGGGATAGTATATCCATTTGTTCTGACTGACAGTCGTATACTATATTCTACAGAGTGGATGCGTAATTTGCTCCTGCGAAATTCATGCATGTACACTTCCTTGTATGGTGATTGATTGTCCGCAAGGTAACTTTCACTTTCACTGTTTTAATTATTTATTGAATTAACACGTTTTATATTCAAACAATAATTGGAGCACACATAATAATTTTCTTTTTTTTTTCTCTTTTTAGGTTTCCGCTATCTGTATTATTCAACGAACAGTGTCACACTTCCTTTGATTTCCTTTCACAACATTTAGTAATATTGTATTTTGCATTAAAACAATTGAAGTTAATTCATTCATTTATTTCAGCTGGTTGTCGTACATTGTATTCCGCAAACAGGGATCCATAACCTATATTTGCACATACACTTTCTTGTATGATGATTACTTGTTCACAAGGTAAATTTCACTTTCACTATTTTAATTATTCATTGAATTAACACGTTTTATATTCAAACAATAATCGGAGCACACGTAATAATTTTCTTTTTCCTTTTTAGGTTTCCACTATCTCTATTATTCGATGAACAGTGTCACACTTCCGACATATGTCGGATATATATATATATGGTATAACGTTATAACGTATTACGTTATATAGTATAACGTTATATGGTAAAACGTTATAACGTATTACGTTATGTAGTATAACGTTTTATGGTATAACGTTATAACGTTATACGTTATATGGTATAACGTTAATAGGCCAATTCCGGTTTCATATTTACAGGACTGATATAACGTATTACGTTATATGGTATAACGTTATAACGTAATGCACTATATGGTATAACGTTATAACGTATTACGTTATATAGCATAGCGGTAGAACGTATTACGTTATAACATAATACGTTAAATGGAATAACGATATAATGTATAACGTTGTAACGTAGTACGTTATATGGTATAACGTTATAACGTAATGCATTATATGGTATAACGTTATAACGTAATGCATTATATGGTATAACGTTATAACGTAATACATTATATGGTATAACGTTGTAACGTAGTACGTTATGTAGTATTACGTTATATGGTACAACGTTATAACATGTTACGTTATATACTATAACCTTATATGGTATAACGTTATAACGTAGTACGTTATATAGCATAACGTTATATGGTATAACGTTATAACGTATTACGTTATATAGTATTACGGTAGAACGTATTACGTTATAACATAATACGTTAAATGGAATAAAGATATAATGTATAACGTTATAACGTATTACGTTATGTAGTATTACGTTATATGGTATAACGTTGTAACGTAGTACGTTATACAGCATAACGTTATATTTTATAACGTTATAACGTATTAAGTTATATAGTATTTCGGTAGAAGGTATTACGTTATAACATAATACGTCAAATGGAATAACGATATAATGTATAAAGTTATAACGTATTACGTTATGTAGTATTACGTTATATGGTATAACGTTAAATGGTAAAACGTTATAACGTATTACGTTATATGGTATAACGTTGTAACGTATTATGTTATATAGTATAACGTTATATGGTAAAACGTTATAACGTATTACGTAATATAGAAAAACGTAATATGGTATAACGTTATAACGTATTACGTTATATAGCATAACGTTATATGGTATAACGTTATAACGTATTACGTTATATAGTATAGCGGTAGAACGTATTACCTTATAACATAATACGCTAAATGGAATAACGATATAATGTATAACGTTATAACGTATTACGTTATGTAGTGTAACGTTATATGGTATAACGTGGTAACGTTTTACGTTATATGGTATAACGTTATAACGTATTACGTTATGTAGTATTACTTTATATGGTACAACGTTATAACGTATTACGTAATATAGAAAAACGTAATATGGTATAACGTTATAACGTATTACGTTATATAGCATAACGTTATATGGTATAACGTTATAACGTATTACGTTATGTAGTATTACTTTATATGGTACAACGTTATAACATATTACGTTATATACTATAACATATATGTTATATCGTTATACCATTTAACTTATTATGTATTAACGTAATACGTTCTACCGTTATACTATATAACTTAATACGTTGTAACGTTATACCATATAACATTTTACGTTATAACGTTATACCATATTACGTTATACGATATAACGTAATACGTTATAACGTTATACCATATAACATTTTACGTTATAACGTTGTACCATATAACGTTATACTATATAACGTAATACGTTGAAACGTCATACCATATAACGTATTACTTTATAACGTTATACCATATGACGTTATACTATATAACGTAATACGTTGAAACATTAGACCATATAACGTATTACGTTATAACGTTATACCATATAACGTAATACGTGATAACGTTATACCATATAATGTATTACGTTATAACGTTATACCATACAACGTTATACTACATAACGTAATACGTTATAATGTTATACCATATAACGTATTACGATATAACGTTATACCATACAACGTAATACTATATAACGTAATACGTTGAAACGTCATACCATATAACGTATTACGATATAACGTTATACCATATAACGTTATACTATATAACGTAATACGTTGAAACATTAGACCATACAACGTATTACGTTATAACGTTTTACTATATAACGTTATACTATATAACGTAATACGTTATAACGTTATACCATATAACATTTTACGTTATAACGTTATACCATATTACGTTATACGATATAACGTAATACGTTATAACGTTATACCATATAACATTTTACGTTATAACGTTATACCATATTACTTTATACTATATAACGTAATACGTTATAACGTTATACTATATAACGTAATACGTTGGAACATTAGACCATATAACGTATTACGTTATAACGTTTTACCATATAACGTTATACTATATCACGTAATACGTTATAACGTTATACCATATAACATTTTACGTTATACCGTTATACCATATTACGTCATACTATATAACGTAATACGTTATAACGTTATACTATATAACGTAATACGTTATAACGTTATACCATATAATGTATTACGTTATAACGTTATACCATACAACGTTATACTATGTAACGTAATACGTTATAACGTTATACCATATAATGTATTACGTTATAACGTTATACCATACAACGTTATACTATGTAACGTAATACGTTGACACGTCATACAATATAGCGTATTACTTTATACCGTTATACCATATTACGTTATACTATATAACGTAATACGTTATAACGTTATACTATATAACGTAATACGTTATAACGTTATACCATATAACATTTTACGTTATAACGTTATACCATATTACGTTATACGATATAACGTAATACGTTATAACGTTATACCATATAACATTTTACGTTATAACGTTGAACCATATAACGTTATACTATATAACGTAATACGTTGAAACGTCATACCATATAACGTATTACTTTATAACGTTATACCATATGACGTTATACTATATAACGTAATACGTTGAAACATTAGACTATATAACGTATTACGTTATAACGTTATACCATATAACGTAATACATGATAACGTTATACCATATAATGTATTACGTTATAACGTTATACCATACAACGTTATACTACATAACGTAATACGTTATAATGTTATACCATATAACGTATTACGATATAACGTTATACCATATAACGTTATACTATATAACGTAATACGTTGAAACGTCATACCATATAACGTATTACTTTATAACGTTATACCATATAACGTAATACGTGATAACGTTATACCATATAATGTATTACGATATAACGTTATACCATATTACGTTATACTATATAACGTAATACGTTGAAACACTAGACCATATAACGTATTACGTTATAACGTTATACCATATAACGTATTACGATATAACGATATACCATATAACGTTATACTATATAACGTCGTACGTTATAACGTTTTACCATATAACGTTATACTATATAACGGCATACGTTATAACGTTATACCATATAACGTAATACGTTATATTAGTTCTGTAAATATGAAACCGGAATTGGGCTATTAACGTAATACCATATAACGTATTACGTTATAACGTAATACCATACAACGTTATACTATATAACGTAACACGTTATAACGTTATACCATATAACGTATTACGATTTAACGTTATACCATATAACGTTATACTATATAACGTAATACGTTGAAACATTAGAACATATAACGTATTACGATATAACGTTATACCATATAACGTTATACTATATAACGTAATACGTTGAAACATTAGACCATATAACGTATTACGTTATAACGTTTTACTATATAACGTTATACTATATAACGTAATACGTTATAACGTTATACCATATAAGATTTTACGTTATGACGTTATACCATATTACGTTATACGATATAACGTAATACGTTATAACGTTATACCATATAACATTTTACGTTATAACGTTATACCATATTACGTTATACTATATAACGTAATACGTTATAACGTTATACTATATAACGTAATACTATATAACGTAATACGTTGGAACATTAGACCATATAACGTATTACGTTATAACGTTTTACCATATAACGTTATACTATATCACGTAATACGTTATAACGTTATACCATATAACATTTTACGTTATACCGTTATACCATATTACGTTATACTATATAACGTAATACGTTATTACGTTATACTATATAACGTAATACGTTATAACGTTATACTATATAACGTAATACGTTATAACGTTATACCATACAACGTTATACTATATAACGTAGTACGTTATAACGTTATACCGTATAACGTAATACGTTATATCAGTTCTGTAAATATGAAACCGGAATTGGCCTATTAACGTTATACCATATAATGTATTACGTTATAACGTTATACCATATGACGTTATACTATATAACGTAATACGCTGAAACATTAGACCATATAACGTATTACGTTATAACGTTATACCATATAACGTAATACGTGATGACGTTATACCATATAATGTATTACGTTATAACGTTATACCATACAACGTTATACGATATAACGTTATACTATATAACGTAATACGTTATAACGTTATACCATATAACGTATTACGATATAACGTTATACCATATAACGTTATACTATATAACGTAATACGTTGAAACGTCGTACCATATAACGTATTACTTTATAACGTTATATCATATAACGTAATACGTGTTAACGTTATACCATATAATGTATTACGATATAACGTTATACCATATGACGTTATACTATATAACGTTATACGTTGAAACACTAGACCATATAACGTATTACGTTATAACGTTATACCATATAACGTATTACGATATAACGTTATACCATATAACGTTATACAATATAACGTAATATGTTGAAACATTAGACCATATAACGTATTACGTTATAACGTTATATTATATAACGTAATACGTGATAACGTTATACCATATAATGTATTACGTTATAACGTTATACCATACAACGTTATAAATTATAAAGTTTTACGTTATAACGTTATACCATATTATGTTATACTATATAAGGTAATGCGTTATAAACTTATACCATATAACGTATTACTTTATAACGTTATACCATATAACGTACTACGTTACAACGTTATACCATATAACGTTATACTATATAACGTAATACGTTATAACGTTTTACCATATAACGTTATACTATATAACGTAAGACGTTGAAACATAAGACCATATAATGTATTACGTTATAACGTTATACCATATAACGTAATACGTGATAACGTTGTACCATATAATGTATTACGTTATAACGTTATACCATACAACGTTATGCCATATAACGTATTACGATATAACGCTATACCATATAACGTTATACTATATAACGTAATACGTTGAAACGACATACCATATAACGTATTACTTTATAACGTTATACCATATAACGTTATACTATATAATGTCGTACGTTATAACGTTTTACCTTATAACGTTATACTATATAACGGGATACGTTATAACTTTATACCATATAACGTAATACGTTATAACGTTATTCCATATATCATTATACTATGTAACGTAATACGCTATAACGTTTTACCATATAACGTATTACGTTACAACGTTATATTATATAACGTAATACGTGATAACGTTATACCATATGACGTATTACGATATAACGTTATACCATATAACGTTATACAATATAACGTAATATGTTGAAACATTAGACCATATAACGTATTACGTTATAACGTTATATTATATAACGTAATACGTGATAACGTTATACCATATAATGTATTTCGTTATAACGTTATACCATATAACGTTATACTATATAACGTAATACGTTATATCAGCTCTGTAAATATGAAACCGGCATTGTCCTATTAACGTTATACCATATAACGTATTACGTTATACCGTCATACCATACAACGTTATACTATATTACGTAGTACGTTATAACGTTTTACCATATAACGTTATACTATATAACGTCATACCATATAATGTATTACGTTATAATGTTTTACCATATAACGTTATACCGTGTAACGTATTACGTTATAACTTTATACCATGTAACGTATTACGTTATAACGTTTTACCATATAACGTTATACTATATCACGTAATACGTTATAACGTTATACCATATAACATTTTACGTTATACCGTTATACCATATTACGTCATACTATATAACGTAATACGTTATAACGTTATACTATATAACGTAATACGTTATAACGTTATACCATATAATGTATTACGTTATAACGTTATACCATACAACGTTATACTATGTAACGTAATACGTTGTCACGTCATACCATATAGCGTATTACTTTATACCGTTATACCATATTACGTTATACTATATAACGTAATACGTTATAACGTTATACTATATAACGTAATACTATATAACGTAATACGTTGGAACATTAGACCATATAACGTATTACGTTATAACGTTTTACCATATAACGTTATACTATATCACGTAATACGTTATAACGTTATACCATATAACATTTTACGTTATACCGTTATACCATATTACGTTATACTATATAACGTAATACGTTATTACGTTATACTATATAACGTAATACGTTATAACGTTATACTATATAACGTAATACGTTATAACGTTATACCATACAACGTTATACTATATAACGTAGTACGTTATAACGTTATACCGTATAACGTAATACGTTATATCAGTTCTGTAAATATGAAACCGGAATTGGCCTATTAACGTTATACCATATAATGTATTACGTTATAACGTTATACCATATGACGTTATACTATATAACGTAATACGCTGAAACATTAGACCATATAACGTATTACGTTATAACGTTATACCATATAACGTAATACGTGATGACGTTATACCATATAATGTATTACGTTATAACGTTATACCATACAACGTTATACGATATAACGTTATACTATATAACGTAATACGTTATAACGTTATACCATATAACGTATTACGATATAACGTTATACCATATAACGTTATACTATATAACGTAATACGTTGAAACGTCGTACCATATAACGTATTACTTTATAACGTTATATCATATAACGTAATACGTGTTAACGTTATACCATATAATGTATTACGATATAACGTTATACCATATGACGTTATACTATATAACGTTATACGTTGAAACACTAGACCATATAACGTATTACGTTATAACGTTATACCATATAACGTATTACGATATAACGTTATACCATATAACGTTATACAATATAACGTAATATGTTGAAACATTAGACCATATAACGTATTACGTTATAACGTTATATTATATAACGTAATACGTGATAACGTTATACCATATAATGTATTACGTTATAACGTTATACCATACAACGTTATAAATTATAAAGTTTTACGTTATAACGTTATACCATATTATGTTATACTATATAAGGTAATGCGTTATAAACTTATACCATATAACGTATTACTTTATAACGTTATACCATATAACGTACTACGTTACAACGTTATACCATATAACGTTATACTATATAACGTAATACGTTATAACGTTTTACCATATAACGTTATACTATATAACGTAAGACGTTGAAACATAAGACCATATAATGTATTACGTTATAACGTTATACCATATAACGTAATACGTGATAACGTTGTACCATATAATGTATTACGTTATAACGTTATACCATACAACGTTATGCCATATAACGTATTACGATATAACGCTATACCATATAACGTTATACTATATAACGTAATACGTTGAAACGACATACCATATAACGTATTACTTTATAACGTTATACCATATAACGTTATACTATATAATGTCGTACGTTATAACGTTTTACCTTATAACGTTATACTATATAACGGGATACGTTATAACTTTATACCATATAACGTAATACGTTATAACGTTATTCCATATATCATTATACTATGTAACGTAATACGCTATAACGTTTTACCATATAACGTATTACGTTACAACGTTATATTATATAACGTAATACGTGATAACGTTATACCATATGACGTATTACGATATAACGTTATACCATATAACGTTATACAATATAACGTAATATGTTGAAACATTAGACCATATAACGTATTACGTTATAACGTTATATTATATAACGTAATACGTGATAACGTTATACCATATAATGTATTTCGTTATAACGTTATACCATATAACGTTATACTATATAACGTAATACGTTATATCAGCTCTGTAAATATGAAACCGGCATTGTCCTATTAACGTTATACCATATAACGTATTACGTTATACCGTCATACCATACAACGTTATACTATATTACGTAGTACGTTATAACGTTTTACCATATAACGTTATACTATATAACGTCATACCATATAATGTATTACGTTATAATGTTTTACCATATAACGTTATACCGTGTAACGTATTACGTTATAACTTTATACCATGTAACGTATTACGTTATAACGTTTTACCATATAACGTTATACTATATCACGTAATACGTTATAACGTTATACCATATAACATTTTACGTTATACCGTTATACCATATTACGTCATACTATATAACGTAATACGTTATAACGTTATACTATATAACGTAATACGTTATAACGTTATACCATATAATGTATTACGTTATAACGTTATACCATACAACGTTATACTATGTAACGTAATACGTTGTCACGTCATACCATATAGCGTATTACTTTATACCGTTATACCATATTACGTTATACTATATAACGTAATACGTTATAACGTTATACTATATAACGTAATACGTTATAACGTTATACCATATAACATTTTACGTTATAACGTTATACCATATTACGTTATACGATATAACGTAATACGTTATAACGTTATACCATATAACATTTTACGTTATAACGTTGAACCATATAACGTTATACTATATAACGTAATACGTTGAAACGTCATACCATATAACGTATTACTTTATAACGTTATACCATATGACGTTATACTATATAACGTAATACGTTGAAACATTAGACTATATAACGTATTACGTTATAACGTTATACCATATAACGTAATACGTGATAACGTTATACCATATAATGTATTACGTTATAACGTTATACCATACAACGTTATACTACATAACGTAATACGTTATAATGTTATACCATATAACGTATTACGATATAACGTTATACCATATAACGTTATACTATATAACGTAATACGTTGAAACGTCATACCATATAACGTATTACTTTATAACGTTATACCATATAACGTAATACGTGATAACGTTATACCATATAATGTATTACGATATAACGTTATACCATATTACGTTATACTATATAACGTAATACGTTGAAACACTAGACCATATAACGTATTACGTTATAACTTTATACCATGTAACGTATTACGTTATAACTTTATACCATATAACGTTATACTATATGGCGTCGTACGTTATAACGTTTTACCATATAACGTTATACTATATAACGTGATACGTTATAACGTTATACCATATAACGTTATGCTGTATAACGTACTACGTTATAACGTTATACCATATAACGTACTACGTTACAACGTTATACCATATAATGTATTACGTTATTACGTTATACCATATAATGCATTACGTTATAACGTTGTACCATATAATGCATTACGTTATAACGTTATACCATACAACGTTGTACCATATAATGTAATACGTGATAACGTTATACCATATAATGTATTACGATATAACGTTATACCATATGACGTTATACTATATAACGTAATACATTGAAACACTAGACCATATAACGTATTACGTTATAACGTTATACCATATAACGTATTACGATATAACGTTATACCATATAACGTTATACTATACAACGTAGTACGTTATAACGTTTTACCATATAACGTTATACTATATAACGTAATACGTTATAACGTTATACCATATAACGTATTACGATATAACGTTATACCATATAACGTTATACTATATAACGTAATACGTTGAAACGTCGTACCATATAACGTATTACTTTATAACGTTATATCATATAACGTAATACGTGTTAACGTTATACCATATAATGTATTACGATATAACGTTATACCATATGACGTTATACTATATAACGTTATACGTTGAAACACTAGACCATATAACGTATTACGTTATAACGTTATACCATATAACGTATTACGATATAACGTTATACCATATAACGTTATACAATATAACGTAATATGTTGAAACATTAGACCATATAACGTATTACGTTATAACGTTATATTATATAACGTAATACGTGATAACGTTATACCATATAATGTATTACGTTATAACGTTATACCATACAACGTTATAAATTATAAAGTTTTACGTTATAACGTTATACCATATTATGTTATACTATATAAGGTAATGCGTTATAAACTTATACCATATAACGTATTACTTTATAACGTTATACCATATAACGTACTACGTTACAACGTTATACCATATAACGTTATACTATATAACGTAATACGTTATAACGTTTTACCATATAACGTTATACTATATAACGTAAGACGTTGAAACATTAGACCATATAATGTATTACGTTATAACGTTATACCATATAACGTAATACGTGATAACGTTGTACCATATAATGTATTACGTTATAACGTTATACCATACAACGTTATGCCATATAACGTATTACGATATAACGCTATACCATATAACGTTATACTATATAACGTAATACGTTGAAACGACATACCATATAACGTATTACTTTATAACGTTATACCATATAACGTTATACTATATAATGTCGTACGTTATAACGTTTTACCTTATAACGTTATACTATATAACGGGATACGTTATAACTTTATACCATATAACGTAATACGTTATAACGTTATTCCATATATCATTATACTATGTAACGTAATACGCTATAACGTTTTACCATATAACGTATTACGTTACAACGTTATATTATATAACGTAATACGTGATAACGTTATACCATATGACGTATTACGATATAACGTTATACCATATAACGTTATACAATATAACGTAATATGTTGAAACATTAGACCATATAACGTATTACGTTATAACGTTATATTATATAACGTAATACGTGATAACGTTATACCATATAATGTATTTCGTTATAACGTTATACCATATAACGTTATACTATATAACGTAATACGTTATATCAGCTCTGTAAATATGAAACCGGCATTGTCCTATTAACGTTATACCATATAACGTATTACGTTATACCGTCATACCATACAACGTTATACTATATTACGTAGTACGTTATAACGTTTTACCATATAACGTTATACTATATAACGTCATACCATATAATGTATTACGTTATAATGTTTTACCATATAACGTTATACCGTGTAACGTATTACGTTATAACTTTATACCATGTAACGTATTACGTTATAACGTTTTACCATATAACGTTATACTATATCACGTAATACGTTATAACGTTATACCATATAACATTTTACGTTATACCGTTATACCATATTACGTCATACTATATAACGTAGTACGTTATAACGTTATACTATATAACGTAATACGTTATAACGTTATACTATATTACGTAGTACGTTATAACGTTTTACCATATAACGTTATACTTTATAACGTCATACCATATAATGTATTACGTTATAATGTTTTACCATATAACGTTATACCATATAACATTTTACGTTATAACGTTATACCATATTACGTTATACGATATAACGTAATACGTTATAACGTTATACCATATAACATTTTACGTTATAACGTTGAACCATATAACGTTATACTATATAACGTAATACGTTGAAACGTCATACCATATAACGTATTACTTTATAACGTTATACCATATGACGTTATACTATATAACGTAATACGTTGAAACATTAGACTATATAACGTATTACGTTATAACGTTATACCATATAACGTAATACGTGATAACGTTATACCATATAATGTATTACGTTATAACGTTATACCATACAACGTTATACTACATAACGTAATACGTTATAATGTTATACCATATAACGTATTACGATATAACGTTATACCATATAACGTTATACTATATAACGTAATACGTTGAAACGTCATACCATATAACGTATTACTTTATAACGTTATACCATATAACGTAATACGTGATAACGTTATACCATATAATGTATTACGATATAACGTTATACCATATTACGTTATACTATATAACGTAATACGTTGAAACACTAGACCATATAACGTATTACGTTATAACTTTATACCATGTAACGTATTACGTTATAACTTTATACCATATAACGTTATACTATATGGCGTCGTACGTTATAACGTTTTACCATATAACGTTATACTATATAACGTGATACGTTATAACGTTATACCATATAACGTTATGCTGTATAACGTACTACGTTATAACGTTATACCATATAACGTACTACGTTACAACGTTATACCATATAATGTATTACGTTATTACGTTATACCATATAATGCATTACGTTATAACGTTGTACCATATAATGCATTACGTTATAACGTTATACCATACAACGTTGTACCATATAATGTAATACGTGATAACGTTATACCATATAATGTATTACGATATAACGTTATACCATATGACGTTATACTATATAACGTAATACATTGAAACACTAGACCATATAACGTATTACGTTATAACGTTATACCATATAACGTATTACGATATAACGTTATACCATATAACGTTATACTATACAACGTAGTACGTTATAACGTTTTACCATATAACGTTATACTATATAACGTAATACGTTATAACGTTTTACCATATAACGTTATACTATATAACGTAATACGTTGAAACATTAGACCATATAACGTATTACGTTATAACGTTATACCATATAACGTATTACGATATAACGTTATACCATATAACGTTATACTATATAACGTAGTACGTTATAACGTTATACCATATTACGTTATACCATATTACGTTATACTTTATAACGTAATACGTTATAACGTTATACCATATAACGTAATACGTTATATCAGTTCTGTAAATATGAAACCGGAATTGGCCTATTAACGTTATACCATATAATGTATTACGTTATAACGTTATACCATACAACGTTATACCATATAAATTTTTACGTTATAACGTTATATCATATTACGTTATATTATATAACGTAATACGTTATAACGTTATTCCATATAACGTTTTATGATATAACGTTGTACCATATAACGTTATACTATATAACGTAATACGTTGAAACATCATACCATATTACGTATTACTTTATAACGTTATACCATATTACGTTATACTATATAAGGTATTACGTTATAACGTTATACCATATAACGAATTACGTTATAACGTTATACCATATAACGTAATACGTGATAACGTTATACCATATAATGTATTACGTTATAACGTTATACCATACAACGTTGTACCATATAACGTAATACGTGATAACGTTATACCATATAATGTATTACGATATAACGTTATACCATATGACGTTATACTATATAACGTAATACATTGAAACACTAGACCATATAACGTATTACGTTATAACGTTATACCATATAACGTATTACGATATAACGTTATACCATATAACGTTATACTATACAACGTAGTACGTTATAACGTTTTACCATATAACGTTATACTATATAACGTAATACGTTATAACGTTTTACCATATAACGTTATACTATATAACGTAATACGTTGAAACATTAGACCATATAACGTATTACGTTATAACGTTATACCATATAACGTAATACGTGATAACGTTGTTCCATATAATGTATTACGTTATAACGTTATACCATACAACGTTATGCCATATAACGTATTACGATATAACGCTATACCATATAACGTTATACTATATAACGTAATACGTTGAAACGACATACCATATAACGTATTACTTTATAACGTTATACCATATAACGTTATACTATATAATGTCGTACGTTATAACGTTTTACCATATAACGTTATACTATATAACGGGATATGTTATAACTTTATACCATATAACGTAATACGTTATATCAGTTCTGTAAATATGAAACCGGAATTGGCCTATTAACGTTATACCATATAATGTATTACGTTATAACGTTATACCATACAACGTTATACCATATAAATTTTTACGTTATAACGTTATATCATATTACGTTATATTATATAACGTAATACGTTATAACGTTATTCCATATAACGTTTTTTGATATAACGTTGTACCATATAACGTTATACTATATAACGTAATACGTTGAAACATCATACCATATTACGTATTACTTTATAACGTTATACCATATTACGTTATACTATATAAGGTATTACGTTATAACGTTATACCATATAACGTATTACGTTATAACGTTATACCATATAACGTAATACGTGATAACGTTATACCATATAATGTATTACGTTATAACGTTATACCATACAACGTTGTACCATATAACGTAATACGTGATAACGTTATACCATATAATGTATTACGATATAACGTTATACCATATGACGTTATACTATATAACGTAATACGTTATATCAGCTCTGTAAATATGAAACCGGAATTGTCCTATTAACGTTATACCATATAACGTAATACGTTGTAACGTCATACCATACAAAGTTATACTATATAACGTAGTACGTTATAACGTTTTACCATATAACGTTATACTATAACGTAATACGTTATAACGTCATACCATATAATGTACTACGTTACAACGTTATACCATATAACGTTATACTATATAACGTAATACGTTATAACGTTTTACCATATAACGTTATACTATATAACGTAATACGTTCAAACATTAGACCATATAACGTATTACGTTATAACGTTATACCATATAACGTAATACGTGATATCGTTATACCATATAATGTATTACGTTATAACGTTATACCATATGACGTTATACTATATAACGTAATACGTTATATCAGCTCTGTAAATATCAAACCGGAATTGACCTATTAACGGTATACCATATAACGTAATACGTTGTAACGTTATACCATATAATATTATACTATGTAACGTAATACGTTATAACGTTTTACCATATAACGTATTACGTTACAACGTTATACCATATAACGTTATACTATATAACGTAATACGTTGAAACATTAGACCATATAACGTATTACGTTATAACGTTATACTATATAACGTAATACGTGATAACGTTGTACCATATAATGTATTACGTTATAACGTTATACCATACAACGTTGTGCCATATAACGTATTACGATATAACGCTATACCATATAACGTTATACTATATAACGTAATACGTTGAAACGACATACCATATAACGTATTACTTTATAACGTTATACCATATAACGTTATACTATATAATGTCGTACGTTATAACGTTTTACCATATAACGTTATACTATATAACGGGATACGTTATAACTTTATACCATATAACGTAATACGTTATAACGTTATTCCATATATCATTATACTATGTAACGTAATACGCTGTAACGTTTTACCATATAACGTATTACGTTACAACGTTATACCATATAACGTTATACTATATAGCGTTGTACGTTATAACGTTATACCATATTACGTTATACCATATTACGTTATACTATATAACGTAGTACGTTATAACGTTATACCATATAACGTAATACGTTATATCAGCTCTGTAAATATGAAACCGGAATTGGCCTATTAACTTTATACCATATAATGTATTACGTTATAACGTTATACCATATGACGTATTACGATATCACGTTATACCATATAACGTTATACAATATAACGTAATATGTTGAAACATTAGACCATATAACGTATTACGTTATAACGTTATATTATGTAACGTAATACGTGATAACGTTATACCATATGACGTATTACGATATAACGTTATACCATATAACGTTATACAATATAAGGTAATATGTTGAAACATTAGACCATATAACGTATTACGTTATAACGTTATATTATATAACGTAATACGTGATAACGTTATACCATATAATGTATTACGTTATAACGTTATACCATATAACGTTATACTATATAACGTAGTACGTTATATCAGCTCTGTAAATATGAAACCGGAATTGTCCTATTAACGTTATACCATATAACGTAATACGTTATAACGTCATACCATACAAAGTTATACTATATAACGTAGTACGTTATAACGTTTTACCATATAACGTTATACTATATAACGTAATACGTTATAACGTCATACCATATAATGTATTACGTTATAATGTTTTACCATATAACGTTATACCGTGTAACGTATTACGTTATAACTTTATACCATATAACGTTATACTATATGACGTCGTACGTTATAACGTTTTACCATATAACGTTATACTATATAACGGAATACGTTATAACTTTATACCATATAACGTAATACGTTATAACGTTATACCATATATCATTATACTATGTATCGTAATACTCTATAACGTTTTGCCATATAACGTATTACGTTACAACGTTATACCATATAACGTACTACGTTACAACGTTATACCATATAATGTATTACGTTATTACGTTATACCATATAATGCATTAAGTTATAACGTTGTACCATATAATGCATTACGTTATAACGTTATACCATACAACGTTATACTATATAACGTAGTACGTTATAACGTTATACCATATTACGTTATACCATATTACGTTATACTATATAACGTAATACGTTATAACGTTATACCATATAACGTAATACGTTATATCAGTTCTGTAAATATGAAACCGGAATTGGCCTATTAACGTTATACCATATAATGTATTACGTTATAACGTTATACCATACAACGTTATACCATATAACGTTTTACGTTATAACGTTATATCATACTACGTTATATTATATAACGTAATACGTTATAACGTTATTCCATATAACGTTTTATGATATAACGTTGTACCATATAACGTTATACTATATAACGTAATACGTTGAAACGTCATACCATATTACGTATTACTTTATAACGTTATAATACCATATTACGTTATACTATATAAGGTATTACGTTATGACGTTATACCATATAACGTATTACGATATAACGTTATACCATATAACGTTATACTATATAACGTAATACGTTGAAACGTCATGCCATATTACGTATTATTTATAACGTTATACCATATTACGTTATAGTATATAAGGTAATACATTATAACGTTATACCATATAACGTATTACGATATAACGTTATACCATATGACGTTATACTATGTAACGTAATACGTTGAAACATTAGACCATATAACGTATTACGTTATAACGTTATACCATATAACGTATCACGATATAACGTTATACCATATAACGTTATACTGTATAACGTAATACGTTGAAACGTCAAACCATATAACGTATTACTTTATAACGTTGTACCATATAACGTTATACTATATAACGTAATATGTTGAAACATTAGACCATATAACGTATTACGTTATAACGTTATAGTACATAACGTAATACGTGATAACGTTATACCATATAATGTATTACGTTATAAGCTTATACCATACAACGTTATACCATATAAAATTTTACGTTACAACGTTATACCATATAACGTTATACTATATAACGTAATACGTTGAAACATTAGACCATATAACGTATTACGTTATAACGTTATACTATATAACGTAATACATGATAACGTTGTACCGTATAATGTATTACGTTATAACGTTATACCATACAACGTTGTGCCATATAACGTATTACGATATAACGCTATACCATATAACGTTATACTATATAACGTAATACGTTGAAACGACATACCATATAACGTATTACTTTATAACGTTATACCATATAACGTTATACTATATAATGTCGTACGTTATAACGTTTTACCATATAACGTTATACTATATAACGGGATACGTTATAACTTTATACCATATAACGTAATACGTTATAACGTTATTCCATATATCATTATACTATGTAACGTAATACGCTGTAACGTTTTACCATATAACGTATTACGTTACAACGTTATACCATATAACGTTATACTATATAGCGTTGTACGTTATAACGTTATACCATATTACGTTATACCATATTACGTTATACTATATAACGTAGTACGTTATAACGTTATACCATATAACGTAATACGTTATATCGTTATACCATATAATGTATTACGTTATAACGTTATACCATATGACGTTATACTATATAACGTAATACGTTATATCAGCTCTGTAAATATGAAACCGGAATTGACCTATTAACGGTATACCATATAACGTAATACGTTGTAACGTTATACCATATAATATTATACTATGTAACGTAATACGTTATAACGTTTTACCATATAACGTATTACGTTACAACGTTATACCATATAACGTTATACTATATAACGTAATACGTTGAAACATTAGACCATATAACGTATTACGTTATAACGTTATACTATATAACGTAATACGTGATAACGTTGTACCATATAATGTATTACGTTATAACGTCATACCATACAACGTTGTGCCATATAACGTATTACGATATAACGCTATACCATATAACGTTATACTATATAACGTAATACGTTGAAACGACATACCATATAACGTATTACTTTATAACGTTATACCATATAACGTTATACTATATAATGTCGTACGTTATAACGTTTTACCATATAACGTTATACTATATAACGGGATACGTTATAACTTTATACCATATAACGTAATACGTTATAACGTTATTCCATATATCATTATACTATGTAACGTAATACGCTGTAACGTTTTACCATATAACGTATTACGTTACAACGTTATACCATATAACGTTATACTATATAGCGTTGTACGTTATAACGTTATACCATATTACGTTATACCATATTACGTTATACTATATAACGTAGTACGTTATAACGTTATACCATATAACGTAATACGTTATATCAGCTCTGTAAATATGAAACCGGAATTGGCCTATTAACGTTATACCATATAATGTATTACGTTATAACGTTATACCATATGACGTATTACGATATCACGTTATACCATATAACGTTATACAATATAACGTAATATGTTGAAACATTAGACCATATAACGTATTACGTTATAACGTTATATTATGTAACGTAATACGTGATAACGTTATACCATATGACGTATTACGATATAACGTTATACCATATAACGTTATACAATATAAGGTAATATGTTGAAACATTAGACCATATAACGTATTACGTTATAACGTTATATTATATAACGTAATACGTGATAACGTTATACCATATAATGTATTACGTTATAACGTTATACCATATAACGTTATACTATATAACGTAGTACGTTATATCAGCTCTGTAAATATGAAACCGGAATTGTCCTATTAACGTTATACCATACAACGTTATACCATATAAATTTTTACGTTATAACGTTATATCATATTACGTTATATTATATAACGTAATACGTTATAACGTTATTCCATATAACGTTTTTTGATATAACGTTGTACCATATAACGTTATACTATATAACGTAATACGTTGAAACATCATACCATATTACGTATTACTTTATAACGTTATACCATATTACGTTATACTATATAAGGTATTACGTTATAACGTTATACCATATAACGTATTACGATATAACGTTATACCATATAACGTTATACTATATAACGTAATACGTTGATACGTCATGCCATATTACGTATTATTTATAACGTTATACCATATTACGTTATAGTATATAAGGTAATACATTATAACGTTATACCATATAACGTATTACGATATAACGTTATACCATATGACGTTATACTATGTAACGTAATACGTTGAAACATTAGACCATATAACGTATTACGTTATAACGTTATACCATATAACGTATCACGATATAACGTTATACCATATAACGTTATACTGTATAACGTAATACGTTGAAACGTCAAACCATATAACGTATTACTTTATAACGTTGTACCATATAACGTTATACTATATAACGTAATATGTTGAAACATTAGACCATATAACGTATTACGTTATAACGTTATACTACATAACGTAATACGTGATAACGTTATACCATATAATGTATTACGTTATAAGCTTATACCATACAACGTTATACCATATAAAATTTTACGTTATAACGTTATACCATATTATGTTATACTATATAAGGTAATGCGTTATAAAGTTATACCATATAACGTATTACGATATAACGTTATACCATATAACGTTATACTATATAACGTAATACGTTGAAATGTCATACCATATAACGTATTACTTTATAACGTTATACCATATAACGTACTACGTTACAACGTTATACCATATAACGTTATACTATATAACGTAATACGTTATAACGTTTTACCATATAACGTTATACTATATAACGTAATACGTTCAAACATTAGACCATATAACGTATTACGTTATAACGTTATACCATATAACGTAATACGTGATATCGTTATACCATATAATGTATTACGTTATAACGTTATACCATATGACGTTATACTATATAACGTAATACGTTATATCAGCTCTGTAAATATGAAACCGGAATTGACCTATTAACGTTATACCATATAACGTAATACGTTGTAACGTTATACCATATAACATTATACTATATAACGTAATACGTGATAACGTTGTACCATATAATGTATTACGTTATAACGTTATACCATACAACGTTGTGCCATATAACGTATTACGATATAACGCTATACCATATAACGTTATACTATATAACGTAATACGTTGAAACGACATACCATATAACGTATTACTTTATAACGTTATACCATATAACGTTATACTATATAATGTCGTACGTTATAACCTTTTACCATATAACGTTATACTATATAACGGGATACGTTATAACTTTATACCATATAACGTAATACGTTATAACGTTATTCCATATATCATTATACTATGTAACGTAATACGCTGTAACGTTTTACCATATAACGTATTACGTTACAACGTTATACCATATAACGTTATACTATATAGCGTTGTACGTTATAACGTTATACCATATTACGTTATACCATATTACGTTATACTATATAACGTAGTACGTTATAACGTTATACCATATAACGTAATACGTTATATCAGCTCTGTAAATATGAAACCGGAATTGGCCTATTAACGTTATACCATATAATGTATTACGTTATAACGTTATACCATATGACGTATTACGATATCACGTTATACCATATAACGTTATACAATATAACGTAATATGTTGAAACATTAGACCATATAACGTATTACGTTATAACGTTATATTATGTAACGTAATACGTGATAACGTTATACCATATGACGTATTACGATATAACGTTATACCATATAACGTTATACAATATAAGGTAATATGTTGAAACATTAGACCATATAACGTATTACGTTATAACGTTATATTATATAACGTAATACGTGATAACGTTATACCATATAATGTATTACGTTATAACGTTATACCATATAACGTTATACTATATAACGTAGTACGTTATATCAGCTCTGTAAATATGAAACCGGAATTGTCCTATTAACGTTATACCATATAACGTAATACGTTATAACGTCATACCATACAAAGTTATACTATATAACGTAGTACGTTATAACGTTTTACCATATAACGTTATTCTATATAACGTAATACGTTATAACGTCATACCATATAATGTGTTACGTTATAATGTTTTACCATATAACGTTATACCGTGTAACGTATTACGTTATAACTTTATACCATATAACGTTATACTATATGACGTCGTACGTTATAACGTTTTACCATATAACGTTATACTATATAACGTAATACGTTGAAACACTAGACCATATAACGTATTACGTTATAACGTTATACCATATAACGTATTACGATATAACGTTATACCATATAATGTATTACGTTATAACGTTATACCATACAACGTTATGCCATATAACGTATTACGATATAACGCTATACCATATAACGTTATACTGTATAACGTAATACGTTGAAACGACATACCATATAACGTATTACTTTATAACGTTATACCATATAACGTTATACTATATAATGTCGTACGTTATAACGTTTTACCATATAACGTTATACTATATAACGGAATACGTTATAACTTTATACCATATAACGTAATACGTTATAACGTTATTCCATATATCATTATACTATGTAACGTAATACGCTATAACGTTTTACCATATAACGTATTACGTTACAACGTTATATTATATAACGTAATACGTGATAACGTTATACCATATGATGTATTACGATATAACGTTATACCATATAACGTTATACAATATAACGTAATATGTTGAAACATTAGACCATATAACGTATTACGTTATAACGTTATATTATATAACGTAATACGTGATAACGTTATACCATATAATGTATTACGTTATAACGTTATACCATATAACGTTATACTATATAACGTAATACGTTATATCAGCTCTGTAAATATGAAACCGGTATTGTCCTATTAACGTTATACCATATAACGTATTACGTTATAACGTCATACCATACAACGTTATACTATATAACGTAGTACGTTATATCAGCTCTGTAAATATGAAACCGGAATTGTCCTATTAACGTTATACCATATAACGTAATACGTTATAACGTCATACCATACAAAGTTATACTATATAACGTAGTACGTTATAACGTTTTACCATATAACGTTATACTATATAACGTAATACGTTATAACGTCATACCATATAATGTATTACGTTATAATGTTTTACCATATAACGTTATACCGTGTAACGTATTACGTTATAACTTTATACCATATAACGTTATACTATATGACGTCGTACGTTATAACGTTTTACCATATAACGTTATACTATATAACGGAATACGTTATAACTTTATACCATATAACGTAATACGTTATAACGTTATACCATATATCATTATACTATGTATCGTAATACTCTATAACGTTTTGCCATATAACGTATTACGTTACAACGTTATACCATATAACGTTATACTATATAGCGTTGTACGTTATAACTTTTTACCATATAACCTTATACTACATAACGTAATACGTTCTACCGAAATACTATATAACGTGATACGTTATAACGTTATACCATATAACGTTATGCTGTATAACGTACTACGTTATAACGTTATACCATATAACGTACTACGTTACAACGTTATACCATATAATGTATTACGTTATTACGTTATACCATATAATGCATTACGTTATAACGTTGTACCATATAATGCATTACGTTATAACGTTATACCATACAACGTTATACTATATAACGTAGTACGTTATAACGTTATACCATATTACGTTATACCATATTACGGTATACTATATAACGTAATACGTTATAACGTTATACCATATAACGTAATACGTTATATCAGTTCTGTAAATATGAAACCGGAATTGGCCTATTAACGTTATACCATATAATGTATAACGTTATAACGTTATACCATACAACGTTATACCATATAACGTTTTACGTTATAACGTTATATCATATTACGTTATATTATATAACGTAATACGTTATAACGTTATTCCATATAACGTTTTATGATATAACGTTGTACCATATAACGTTATACTATATAACGTAATACGTTGAAACGTCATACCATATTACGTATTACTTTATAACGTTATACCATATTACGTTATACTATATAAGGTATTACGTTATAACGTTATACCATATAACGTATTACGATATAACGTTATACCATATAACGTTATACTATATAACGTAATACGTTGAAACGTCGTGCCATATTACGTATTATTTATAACGTTATACCATATTACGTTATAGTATATAAGGTAATACATTATAACGTTATACCATATAACGTATTACGATATAACGTTATACCATATGACGTTATACTATGTAACGTAATACGTTGAAACATTAGACCATATAACGTATTACGTTATAACGTTATACCATATAACGTATCACGATATAACGTTATACCATATAACGTTATACTGTATAACGTAATACGTTGAAACGTCATACCATATAACGTATTACTTTATAACGTTATACCATATAACGTATTACGATATAACGTTATACCATATGACGTTATACTATGTAACGTAATACGTTGAAACATTAGACCATATAACGTATTACGTTATAACGTTATACCATATAACGTATTACTTTATAACGTTGTACCATATAACGTTATACTATATAACGTAATATGTTGAAACATTAGACCATATAACGTATTACGTTATAACGTTATAGTACATAACGTAATACGTGATAACGTTATACCATATAATGTATTACGTTATAAGCTTATACCATACAACGTTATACCATATAAAATTTTACGTTATAACGTTATACCATATTATGTTATACTATATAAGGTAATGCGTTATAAAGTTATACCATATAACGTATTACGATATAACGTTATACCATATAACGTTATACTATATAACGTAATACGTTGAAATGTCATACCATATAACGTATTACTTTATAACGTTATACCATATAACGTACTACGTTACAACGTTATACCATATAACGTTATAATATATAACGTAATACGTTATAACGTTTTACCATATAACGTTATACTATATAACGTAATACGTTCAAACATTAGACCATATAACGTATTACGTTATAACGTTATACCATATAACGTAATACGTGATATCGTTATACCATATAATGTATTACGTTATAACGTTATACCATATGACGTTATACTATATAACGTAATACGTTATATCAGCTCTGTAAATATGAAACCGGAATTGACCTATTAACGTTATACCATATAACGTAATACGTTGTAACGTTATACCATATAACATTATAGTATATAACGTAATACGTGATAACGTTGTACCATATAATGTATTACGTTATAACGTTATACCATACAACGTTGTGCCATATAACGTATTACGATATAACGCTATACCATATAACGTTATACTATATAACGTAATACGTTGAAACGACATACCATATAACGTATTACTTTATAACGTTATACCATATAACGTTATACTATATAACGTATTACGTTACAACGTTATACCATATAACGTTATACTATATAGCGTTGTACGTTATAACGTTATACCATATTACGTTATACCATATTACGTTATACCATATTACGTTATACTATATAACGTAGTACGTTATAACATTATACCATAAAACGTAATACGTTATATCAGCTCTGTAAATATGAAACCGGAATTGGCCTATTAACGTTATACCATATAATGTATTACGTTATAACGTTATACCATATGACGTATTACGATATCACGTTATACCATATAACGTTATACAATATGACGTAATATGTTGAAACATTAGACCATATAACGTATTACGTTATAACGTTATATTATGTAACGTAATACATGATAACGTTATACCATATGACGTATTACGATATAACGTTATACCATATAACGTTATACAATATAACGTAATATGTTGAAACATTAGACCATATAACGTATTACGTTATAACGTTATATTATATAACGTAATACGTGATAACGTTATACCATATAATGTATTACGTTATAACGTTATACCATATAACGTTATACTATATAACGTAATACGTTATATCAGCTCTGTAAATATGAAACCGGTATTGTCCTATTAACGTTATACCATATAACGTATTACGTTATAACGTCATACCATACAACGTTATACTATATAACGTAGTACGTTATATCAGCTCTGTAAATATGAAACCGGAATTGTCCTATTAACGTTATACCATATAACGTAATACGTTATAACGTCATACCATACAAAGTTATACTATATAACGTAGTACGTTATAACGTTTTACCATATAACGTTATACTATATAACGTAATACGTTATAACGTCATACCATATAATGTATTACGTTATAATGTTTTACCATATAACGTTATACCGTGTAACGTATTACGTTATAACTTTATACCATATAACGTTATACTATATGACGTCGTACGTTTTAACGTTTTACCATATAACGTTATACTATATAACGTAATACGTTCTACCGGAATACTATATAACGTGATACGTTATAACGTTATACCATATAACGTTATGCTGTATAACGTACTACGTTATAACGTTATACCATATAACGTACTACGTTACAACGTTATACCATATAATGTATTACGTTATTACGTTATACCATATAATGCATTACGTTATAACGTTGTACCATATAATGCATTACGTTATAACGTTATGCCATACAACGTTATACTATATAACGTAGTACGTTATAACGTTATACCATATTACGTTATACCATATTACGTTATACTATATAACGTAATACGTTATAACGTTATACCATATAACGTAATACGTTATATCAGTTCTGTAAATATGAAACCGGAATTGGCCTATTAACGTTATACCATATAATGTATTACGTTATAACGTTATACCATATTTCGTTATACTATATAACCTAAGACGTTATAACGTTATACCATATAACATTTTACGTGATAACGTTATACCATATAATGTATTACGTTATAACGTTATACCATATAACGTTATACTATATAACGTAATACGTTATATCAGCTCTGTAAATATGAAACCGGTATTGTCCTATTAACGTTATACCATATAACGTATTACGTTATAACGTCATACCATACAACGTTATACTATATAACGTAGTACGTTATATCAGCTCTGTAAATATGAAACCGGAATTGTCCTATTAACGTTATACCATATAACGTAATACGTTATAACGTCATACCATACAAAGTTATACTATATAACGTAGTACGTTATAACGTTTTACCATATAACGTTATACTATATAACGTAATACGTTATAACGTCATACCATATAATGTATTACGTTATAATGTTTTACCATATAACGTTATACCGTGTAACGTATTACGTTATAACTTTATACCATATAACGTTATACTATATGACGTCGTACGTTTTAACGTTTTACCATATAACGTTATACTATATAACGTAATACGTTCTACCGAAATACTATATAACGTGATACGTTATAACGTTATACCATATAACGTACTACGTTACAACGTTATACCATATAATGTATTACGTTATTACGTTATACCATATAATGCATTACGTTATAACGTTGTACCATATAATGCATTACGTTATAACGTTATACCATACAACGTTATACTATATAACGTAGTACGTTATAACGTTATACCATATTACGTTATACCATATTACGTTATACTATATAACGTAATACGTTATAACGTTATACCATATAACGTAATACGTTATATCAGTTCTGTAAATATGAAACCGGAATTGGCCTATTAACGTTATACCATATAATGTATTACGTTATAACGTTATACCATACAACGTTATACCATATAACGTTTTACGTTATAACGTTATATCATATTACGTTATATTATATAACGTAATACGTTATAACGTTATTCCATATAACGTATTACGATATAACGTTATACCATATAACGTTATACTATATAACGTAATACGTTGAAACGTCATGCCATATTACGTATTACTTTATAACGTTATACCATATAACGTAATACGTGATAACGTTATACCATATAATGTATTACGATATAACGTAATACCATATGACGTTATACTATATAACGTAATACGTTGAAACATTAGACCATATAACGTATTACGTTATAACGTTATACCATATAACGTAATACGTGATAACGTTATACCATACAATGTATTATGTTATAACGTTATACCATACAACGTTATACTACATAACGTAATAGGTTATAATGTTATAACATATAACGTATTACGATATAACGTTATACCATATAACGTTATACTATATAACGTAATACGTTGAAACGTCATACCATATAACGTATTACTTTATAACGTTATACCATATAACGTAATACGTGATAACGTTATACCATATAATGTATTACGATATAACGTTATACCATATGACGTTATACTATATAACGTAATACGTTGAAACACTAGACCATATAACGTATTACGTTATAACGTTATACCATATAACGTATTACGATATAACGTTATACCATATAACGTTATACTATATAACGTAATACGTTGAGACGTTAGAACATATAACGTATTACGATATAACGTTATACCATATAACGTTGTACAATATAACGTAATACGTTGAAACATTAGACCATATAACGTATTACGTTATAACGTTTTACTATATAACGTTATACTATATAACGTAATACGTTATAACGTTAGACTATATAACGTAATGCGTTGGAACATTAGACCATATAACGTATTACGTTATAACGTTTTACCATATAACGTTATACTATATAACGTAATACGTTATATCAGCACTGTAAATATGAAACCGGTATTGGCCTATTAACGTTATACCATATAACGTATTACGTTATAACGTCATACCATACAACGTTATACTATATAACGTAGTACGTTATAACGTTTTACCATATAACGTTATACTATATAACGTAATACGTTATAACGTCATACCGTATAATGTATTACGTTATAATGTTTTACCATATAACGTTATACCATATAACGTTACACTATATAACGTCGTACGTTATAACGTTTTACCATATAACGTTATACTATATAACGGAATACGTTATAACTTTATACCATATAAAGTAATACGTTATAACGTTATGCCATAATACGTTATACTATATAACGTAATACGTGATAACGTTATACCATATAATGTATTACGATATAACGTAATACCATATGACGTTATACTATATAACGTAATACATTGAAACATTAGACCATATCACGTATTACATTATAAAGTTTTTCCATATAACGTTATACTATATAACGTAATACGTTATAACGTTATACCATATAACGTTATACTATATAACGTAATACGTTATAGCGTCATACCATATAATGTATTACGTTATAATGTTTTACCATATAACGTTATACCGTATAACGTATTACGTTATAACGTTATACCATATAACGATACACTATATAACGTCGTACGTTATAACGTTTTACCATATCACGTTATACTATATAACGGGATACGTTATAACTTTATACCATATAACGTAATACGTTATAACGTTATTCCATATATCATTATACTATGTAACGTAATACGCTATAACGTTTTACCATATAACGTATTACGTTACAACGTTATACCATATAACGTTATACTATATAGCGTTGTACGTTATAACGTTATACCATATTACGTTATACCATGTTACGTTATACCATATAACGTAATACGTTATAACGTTATACCATACAACGTTATACTATATAACGTAGTACGTTATAACGTTATACCGTATAACGTAATACGTTATATCAGTTCTGTAAATATGAAACCGGAATTGGCCTATTAACGTTATACCATATAATGTCTTACGTTATAACGTTATACCATATGACGTTATACTATATAACGTAATACGCTGAAACATTAGACCATATAACGTATTACGTTATAACGTTATACCATATAACGTAATACGTGATGACTTTATACCATATAATGTATTACGTTATAACGTTATACCATACAACGTTATACGATATAACGTTATACTATATAACGTAATACGTTATAACGTTATACCATATAACGTATTACGACATAACGTTATACCATATAACGTTATACTATATAACGTAATACGTTGAAACGTCGTACCATATAACGTATTACTTTATAGCGTTATACCATATAACGTAATACGTGTTAACGTTATACCATATAATGTATTACGATATAACGTTATACCATATGACGTTATACTATATAACGTAATACGTTGAAACACTAGACCATATAACGTATTACGTTATAACGTTATACTATATAACGTAGTACGTTATAACGTTTTACCATATAACGTTATACTATATAACGTAATACGTTATAACGTCATACCGTATAATGTATTACGTTATAATGTTTTACCATATAACGTTATACCATATAACGTTACACTATATAACGTCGTACGTTATAACGTTTTACCATATAACGTTATACTATATAACGGAATACGTTATAACTTTATACCATATAAAGTAATACGTTATAACGTAATGCCATAATACGTTATACTATATAACGTAATACGCTATAACGTTATACCATATAACATTTTACGTTACAACGTTATACCATATAACGTTATACTATATAACGTAATACGTTAAAACGTTGTACCATATAACATTTTACGTTAAAACGTTATACCATATAACGTTATACCATATAACGTATTACGATATAAAGTTATACCATATAACGTTATACTATATAACGTAATACGTTGAAACATTAGAACATATAACGTATTACGATATAACGTTATACCATATAACGTTATACTATATAACGTAATACGTGATAACGTTATACCATATAATGTATTACGATATAACGTAATACCATATGACGTTGTACTATATAACGTAATACTTTGAAACATTAGACCATATCACGTATTACATTATAAAGTTTTTCCATATAACGTTATACTATATAACGTAATACGTTATAACGTTATACCATATAACGTTATACTATATAACGTAATACGTTATAGCGTCATACCATATAATGTATTACGTTATAATGTTTTACCATATAACGTTATACCGTATAACGTATTACGTTATAACGTTATACCATATAACGATACACTATATAACGTCGTACGTTATAACGTTTTACCATATCACGTTATACTATATAACGGGATACGTTATAACTTTATACCATATAACGTAATACGTTATAACGTTATTCCATATATCATTATACTATGTAACGTAATACGCTATAACGTTTTACCATATAACGTAATACGTTATAACGTTATACCATACAACGTTATACTATATAACGTAGTACGTTATAACGTTATACCGTATAACGTAATACGTTATATCAGTTCTGTAAATATGAAACCGGAATTGGCCTATTAACGTTATACCATATAATGTATTACGTTATAACGTTATACCATATGACGTTATACTATATAACGTAATACGCTGAAACATTAGACCATATAACGTATTACGTTATAACGTTATACCATATAACGTAATACGTGTTAACGTTATACCATATAATGTATTACGATATAACGTTATACCATATGACGTTATACTATATAACGTAATACGTTGAAACACTAGACCATATAATGTATTACGTTATAACGTTATACCATATAACGTATTACGATATAACGTTATACCATATAACGTTATACAATATAACGTAATATGTTGAAACATTAGACCATATAACGTATTACGTTATAACGTTATATTATATAACGTAATATGTGATAACGTTATTCCATATAATGTATTACGTTATAACGTTATACCATACAACGTTATAAATTATAAAGTTTTACGTTATAACGTTATACCATATTATGTTATACTATATAAGGTAATGCGTTATAAAGTTATACCATATAACGTATTACTTTATAACGTTATACCATATAACGTACTACGTTACAACGTTATACCATACAACGTTATACCATATAACGTAATACGTTATAACGTTATACCATAGAACCTATCACGATATAACGTTATACCATATGACGTTATACTCTATAACGTAATACATTGAAACACTAGACCATATAACGTATTACGTTATAACGTTATACCATATAACGTATTACGATATAACGTTATACCATATAACGTTATACTATATAACGTAATATGTTGAAACATTAGACCATATAACGTATTACGTTATAACGTTATAGTACATAACGTAATACGTGATAACGTTATACCATATAATGTATTACGTTATAAGCTTATACCATACAACGTTATACCATATAAAATTTTACGTTATAACGTTATACCATATTATGTTATACTATATAAGGTAATGCGTTATAAAGTTATACCATATAACGTATTACGATATAACGTTATACCATATAATGTATTACGTTATAAGCTTATACCATACAACGTTATACCATATAAAATTTTACGTTATAACGTTATACCATATTATGTTATACTATATAAGGTAATGCGTTATAAAGTTATACAATATAACGTATTACGATATAACGTTATACCATATAACGTCATACTATATAACGTAATACGTTGAAACCTCATACCATATAACGTATTACTTTATAACGTTATACCATATAACGTACTACGTTACAACGTTATACCATATAACGTTATACTATATAACGTAATACGTTATAACGTTTTACCATATAACGTTATACTATATAACGTAATACGTTGAAACATTAGACCATATAACGTATTACGTTATAACGTTATACCATATAACGTAATACGTGATATCGTTATACCATATAATGTATTACGTTATAACGTTATAACATATAACGTTATACTATATAACGTAATACGTTATATCAGCTCTGTAAATATGAAACCGGAATTGACCTACTAACGTTATACCATATAACGTAATACGTTGTAACGTTATACCATATAACATTATACTATGTAACGTAATACGTTATAACGTTTTACCATATAACGTATTACGTTACAACGTTATACCATATAACGTTATACTATATAACGTAATACGTTGAAACATTAGACCATATAACGTATTACGTTATAACGTTATACTATATAACGTAATACGTGATAACGTTGTACCATATAATGTATTACGTTATAACGTTATATCATACAACGTTATACCGTGTAACGTATTACGTTATAACTTTATACCATATAACGTTATACTATATAACGTAATACGTTGAAACATTAGACCATATAACGTATTACGATATAACGCTATACCATATAACGTTATACTATATAACGTAATACGTTGAAACGACATACCATATAACGTATTACTTTATAACGTTATACCATATAACGTTATACTATATAATGTCGTACGTTATAACGTTTTACCATATAACGTTATACTATATAACGGGATACGTTATAACTTTATACCATATAAGGTAATACGTTATAAAGTTATTCCATATATCATTATACTATGTAACGTAATACGCTGTAACGTTTTACCATATAACGTATTACGTTACAACGTTATACCATATAACGTTATACTATATAGCGTTGTACGTTATAACGTTATACCATATTACGTTATACCATATTACGTTATACTATATAACGTAGTACGTTATAACGTTATACCATATAACGTAATACGTTATATCAGCTCTGTAAATATGAAACCGGAATTGGCCTATTAACGTTATACCATATAATGTATTACGTTATAACGTTATACCATATGACGTATTACGATATCACGTTATACCATATAACGTTATACGATATGACGTAATATGTTGAAACATTAGACCATATAACGTATTACGTTATAACGTTTTATTATGTAACGTAATACGTGATAACGTTATACCATATGACGTATTGCGATATAACGTTATACCATATAACGTTATACAATATAACGTAATATGTTGAAACATTAGACCATATAACGTATTACGTTATAACGTTATATTATATAACGTAATACGTGATAACGTTATACCATATAATGTATTACGTTATAATGTTTTACCATATAACGTTATACCGTGTAACGTATTACGTTATAACTTTATACCATATAACGTAATACGTTATAACGTAATGCCACACAACGTTATACTATATAACGTAATACGTTATAACCTTATACCATATAACGCATTACGATATAACGTTATACCATATAACGTTATACTATATAAAGTAATACGTTGAAACATTAGACCATATAACTTATTACGATATATCGATATACCATATAACGTTATACTACATAACGTAATACGTTGAAACATTAGACCATATAACGTATTACATTATAACGTTTTTCCATATAACGTTATACTATATAACGTAATACGTTATAACGTTATACCATATAACATTTTACGTTATAACGTTATACCATATTTCGTTATACTATATAACCTAAGACGCTATAACGTTATACCATATAACATTTTACGTGATAACGTTATACCATATAATGTATTACGTTATAACGTTATACAATATAACGTTATACTATATAACGTAATACGTTATATCAGCTCTGTAAATATGAAACCGGTATTGTCCTATTAACGTTATACCATATAACGTATTACGTTATAACGTCATACCATACAACGTTATACTATATAACGTAGTACGTTATATCAGCTCTGTAAATATGAAACCGGAATTGTCCTATTAACGTTATACCATATAACGTAATACGTTATAACGTCATACCATACAAAGTTATACTATATAACGTAGTACGTTATAACGTTATACCATAATACGTTATACCATATTACGTTATACTATATAACGTAATACGTTATAACTTTATACCATATAACGTTATACTATATGACGTCGTACGTTTTAACGTTTTACCATATAACGTTATACTATATAACGTAATACGTTCTACCGAAATACTATATAACGTGATACGTTATAACGTTATACCATATAACGTTATGCTGTATAACGTACTACGTTATAACGTTATACCATATAACGTACTACGTTACAACGTTATACCATATAATGTATTACGTTATTACGTTATACCATATAATGCATTACGTTATAACGTTGTACCATATAATGCATTACGTTATAACGTTATACCATACAACGTTATACCATATAACGTTTTACGTTATAACGTTATATCATATTACGTTATATAATATAACGTAATACGTTATAACGTTATTCTATATAACGTATTACGATATAACGTTATACCATATAACGTTATACTATATAACGTAATACGTTGAAACGTCATGCCATATTACGTATTACTTTATAACGTTATACCATATAACGTAATACGTGATAACGTTATACCATATAATGTATTACGATATAACGTAATACCATATGACGTTATACTATATAACGTAATACGTTGAAACATTATACCATATAACGTATTACTTTATAACGTTATACCATATTACGTTATACTATATAAGGTATTACGTTATAACGTTATACCATATAACGTATTACGATATAACGTTATACCATATAACGTTATACTATATAACGTAATACGTTGAAACGTCATGCCATATCACGTATTACTTTATAACGTTATACCATATAACGTAATACGTGATAACGTTATACCATATAATGTATTACGATATAACGTAATACCATATGACGTTATACTATATAACGTGATACGTTGAAACATTAGACCATATAACGTATTACGTTATAACGTTATACCATATAACGTAATACGTGATAACGTTATACCATATAATGTATTACGTTATAACGTTATACCATACAACGTTATACTACATAACGTAATAGGTTATAATGTTATAACATATAACGTATTACGATATAACGTTATACCATATAACGTTATACTATATAACGTTATACGTTGAAATACGTTGAAACGTCATACCATATAACGTATTACTTTATAACGTTATACCATATAACGTAATACGTGATAACGTTATACCATATAATGTATTACGATATAACGTTATACCATATGACGTTATACTATATAACGTAATACGTTGAAACACTAGACCATATAACGTATTACGTTATAACGTTATACCATATAACGTATTACGATATAACGTTATACCATATAACGTTATACTATATAACGTAATACGTTGAGACGTTAGAACATATAACGTATTACGATATAACGTTATACCATATAACGTTATACAATATAACGTAATACGTTGAAACATTAGACCATATAACGTATTACGTTATAACGTTTTACTATATAACGTTATACTATATAACGTAATACGTTATAACGTCATACTATATAACGTAATGCGTTGGGACATTAGACCATATAACGTATTACGTTATAACGTTTTACCATATAACGTTATACTATATCACGTAATACGTCATAACGTTCTACCGTATAACGTATTACGTTACAACGTTATACCATATAACGTTATACTATATAACGTAATACGTTATATCAGCACTGTAAATATGAAACCGGTATTGGCCTATTAACGTTATACCATATAACGTATTACGTTATAACGTCATACCATACAACGTTATACTATATAACGTAGTACGTTATAACGTTTTACCATATAACGTTATACTATATACCGTAATACGTTATAAGGTCATACCGTATAATGTATTACGTTATAATGTTTTACCATATAACGTTATACCATATAACGTTACACTATATAACGTCGTACGTTATAACGTTTTACCATATAACGTTATACTATATAACGGAATACGTTATATCTTTATACCATATAAAGTAATACGTTATAACGTTATGCCATAATACGTTATACTATATAACGTAATACGTTATAACGTTATACCATATAACATTTTACGTTACAACGTTATACCATATAACGTTATACTATATAACGTAATACGTTATAACGTTGTACCATATAACATTTTACGTTACAACGTTATACCATATAACGTTATACCATATAACGTATTACGATATAAAGTTATACCATATAACGTTATACTATATAACGTAATACGTTGAAACATTAGAACATATAACGTATTACGATATAACGTTATACCATATAACGTTATACTATATAACGTAATACGTTGAAACATTAGACCATATAACGTATTACGTTATAACGTTTTACTACATAACGTTATTCTATATAACATAATACGTTATAACGTTATACCATATAACATTTTACGTTATAACGTTATACCATATTACGTTATGCGATATAACGTAATACGTTATAACGCTATACCATATAACATTTTACGTTATAACGTTATACCATATTACGTTATACTATATAACGCAATACGTTATAACGTTATACTATATAACGTAATACGTTGGAACATTAGACCATATATCGTATTACGTTAAAACGTTTTACCATATAACGTTATACTATATCACGTAATACGTTATAACGTTATACCATATAACATTTTACGTTATACCGTTATACCATATTACCTTATACTATATAACGTAATACGTTATAACGTTATACTATATAACGTAATACGTTATAACGTTACACCATATAATGTATTACGTTATAACGTTATACCATACAACGTTATACTATGTAACGTAGTACGTTATAACGTTTTACTATATAACGTTATATTACATAACGTAATACGTTATAACGTTCTACCATATAACGTATTACGTTACAACGTTATACCATATAACATTATACTTTATAACGTAATACGTTATATCAGTACTGTAAATATGAAACCTGTATTTGCCTATTAACGTTATACCATATAACGTATTACGTTATAACGTCATACCATACAACGTTATACTATATAACGTAGTACGTTATAACGTTTTACCATATAACGTTATACTATATAACGTAATACGTTATAACGTCATACCATATAATGTATTACGTTATAATGTTTTACCATATAACGTTATACCATATAACGTTACACTATATAACGTCGTACGTTATAACGTTTTACCATATAACGTTATACCATATAACGTAATACGTGATAACGTTATACCATATAATGTATTACGTTATAACGTTATACCATATAACGAAATACGTTATATCGGTTCTGTAAATATGAAACCGGAATTGGCCTATTAACGTAATACCACATGACGTATTTCGTTATAACATAATACCATACAACGTTATACTATATAGCGTTGTACGTTATACCGTTTTACCATATAACGTTATACTATATAACGTAATACGTTATAATGTTATACCATATAACGTAATACTATATAACGTAATACGTTGAAACATTAGACCATATAACGTATTACGTTATAACGTTTTACCATATAACGTTATGCTATATACCTTAATACGTTGTAACGTTACACCATATAATGTATTCCGTTATAACGTTATACCATATAATGCATTACGTTATAACGTTATACCATCTAACGTAATGCGTTACAACGTAATATCATATAACGTAATACGTTATAACGTTATACCATATAAAATTATACTATGTAACGTAATGCGTTATAACGATTTACCATATAACGTATTACCTTACAACGTTATACCATATAACGTTATACTATATAACGTAGTACGTTATATGGCCTTGAGTATTAAAAAAGACTAAAATTGTATCGGATTCGACTGGGACCAGTGTGAACACAGCGCAAAAACTCTGATAAGCGCTGTATAAAGCAGCAAATGTGGAGTAGAACGCGTATCGAATTGTCCATGTATCCCGAAAAACAGCAGAGATACGTTGAATTGAATTAATGGCCTTGAGAATTAAAAAAGACTAAAATTGTATCGGATTCGACTGGGACCAGTGTGAACACAGTGCAAGAACTGTGATAAGCGCTGTATAAAGCAGCAAATATGGAGTAGAACGCGTATCGAATTGTCCATGTATCCCGAAAAATAGAGGATCTACGTTGAATTTAATTATTGACCTTGAGAATTAAAAAAGACTAAAATTGTGTCGGATTTGACTGGGACCAGTGTGAACACAGTGCAAACATTCTGATATGCGCTGTATAAAGCAGCAAATGTGGAGTAGAACGCGTATTGAATTCTCCATGTATCCCGAAAAACAGCGAAGACACGTTGAATTGACTTATTGGCCTTGAGAATTAAAAAAGACTAAAATTGAATCGGATTCGACTGGGACCAGTGTGAACACAGTGCAAAAACTCTGATAAGCGCTGTATAAAGCAGCAAATGTGGAGTAGAACGCGTATCGAATTGTCCATGTATCCCGAAAAATAGAGGATCTACGTTGAATTTAATTATTGGCCTTGAGTATTAAAAAAGACTAAAATTGTATCGGATTCGACTGGGACCAGTGTGAACACAGTGCAAAAACTGTGATAAGCGCTGTTTAAAGCAGCAATTGTGGAGTAGAACGCGTATCGAATTGTCCATGTATCCCGAAAAATAGAGGATCTACGTTGAATTTAATTATTGGCCTTGAGAATTAAAAAGGACTAAAATTGTATCGGATTCGACTGGGACCAGTGAGAACACAGTGCAAAAACTGTGATAAGCGCTGTATAAAGCAGCAAATGTGGAGTAGAACGCGTATCGAATTGTCCATGTATCCCGAAAAATAGAGGATCTACGTTGAATTTAATTATTGGCCTTGAGAATTAAAAAAGACTAAAATTGTATCGCATTCGACTGGGACCAGTGTGAACACAGTGCAAAAACTCTGATAAGCGCTGTATAAAGCAGCAAATGTGGAGTAGAACGCGTATCGAATTGTCCATGTATCCCGGAAAATAGAGGATCTACGTTGAATTTAATAATTGGCCTTGAGAATTAAAAAAGACTAAAATTGTATCGTGTTCGGCTGGGACCAGTGTGAACACAGTGCAAACATTCTGATATGCGCTGTATAAAGCAGCAAATGTGGAGTAGAACGCGTATCGAATTGTCCATGTATCCCGAAAAATAGAGGATCTACGTTGAATTTAATTATTGGCCTTGAGAATTAAAAAAGACTAAAATTGTATCGGATTCGACTGGGACCAGTGTGAACACAGTGCAAACATTCTGATATGCGCTGTATAAAGCAGCAAATGTGGAGTAGAACGCGTATCGAATTGTCCATGTATCCCGAAAAATACAGGATCTACGTTGAATTTAATTATTGGCCTTGAGAATTAAAAAAGACTAAAATTGTATCGTGTTCGACTGGGACCAGTGTGAACACAGTGCAAAAACTGTGATAAGCGCTGTATAAAGCAGCAAATGTGGAGTAGAACGCGTATCGAATTGTCCATGTATCCCGAAAAATAGAGGATCTACGTTGAATTTAATTATTGGCCTTGAGAATTAAAAAAGACTAAAATTGTATCGGATTCGACTGGGACCAGTGTGAACACAGTGCAAACATTCTGATATGCGCTGTATAAAGCAGCAAATGTGGAGTAGAACGCGTATCGAATTGTCCATGTATCCCGAAAAATAGAGGATCTACGTTGAATTTAATTATTGACCTTGAGAATTAAAAAAGACTAAAATTGTATCGGATTCGACTGGGACCAGTGTGAACACAGTGCAAGAACTGTGATAAGCGCTGTATAAAGCAGCAAATGTGGAGTAGAACGCGTATCGAATTGTCCATGTATCCCGAAAAATAGAGGATCGACGTTGAATTGAATTATTGGCCTTGAGAATTAAAAAAGACTAAAATTGTATCGTGTTCGACTGGGACCAGTGTGAACACAGTGCAAAAACTGTGATAAGCGCTGTATAAAGCAGCAAATGTGGAGTAGAACGCGTATCGAATTGTCCATGTATCCCGAAAAACAGCGGAGATACGTTGAATTGAATTAATGGCCTTGAGAATTAAAAAAGACTAAAATTGCATCGGATTTGACTCGGACCAGCGTGAACACAGCGCAAAAACTGTGATAAGCGCTGTATAAAGCAGCAAATGTGGAGTAGAACGCGTATCGAATTGTCCACGTATGACGAAAAATAGAGGATCTACGTTGAATTTAATTATTGGCCTTGACAATTAAAAAGGACTAAAATTGTATCGTGTTCGACTGGGACCAGTGTGAACACAGTGCAAAAACTGTGATAAGCGCTGTATAATGCAGCAAATGTGGAGTAGAACGCGTATCGAATTGTCCATGTATCCCAAAAATAGAGGATCTACGTTGAATTTAATTATTGGCCTTGAGAATTAAAAAAGACTAAAATTGTATCGTGTTCGACTGGGACCAGTGTGAACACAGTGCAAAAACTGTGATAAGCGCTGCATAAAGCAGCAAATGTGGAGTAGAACGCGTATCGAATTGTCCATGTATCCCGAAAAATAGAGGATCTACGTTGAATTTAATTATTGGCCTTGAGAATTAAAAAAGACTAAAATTGTATCGTGTTCGACTGGGACCAGTGTGAACACAGTGCAAAAACTGTGATAAGCGCTGTATAAAGCAGCAAATGTGGAGCAGAACGCGTTTCGAATTGTCCATGTATCCCGAAAAATAGAGGATCTACGTTGAATTTAATTATTGGCCTTGAGAAGTAAAAAATACTAAAATTGTATCGTGTTCGACTGGGACCAGTGTGAACACAGTGCAAACATTCTGATAAGCGCTGTATAAAGCAGCAAATGTGGAGTAGAACGCGTATCGAATTGTCCATGTATCCCGAAAAACAGCGGAGATACGTTGAATTGAATTAATGGCCTTGAGAATTAAAAAAGACTAAAATTGCATCGGATTTGACTCGGACCAGCGTGAACACAGCGCAAAAACTGTGATAAGCGCTGTATAAAGCAGCAAATGTGGAGTAGAACGCGTATCGAATTGTCCATGTATCCCGAAAAACAGCGGAGATACGTTGAATTGAATTAATGGCCTTGAGAATTAAAAAAGACTAAAATTGCATCGGATTTGACTCGGACCAGCGTGAACACAGCGCAAAAACTGTGATAAGCGCTGTATAAAGCAGCAAATGTGGAGTAGAACGCGTATCGAATTGTCCATGTATCCCGAAAAATAGAGGATCTACGTTGAATTTAATTGTTGGCCTTGAGAATTAAAAAAGACTAAAATTGTATCGGATTCGACTGGGACCAGTGTGAACACAGTGCAAACATTCTGAAATTCGCTGTATAAAGCAGCAAATGTGGAGTAGAACGCGTATCGAATTGTCCATGTATCGCGAAAAATAGAGGATCTACGTTGAATTTAATTATAGGCCTTGAGAATTAAAAAAGACTAAAATTGTATCGGATTCGACTGGGACCAGTGTGAACACAGTGCAAAAACTGTGATAAGCGCTGTATAAAGCAGCAAATGTGGAGTAGAACCCGTATCGAATTGTCCATGTATCCCGAAAAATAGAGGATCTACGTTGAATTTAATTATTGGCCTTGAGAATTAAAAAAGACTAAAATTGTATCGTGTTCGACTGGGACCAGTGTGAACACAGTGCAAAAACTGTGATAAGCGCTGTATAAAGCAGCAAATGTGGAGTAGAACGCGTATCGAATTGTCCATGTATCCCGAAAAATAGAGGATCTACGTTGAATTTAATTATTGGCCTTGAGAATTAAAAAACACTAAAATTGTATCGGATGCGACTGGGACCAGTGTGAACACAGTGCAAAAACTGTGATAAGCGCTGTATAAAGCAGCAAATGTGGAGTAGAACCCGTATCGAATTGTCCATGTATCCCGAAAAATAGAGGATCTACGTTGAATTTAATTATTGGGCTTGAGAATTAAAAAAGACTAAAATTGTATCGTGTTCGACTGAGACCAGTGTGAACACAGTGCAAACATTCTGATATGCGCTGTATAAAGCAGCAAATGTGGAGTAGAACGCGTATTGAATTGTCCATGTATCCCGAAAAACAGCGGAGATACGTTGAATTTAATTATTGGCCTTGAGAATTAAAAAAGACTAAAATTGTATCGTGTTCGACTGGAACCAGTGTGAACACAGCGCAAACATTATGATATGCGCTGTATAAAGCAGCAAATGTGGAGTAGAACGCGTATCGAATTGTCCATGTATCCCGAAAAATAGAGGATCTACGTTGAATTTACTTATTGGCCTTGAGAATTAAAAAAGACTAAAATTGTATCGGATTCGACTGGGACCTGTGTGAACACAGTGCAAACATTCTGATATGCGCTGTATAAAGCAACAAATGTGGAGTAGAACGCGTATCGAATTGTCCATGTATCCCGAAAAATAGAGGATCTACGTTGAATTTAATTATTGGCCTTGAGAATTAAAAAAGACTAAAATTGTATCGGATTCGACTGGGACCAGTGTGAACACGGTGCAAAAACTGTGATAAGCGCTGTATAAAGCAGCAAATGTGGAGTAGAACGCGTATCGAATTGTCCATGTATCCCGAAAAATAGAGGATCTACGTTGAATTTAATTATTGGCCTTGAGAATTAAAAAAGACTAAAATTGTATCGGATTCGACTGGGACCAGTGTGAACACAGTGCAAACATTCTCATATGCGCTGAATAAAGCAGCAAATGTGGAGTAGAACGCGTGTCGAATTGTCCATGTATCCCGAAAAATGGAGGATCTACGTTGAATTGAATTATTGGCCTTGAGAATTAAAAAAAACTAAAATTGTGTCGAATTCGACTGGGACCAGTGTGAACACAGTGCGAACATTCTGATATGCGCTGTATAAAGCAGCATATGTAGAGTAGAACGCGTATCGAATTGTCCATGTGTCCCGAAAAACAGCGGAGATACGTTGAATTTAATTATTGGCCTTGAGAATTAAAAAAGACTAAAATTGTATCGGATTTGAATGGGACCAGTGTGAACACACCGCATTCATTCTGATATGCGCTGCATAAAGCAGCAAATGTAGAGTAGAAGGCGTATCGAATTGTCCATGTATCCCGTAAAACAGTGGAGATACGTTGAATTGAATTTTTGGTCTTGAGAATTAAGAAAAACTAAAATTGTATCGGATTCGACTGGGACCAGTGTGAACACAGTGGAAACATTCTCATATGCCCTGTAGAAAGCATAAATGTGGAGTAGAACGCGTATCGAATTGTCCATGTATCCCAAAAAATAGAGGATCTACGTTGAATTGAGTTATTGTCCTTGAGAATTAAAAAAGACTAAAATTGTATCGGATTTGACTGGGACCAGTGTGAACACAGTGCAAACATTCTGATATGCGCTGTATAAAGCAGCAAATGTGGAGTAGAACGCTTATCGGATTGTCCATGTATCCCGAAGAACAGCGGAGATACGTTGAATTGAATTTTCTGTCATGAACATTAAAAGAAACTATAATAGCATCGGATTTGTCTGGCACCGGTGTGGACACAGTGCAAACCTTGTGACGAATCTAACCGGGATTATAGTCAAGTAGTTCATATTATTCGCTACATAATTAATAATTGTATCACGTACTGCGATGCAGTCGGTATTGAAGAAAAAAGAGCCATTTTATGTTACAGCTATAACGAGTAAATTTACTCGTTCAACTTGAGTGGAATTAAAAAAGAACCTGACTTTTAAGTAAGTATTAATTAAGAATTTTAAATATCGCATACAGTAATGTAGGTGTTATTCAAGAAAAAAGGTCATTTTATTTTTAATTAGCAGGAGTAAATAAACGAATATCGTTAATATAATACAACGCTTAATATGAATGTTATCTGTCTGATTATTTAATACCTTAACTTATTTCACAGTATCGTCATCGACTGCCCTTAGGCTCTTTTCCCTTTTTGTTCAAACTAATTGATAGTCGAAGACTAGTATCATGGAGGTGTGAATTTAGGCATAGTTTGTAGAAACTATTAAAATGATAAAAATGGATATCGTATTAAATCGTTGAAGGCGCCAATTTATGATAAAAATTAAGAAATCGTTCGATTTGATTTTGTTATAATGGAAAAACCGTCTCATGCTATGTCAAAAAATCGTTACCGTTTGATTAACAAACCGACGCCTTGTCAAGTTATATAAGGAACACGGAAGTCGCGCGCGAATTCTTTTGTACCTGAAATTCCGGAGAGTGAACATCGAAGAAGAACATAAATATCAGGTAAGTAAGAAAAAATATCAAACAACAACATTGTAACTAGTAATTCATAACGTCTAAAGCATTAATTTACAACACTTAAGCTATTAATTTATAACATTTAAACCATTAATTTATAACATTTAATGAATTAATTTATAACGTCTAAACTATTAATTTATAACATTCATGCTATTAATTTATAACATTTAGGCTATTAATTTACAACATTTAAACTATTAATTTATAGCACTTTATCTATTAACTTCTAACATTCAAAGTATTAATTTATAACGTCTATTAAACTATTAATTTCTAACAGTTAAGCCATTAATTTCTAACATTTAAGCTATTAATTTATAACATTTAAGCCTTTAATTTGTAACTCCACATCCATTGATTTAAATCAATACTATCAATTCGTAGTGAGTGAATTAATGATTTATTTTGTTTTATTTTATTAACGGAATCCATCAAGTCTTTGAAGTGCTATTTTATTTCTATATAGCATTATTTTTTAATTATAAATACAGTAATTAATCTCTCATTTCATTATTTCGTATAAAACCTGTGGTAACACAGAGTGTAATTTTAAGACGTAATTTTCCATTTCTGCTCAAAACCAAGGACACAGCACCATATTCATGGAATCAAGGAAGCAAGTGCAATTTAACCGAAGGCAACGACATCTTATCATTTGTCCATACGCACTACAATTGGTACCTCGCATAGTTTCGTTTCTTCGATGATAAATTCAATATTCAAGTATGATTATGCGGATCCACGTACTACAGCTATTCTAATTAATGAATTTCAATACACGCCACTTCTTTACTATAAAATAATTTTACATCTCTGCTTCCAATGCTTAGAAACTCTAAGATATAAATTAAGATTGAAATTAAGGAATTAATTAATGTAAATGGGACCCGAGCGTAGTTACCTCCTCGTGGTGGGTCCCGGTAATTGGTATCGTTTTCCAAATAATAATACACCAAGTACTATTTTGAATATTAGTATTATTATTTGAAAACGATATCAAGCTAAAAACTACTTGAATATAGTCTGGTCTTGATCATCCAAAATAGTTTTGGTGATCTAGACTGGACTAATACCCCCCCGCGGGGGCACCGTGGGACATCGTGGGACACCGTTGGACACCGTTGGACACCGTTGGACACCGTTGGACACCTTTGGACACCATTGGACACCGTTGGACATCGTGGGACATCGTGGGACACCGTGTGATATGTCGAATCGATTCTGAGCCCATTCTGTACAATGATACTTATCTGATTTGGAACGAGATATAAAAATCTATTCTTCTCTTTCACTGAATCTTGCAGTTATTTTGTGCACAAGAGTGCGTCACGTGAGTCCATTGATTCTTTTGAAAGATCCCGATGTATGAAATTATTCTCTTATTTCAAATGAATTTTTAATGTATTATCTTATTGTTCCATTATCTAAAGTTCCATGTTTGTTATAATGTATTAACGATATTAATGATATTTTATGTCTTGTTATAGATGTATCACAGCTTCAACTTCTTTGTCTTCTTTGGGAATGCTCCAATGGTGGCTCAAAATCCAAAAATGTAACTAACTTTACATATCGTACTTCAATTATGTCTATTCTGTATATTTTTCTTTTATCACTATCAATTAAGAAACGCAATTCGATTGAAAATTTATGAGGTTAGCATTTTCTGAGGTTATTCTTTCATTGAAATAAAATATGTATTAAAGTCTTAATACAGAATTATGAAACAAATGACTAACATATTTTAGAAATCATTAGATTCTTAATTTTTAGATTTTAAACTTTCATATTAGAGATTAAGTTTTTACTCTTATCAAAGTTTATTAGAATTTCAATCTTTATCATTACTAAAGTTACTAAAGTTAATAAACTTTCATTTTTCACTATCTCTTCAACTTTTCTAATAGTCAGCAATCACTCATCGTGTTTTGTTTTGTAACAGAAATTTTCGCAACCTCCATTTCCACCATTGGCCTTTCAACGGTTCCTGACTGATGTTAGTCTCCCTGATGATATTCGCTGGGATGGCGCAGCATCCATGGTACGTCCTCTGTTTCTTCGCTTCGAACGGTGAGTCGCGTACATTTCTGTTCCTCCGGTCACCCAATCATGTCGTAGGACGAAAGGTCCGAATCGGCACGGGTGACTGGTTGTATTACGTAGAATTTTCTGCGAGCATGGTGACCGCGGGTATTTTGTTACACCCGTGAGTAGTAACAATCTTTTTTTAAATTTATTAGTTTAGGATAGGGCTTGTTGCACAGCGCGATTATAATAATTAATTTTTTAATAATTAGTTTAAACATATACACTTGAGAATATATTCGTGTTATTTATAAATATGCATGTTAATATTCCGCATGAATATTTGCAAATGGCAAATATCTACACGAATATATCTGTTTGACATAAATATACTTGATCTTAAGCAATGAATTAATCGTGACAATATTAAGTCACGTTCGTTTATTTCACTTTGGCTAGAATTTAAAATATGAGTTAAAATTCATTTTTCCCCGTACAAAAATGTGTGAAATTTTACGTGCAAGAAGACACTTCGCGACGGGCAGATTTTTGAATGAAAGCAATAATTTTGAACACTGCTTCTGCACTTTCGAGTATATGCTTTGATAAAGAGATCGCCTGAGATTATTCCTTTCTTAGTAATATATTTAGAGTCAATTATTGCACTTGATTGAGTCTCGACGATGTATTAGTGTATCGTGCACACTTTCTACTTTGATGATTCATCATAATATTTTATCAATTTTTATAACTTAATTATAAGCATGTCGGGTTATGGTTGGAATTTTGGGCGCGTAACAACTCTTCACGTGAATTAACCATTGTTTTACACAACCGAGATTATATTTACACATATACACAAGTCTGCTACAAAGATTAACAATTAATAAGTCTAGTGAATAATAAGCTTAACAAATAATAAAGTTAGTGGATAATAAGTTGAACGAATAATAAGTCTAACAAATAATAAGTCTAATGAATAATAAGTTTAACGAATAGTAAGTTCAATGAATAGTATGATTTACGAACAATAAGTTTAATGAACGCTATTAACAATATTTTTGGGTTCAAACGAATCCACGGCCAACGGGATAACTCTTTACTAAGCGTAGACTGATCTTAAGCACAGAAATACGATGATTGAAAACTCGAAGTGTCACTCTCCAAAGCAGTCGCAAGAATGCCAGCCTCGTCGAGATTTTTCTCGCTGTACGATTGCATTTGTTTTTCTATACCCGTTTGGAAGCATCGAGAAGGTTTCAAACGCCGTTGCTAGGCAGACTCGTTGGAAGCATCGAGAAAGTTCCAAACGCCGTTGTTAGGCAGTTTCTGCCTGGAGTTTGATTAGTAATACAATGTATGACCCATTGTATCACACGTGGCTAAGCCCGCTCCCGAGGCCGCATGCCGCCACAACCACATTTCTCGGAAAACCCATACAACCACTCCAGACCTCCGTTAGGCAAAACGTACATCCCGTGACCGTGGCTACGTTCGGCGACCAATTGTCACCTCGAACCCAATCTCGCTATCACAAATCTCGAACAATTACAGCTATGATAAAATCCAGGCTAGAGTACTAGAGGATGTTCCCAAAATTTCCAAGGAACGGCTTCGGCTTTCCTTTCATCTCCGACAAGCATATACCATTATTCAATAATTAATTATTAAATATATAAATCTAATATATTCTTACACACACAAATTTGTTTTACTTTCAAATATAAGATCATGTTACAGTAATAAAAATTTTAGAATTGATACATCAATTAATAGCAAAGTAAATAATAATAATAAATTATTTTCTATTAAAGAAATTTCTCTTTTTATGATAGTTTCGCTATTAATTCTCAAAGACCATTGTAAATTGCTTACGATGTTTGAATCATTGAAATATATTTATTAATAATTGTATGAATAATTAAGTAATATACCGTAATGATATTCTTACTAAACAATATTTTGTTTAATAGTAGCAGCTATACTCATGTAATATAAAAGCTTTTCATTAAGAACATAATCTTATCCGTAATTGTTACTGAACATTGTTTTACATATGTTCTCTATTTCTCACTTTCATCAATTTCACTGTTTGAATACGATAAATTTGCGTGCGCTCATGCCTACGAAAATCGAGCGTTCCTATTGGCGGAATATATTGCGAAGTCAAATAGAACGTGCCTATTGGCGCAGAATATTGCGAAGTGAAATTGAGCGTTCCTATTGGCGCAATATATTGTGATGTCATATCGAGCGCACCTATTGGCTGGAAAGTCGTAGTTTCAACCGGGTGACATACTCGTGAAAGTCGTGCTGCGTAAATTCGTCTCGTCGAGCGTTATCCTGTTTTTAGTATCTTCGTTTCGATTTTATCAACGATTCTGTGCTTCTATCTGATTAATTCAAATAGTACGTTCGTATTTAATCGTTTATTGGTTGTAATTTTAGTAAAATTATATTGTATCGCGAAATTTTCTTTTACTTTTGTCATTAACTGCGTATTTGGCAATTTGCAGTTACTGATCGTTTTTATTACCGATCTTTGAGGTAGAATTTGGGTTCTATTTTTACTTTATTTCACAATAATTGCTTTATTATTGATTTTTTATACATTTATCCTTAACTGTATTTCTGATAGGGTTAGGTTAAAATTATCGATAATTCACATTACCGGCTTTTACTATAATTTGTTCTGTTATTGCAAATTATTGGTTTTGTCGTACATTTATTTGAAATTGTTGCTTTTTTTTGTGTAGATTATTGGCTGGACACATGACTGAAAACACTGAAAGAATACACATACAAGAAATAAGATGAACGTCATAGATGATTATTAATAAATCGAATCGTTGATTTTTATGCCGATATAGCAATGATTGACGTATTATAACAAAGCAGAGGTACGTATACGACTATTTTCTCTTTTTATTGGATCAATAGTAATCGATATTTGCTAAATAATTGCTATACAGCTTACGATTGGCATATAATAACATCATTTTATAAATAGTTGCATAATTTGTTGAAAATATTAAGATGAAACAAAAAGAGGTTAAAGAAATCACATTTGAAACTGTTCACATATAAAAATGTTTCGGGTATATAGATTATCGTTAATAATCGGATATACTATTAATTAATTAATTAATGTTTTTATATTAATATATAACAAATTAAGCAAAACATTTAATTGTTATTAGAAAACAATCTATTTGCATAGTAATTAGATTTTAACACAATTTCAATTTTTATTGTTATTAATATTTCAAGTTTGAATAGAGTTTTATTTTTCATTACCTTAGACTTTTTTAACAATATATTATTTTTATTTATTATATATTATTTTATTATTAACGATATATTATTTTTTAAGAACAAATTATGATATTTCATATGTTTTGTTTTAGTTTTTCATAATTTCTACTTTTTCCTGTGCTTTGGGAAGGACGCAGTGATGCTTCATAACTAAGCATGTAAGAATCTTTGCATATTGTACTCCAATTAATTTTATTCCTTGTATTTTGCTATAATTATTCACAATAAAAAAACAAGTCTGATTTTATACTTTAATATCAGAATTTCAGTTGTTACAGTAATTAAAGTTCACTAACAATTTAATTTTCCTATTGTTATTAAAGTTTAAGGTTATCATAGAATTCCATATTACGTTATTTAACATTTTTTGCTGAATCATTAAGTTTCAAAATAAATTATTCATGCATGTATTATTTATATGTCTATAAGAAGACATATGTTTTGTTAAAGGTTTATCACTCCTTCCCCTTCCTCCTGCTTCCTGAAAAGGACCTAGTGGTGTTTCAAAAGTCAAGAATGTAAGTAATATGTAAATTATTTAATTCTATTGCTATATATTTCAATTTGCTACTCCTAATTGGAATATTGTCATTAAAATTTTAATAGAGATTAATAGACATTAATCCTCCACTGCTTTAAATTTTCCAATTAATTAACGTCATATTATATTATAATATAATATAAGCAAATATAATATAATATAAGTAATAATATAAAATATAATATAGTATGACTAAATTATAATATTCCATGCATTGTTACAGTTTTTTCCATGATGGGATTGGATTGCGTGACTCCTCCTTGATAACGGTCTTCACGACAACTTTCCCTGGGCTACCATAGCATCGATGACTACGCTCCTCGCATCTTATGGTGAGTCGCATGCATTTTTGTCCCTCCGGTCACTCAATCATGTCGTAGGACGAAAGGTCCGAATCGACACGGGTGACTGGTTGTATTACGTAGAATTTTTTGCGAGCATAGTGACCGCGGGTATTTTTTATACCCGTGAGTAGTAACATTCTGTTTTTAAATTTATTAGTTTAGGATAGGTCTTCTTGCATATCGCGTTTTTGTTTATGTTAATTACATGATATACTGAAAAATTTTATATTAACAATATTAATAATACTACTAACTGATATTATAACGATATTATATTAACAATTAGTTTGAATATTTGTGATTGAAGATATACATGTATGTTCATTGTAATCACTTTTAAAGTTGGAGTGTATTAAAAATGTATATCTAGAGAGAGTTGTAATGATTTAATTAAATGTTTCGTAGTGATGAAGTCGGATGCCCTCCGACTTCGTTGCATTAAAAATTGCGATTATTACATATTTAATAATAACGATAATAAGTCATTTTTTATTTCACCTGGCGCTATTACGATGGATTTAATTGTTTGCCATTCATTTTTTAATTTGAGTGTTAATTTAAAATATACATATAAAGATAGTAAAGTTCAGTCCTACCGTACAAATATGCATGGAATTTCATGTGCAAGAAGAAATTTCGCGACAGGCAAATTTTGGAATCAAAGCAGCAAGTTTTGAACATTGTTTTCACGAAAATGTGCTTTGACGAAGGAATTGCCTGAGGTTGTTTGCAATAACATGTAACTTTGAGTCAGTTATTAAATAAATTTCTTATTCATTGTCAATTTGTCTCTTTTGTTGTGGAATTTCAATAGTTCGTAGAGTCAATTATTTGAATGAATCATTATATTGCATTGATCTTATTTATGCTGTTTTTTATAAATAAATTCAATATTAGTATTTCGGTAAATTATAAAATTAATAACCTAGACTATACAGTGATAGTAATGGAGATAAAGTTCGAAAATGCAAAATGAAGAAAGATTAGTCCGTTAGATACAAATTAGATGCACTAATACGTTTTTTTAGTTAGGATTTTCAGGTTTAACCCCTTCCGTATTTAATGCCAGGATCTCACTCACGTGCTCAGGTGCTACTTGGGTGAGAGAAAGGCAATGAGTACGATGACCATTGATTTTATAATAATTTGTAAGCGACTGACGATGAGTTAGCGTATCGTGCACGACGTACTTTCCACATAGTGTGTGTGGTTAGGGTGTGGAATTGCGTCGTTCAGTATTTATTGCATTTACTACAAATCTAAATAATAAAAAATAAATTCAAACAAATATCATTTCAATCACAACCTGTAAAAACAAAGATTCGTTATTGAATACAGGGAATCAGAGATATTAGTGTCATTAATTTTATTGTTAAATTATAATAAATGGTACCACATTTCGTACTATCTACAATTTCACTCTATGAATTATGAATATTTGCAATTAAAATTGAGGTTAACTTTTATCGCGTTTCACGCAATGGTCGCTAGCATTCGTCAGTCGATTTCAGGAAAATGGTACGTACCTTAGAGTGTGCATGCTGTGTGTTAAGCTCGGGTGTCGGAGGCGTCCCGGGACGTCCTCTCTAGTGTAGGACCTTTGCGCCCGAGCGTTTGTGTGAGAACCGTGGAGCGAGTGTGTTGGTGTGCCTGTTTTGCCATTTTTAAATATAGCTCTAGGTAGGATAGGTAGTATACTTTCTGGTATGTCTGTTAATTATAAGTAGGTAGGGCCGGGCAAGTTGGCACAGTCTCTGGTCGGGTAGGCGCGTTTTCGTGTGACCAACCTGTTTCTGGAAATCTAATTTGAAAAATCGACGGTGAAACTGGCACGGGTAGAGCATGCTCTCGTCTCTGGTTTTGCCTATCGATTTTTCGAATTTCGCGGTCGCGGTCACGAGTGGGTTCGAAACGAACGTATATTGCTCGAGCACGCACATGCGAGTGGGCAACGATCACTGCCGTGATCGTTGGTCAATCCATGTGCACTTCAATCAGCTTCCGCGGTTTATATTATTATTTTACCTTTATAAGTTTTTCTTTTGTTTGCGATTTAGAAGTCTCGAGCTTAGATTTAAGTTTCAGCGGGCATTGCGCCCGAAGAAAGAAGAGGCTATAAGCCGAAGAGGCCCGGCAAACTGCCACTCAAGAGGGCAACTACTAATGGCTCCCCATCCTCTGGGTCATCCAGAGCATGGGAAGTCATTATTGTTACTACTTTGTCACTATGCTCGCTTTTAGTATTTGTATTAGTAGTAGTAGTAGTAGTAGTAGTAGTAGTAGTAGTAGTAGTAGTAGTAGTAGTAGTCTTTGCTTTTTTGACCGATGTATATATCGGTCCATCGTCCCATTGGGCGATTTTTCTTATTAGTGTTGCGACAAATTAATCACGGGTTGTATTAGAGTTGCGAGTAGTAGTTGTAGTAGCGAGAAAATGATTACGGTTTGAATTAGAGTTGCGATAAAATGATAATCGCGTTTGCTTTAGAGTTGCGAATTACGATATCGCGATTGTCTTTTGCAAATTTTATTATAAATTTTTAGAATTTATCCTATTTTCTATTGCTCAAAATTAGATTATAAAAATGTTAGTTTTGAATTAATTTTATAGTATTGCAAGTTGCAATATCAGAATATTTAAAGTAGCTTTTTCATATAGTAAATAGTAATTTGCATTAAATTCACTATGAGAGTTAGCGTTGCGATATTGTTCCATAGCGAGTTCTACATATTTTTCCTTTTAGCGTTGCGATAATCAATGATCGCGTTTTGTTAAGTAGAGTTGCGTTTACAAAATGCCCAAGCCCTCCGACTGCATTTGTCGGACACTACATATATAATACGTTATAACGTTATACTACATAAGGTATTACGTTATAACGTTATACCATATAACGTTATACTATATAACGTAATACGTTATAACGTTATACTATATAACGTAATACGTTGTAGCGATATACCATATAACGTATTACGTTATTACGTTATACCATATAACCTAATACCTTAAAACGTTATACCATATAACGTATTACGTTATGACGTTATACCATATAACGTATTACGTTATAACGTTATACCATATGATGTAATACGTTATAAAGTTATATCATATAACGTTATACTGTTACGTACTCGTTTAAAGTCAAACTCAAACTTTTGATTTTAATTTGATTTATTTTCTGTTTGATTTAAATTTAATCTGAAGGGAAAGATTTAAATGATTTGATTGTATAAGAAATATTGGTTATATGGTAATTGCTGCTACCAGAAATAGTCTAAGATCTATTTCAAAAATTTTTTTTTTATTGAACGATATTATTTTGAATATTTATACATGCATTCGAAAACTATGTCTTACACGGTAGTTGCTGCCACCAGAAACAGTCCGAGGACTGTTTCGAATAGAGAAATTTCTTTATACTTATTTTCGAAATAATTTATTGATAAGTTAATTACTTAGGGGTAGCGTTGACTAGTGTTAGGCTACTGATAGATAATTTCCACGTTTTCGGCTAACCTGCTATGTGCAGGGATACTGGCACGGGAGAGGATTAATTTGAATAAAATAAATATTCGATTTCGTCGCACGGAATTTATTTAAACTTGAGTATGGAATTATTTAAATTGTTATATGTATATATATATGTCGGAGATGAAAGGACATCGGAGTCTTCCCTTTGGAACTCCGGGAAAATCCCTTAACACCGTAATCTAGATTCTATCATAGGCGTAATTAAACAATTGTCGTCTTTCGATCCGATTGTATTTGTTCAAGATTTGTGATAATGAGCTTGGGCTCGAGGCAATAGCCAGTCACCGAACGTAGCCGCGGTCACGGGATGAACGCTTTGCCTAACAAAGGTATGAAGTAATTCTATAGCTCTCCTTAAAAGAAATATCTCTGGCGACACACGACAGTAAACATTCCAACGGTCTCTGTCCCGTGGCCACACGCAGTCCCTATTCTTCGAGTAAGATGATTGCCAGATGTCGATGTGTCTCCACAGTACGTGATCAGCTAGCCCGAGGGCCGTTATAAACACTAAGATCTAGTTACCTAAAGTCCTTCAAACAGATAAACAGTCTTTGTCCCAACTACGGGAAGATAGGGGAGATCTATTTCTTTCAACGAACGGCGTCTCCCACTAGCAACTTTCCCTCGAGGGCGGCTAGCACCTTTTCTAACCACCGATATGGAGATTGACCAATTAGCAGCAACGTTAATTTCCCTTACTTTCTGAACGAAGACCATCCTCGACGAATCCGATGATCTCGTGTCCTTAGACACACCCCATCATAGTTTTCCTCTGCAGCATCATCGCGACGAAAAGACATTCTCTCGCGAGATCGTATTAGCGACTTACTTAGCGTCTGTACGCTCGGTGGATATTCCCCGTTTTAACAAAGAGTCCGACTTAGATTTTGCGGGCACGTTCATCCATCACCCCGTCGACCGCGGATTCGTTATTGAACCTAGGATCATTATCATTAGTTTCTCGAGTGTCTAATTGCCACGGTTGCTTGTCCAATTCTATAATAATCGTATCTGCACTAGTCAATGTCTTCTGTATTGCTTATCGACAATGCGTAAACCAAACGACGATTCGTTTCAGGCCCCTAATCCTAATTCCAATGTAAACCCGACATATATATATATATATGTCGGGGTGAGATTGGAATTTTGGGCACGTGACAACTCTTCACGTGAGTTATCCATTGTTTAACACAACTGAGATTATATTTTCACGTATACACAAGTCTACTACAAAGATTAACAAATAATAAGTCTAGTGAATAATAAGCTTAACAAATAATAAAGTTAGTGGAAAATAAATTGAACGAATAATAAGTTTAACAAATAATAAAGTTAGTGGATAATAAGTTGAACGATTAATAAGTCTAATAAATAATAAAACTAATGAATAATACGTTTAACGGATAGTAAGTTCAATGAATAATATGATTTACAAACAATAAGTTAATAATCGTTATAAACAATAATTTTGAGTTCAAACGAATCCACGATCGACGGGATGACTCCTTACTTAGCGTAGACTGATCTTAAGCACAGAAACACGACGTGTCACTCTCCAAAGCAGTCACAAGACGAATGCCAGCCTCGTCGAGATTTTTCTCGCTGTACAATTGCATTTGTTTTTCTATACCCGTTTGGAAGCATCGAGAAGGTTCCAAACGCCGTTGTTAGGCAGACTCGTTGAAAGCATCGAGAAAGTTCCAAACGCCGTTGTTAGGCAGACTCGTTGGAAGCATCGAGAAAATTCCAAACGCCGTTGTTAGGCAGTTTCTGCCTGAGTTCATCCCGTGACCGTGGCTACGTTCGGCGACCAATTGTCGCCTCGAACCCAATCTTGATATCACAAATCTCGAACAATTACAGCTATGATAAAATCCAGGCTAGACTACTAGAAGATGTTCCCAAAATTTCCAAGGAACGGCTTCGGCTTTCCTTTCATCTCCGACATATTTGTTAGTTCGCTAATGGGAATCGTTTAACAATTTTAGTTTCAGTGGTGTAATGTCGTTCATTTTATTTCATTTATATACATTTCGATATATATATATATATATATATATGTTTCACAATATAGTTTCATATAGAATTCATATAATTTTAAAGTGTTAGTTAATGTTAGTTTTGATAACATATAGATATATATATATGTATTTGTATATATAAAAATATAATTTTCATATAGCATTTGTCTGTTGAAGTATAGTTTCGTATATGTATTTTTATTTTATTTATGTTTGTTAGGTTATGTATATGCGGTGTTGATTGTTCTTAATCGCTTGATTTGTTAACAGGTTTACTTAGTCGGTGATATTTTATCCATTTTATTCCTTGTATTTGTTAATTAAAAATAGGTATTCCTGTTGTTTCAATTATTTTCCTTCTGCTATTATGTCATATGTAGTCATTCTTATTTTGATTCATCAGGACAGTTTACGGCTCGTTCAGTTTATTAATTAGTTTCTTCAATCATTTTATATATTTTATACTTGTAGATTAATTAAAATGTGTCCTCCTATTGTTCCATTTATTCTCCCTTACTATTATGGTGTATGTAATTGCTCTTATTTCTTGATTTATTTGTTCGGGCCGCGTCTAGTTTAGTTTATTAATCGATTTTATTTATTTTATTTTATACTGATTGTTATTGGTTACATTTTTGAATCATAGTTTATTCTTCGTCGAGTTGTCGAATCATAGGTTATTCTTGCTTAATTGTAGTATTACAATATATGATATTGAACCATAGGTTTCAAATCGCGAGTCGGTTATTGGTAGGCTTATTTAATGTTACATACATATATTTTGTTTATTGGTTGATTTATATGATATTGAGCCATAGATTTTCAAATCGCGAGTCGGCTATTGGTAGTAGCGCGTGTTCATTTGTGTATTCGAATCCTTACTCGCGCGATTTGCATATAGCAGTTTTCGTTTCTTCGTTTCGGCACGCGCGGAGCGCGGGACGTGACACCCCCGCCCCTGGAGTTCAATTTTCCAGAGGAAATTTGACTGATAATGTCCCTGAGTTCGCTAAGGGCGGATGTAGATGCTGTTGGTTGTTGAGTAACTGTTGGTGTTATTAATACTCCTTGAGGTTGTGCCGTTTGATCGTCGACATTTCGTCCTCTTTTGAAGTATAATAGCAGGTGGGTGACTGTGCCGCATATTGCTTTTAGTAGGGCGATTCCACATCCGTAAGTCTCGCTTAACTGTTATCCGTGTATAGCTATATCTACTATCTTGATTAGTTTAAATGTTACAAGTTTTCCAAATATTGCTACATTGACCGTTCCAAATTCCATAGGACCAGTCCATAATTTCGATGCGGTGCGATTTCCTTGCCAAACCGGTAGTTTCGAATAACATTCCGTTGTATGTCGTACTTTTATTTGTACTGGAATGCATTTGACTATATGGACTACTTCTCCTGCGATCAAAGCCATGTGTCCTGGGGTTTTGGTTATTGTATATATGCGAATTCGTCGGGCAGTAGGGTTGCTAAACTTAAAGCGTTTTCTATTAATTTCTTTTCGGTGGTGCATCTTCGTGTCAGTACATCGTGGTATAGTGCCGTTTGTTTCATAAAATTTTATGTGTATATGTTATCAGTGGAAATAAGTATTACAAATGCTGCTTGGTTTACAAATATATACATATATGTGTATGTATCGGTAGGTATTATAAATGAGATTTGTTTTATAATTATATATATGTATATATATTGATAGAAATAGATGTTATAAATGTTGCTCATTTTACGAATATATATATATATATATATATATATATATATATATATATGTGCATGTGTCGATAAATATAAACGGACTTTATTTTATAAGCCTTATGCATTATCGATGAGAGTGGGTGTTATGAATGTTAACTGTCTTACAAACATGCATGTGTATGTATCGGTAAATATAAATGAAAATTATATGCATTGCTATAAATGTTGGTCATTTTACAAGCGGATAGCATAAATATTTATTTTGTGCGTATACTCAGTTAATAGTAAATACCGTATCCCTGTGTATACTATACTATATATTTATTATAAAGTTATAATAACTAATTATTGTTTATTAGTTTTCTCTAGTTCCATAATAACGAAAGTTAGAATAATATATGGTAATATTTATTATTATTTATTAGTTTCTTTAGTTCGATAAAGGTTATAATAATGTATTGCATTGTATTAATTATTATTTACTATTTTTCCTTAGTTTATTGAAATAGTTAGTAGTTTAATAGTCGTAGCGTTGTTCCTTATGGCTGATTTCCATAAATTCCTAATATTCCTGTTATAATGCTGTATTATGTTGCATTAGCTATTATCCATTTCTTGTTATAATGTTCCTTTTGTTTTATTACCATCTTATTAATTATTTATTTCTTCGTTGAAAATACAATTTATTTTGTAACGCATGCACGTGTTGATTATCCAAAATGGCCGCTTGCCTATATCTTCAGTAGAAATATGGTGTTAATTTAATGTCAACAGTAACGTGTCGTCGAAATAACTAATCATTGTGATTTTATTTACTGGATGCCGAATTGAAGGGGAATAATATTGTTTTGTGTTTATAATAAGGTGCGCCTCATTGCACATGCGCGAACGATATTTTGTGTTCGGGGGAATCTTCAAATGGCTGTTCGTGTGTATCTTTAGTGAAGGTAACGTGTTATACAGCGTTTTACCAAAATAATTATTTACTTGTGTTAGATTTTATTTAATGAGGTGTGAATAATATTGTTTTATGTTCTTTGTAATGTGTGTATATGTACTGTGTGTTGTTTTAATGTAATAGCGTGGATTATATTATTATCGAATTTATTAATTGCTAATAGAGTCGTTTCACTGTTTGATTATACGTGGTTTGTATTTATATAAGTTTCGTTTAATTTGGTTAATTCAATGCGTGCATTGTGTATCGTGTCACCAGTCACTTTTGTGTAGCATAACCTTATTTCCTTATACCAAGTTTAGTATAGCTCAATTCAATATAATATTTTCTAATTCTAATCATGTTTTGTTGTAAATACTCAGTTAATCTATCTTGATTAATTTCTAACCTATTTTTGTGTTTATTGACTGTTCTTATTTCTTTCCTATTAATTTGTCGTTGCTTTGTACTTGTTATTTGTTGTTATTTCATGTATAGTATGAATTTTAAGTTAATCCACGTATTCATGATTAAAATTTATGTATTGAATTACTATGGTCTGTAATTTTTCAGATTCTATTCCTTCGATGCTATGTCGCTTACCTGGAACATTCCTACAGCATTATCTGGTTCTTTGTTACACCTTAAATACTTACTGCGGGTGCCTTCAATCATCCTACATCTGTGAGCATAAAGGTATCATTTAATTCATTCAATTTAATATGTGTGTAATGCATTGTGTGAGCGACTGCTATTGTGCATTACAAAATCTGTTTCTATATGTTAGATATAATAATATAACAGTATTACGTAGGTTAGTACGGTATAGTATCTTTCTATTCTGGTTATATTTATTATTAACTTTCAATTATCCTGTCTTAATTATTTCCTAACCACTTTCTATACTTATCAGCTATTTTATTTCTTCTTATTAATTGTTTATTACTTCATAACTATTTAATATAAGTGGAAACTAATCCATATCTTATAGGCTAGAACTTATTCACTATATTATTACTGTTTATGGCTACTTTGTCCATTTCTCCAGGTCTACATACTGCGTCGCTCATGCAAGACACCTACACAGTACGCACTTGGCGTCACTGAGTTCTTCAATACGTTTTCGACACTCATTACGAGTGCTTTCATTTATTCTACATTTGTAAGTACTAAGAACGCTATTTAATTAATTTAAATCAATAGGTATTGTATGGTATCAGCGATCGCTGTTGTGTATTATAGAATTTATTTCAAAATACAATAATTTGACAATATTATATAAGCTAACATAGTATAATACCTTCTTATTATAGTCATATTTAGTATTGACATTCGGTTAACCTATTTTAATTATTTTACAACCTCTTTTCACACTTATTAACTGATTGTTGTCTCTTCCCATTGAGATCGCTGCGTTGATGTTGAGTCACTAGTTTTCTTGATTTTTCAGTTTAATTTTCCGTTGGCCAACTGTAAGTTTGTTGTCGAGCATCAATTATTGATTATCATTGTGTTTCTTTTAGTAAAATTTTTAATGGTATTATTTTCTTTTGTATATATCAAGGTGGTTGGGGATAGTATATCCATTTGTTCTGACTGACAGTCGTATACTATATTCTACAGAGTGGATGCGTAATTTGCTCCTGCGAAATTCATGCATGTACACTTCCTTGTATGGTGATTGATTGTCCGCAAGGTAACTTTCACTTTCACTGTTTTAATTATTTATTGAATTAACACGTTTTATATTCAAACAATAATTGGAGCACACATAATAATTTTCTTTTTTTTTTCTCTTTTTAGGTTTCCGCTATCTGTATTATTCAACGAACAGTGTCACACTTCCTTTGATTTCCTTTCACAACATTTAGTAATATTGTATTTTGCATTAAAACAATTGAAGTTAATTCATTCATTTATTTCAGCTGGTTGTCGTACATTGTATTCCGCAAACAGGGATCCATAACCTATATTTGCACATACACTTTCTTGTATGATGATTACTTGTTCACAAGGTAAATTTCACTTTCACTATTTTAATTATTCATTGAATTAACACGTTTTATATTCAAACAATAATCGGAGCACACGTAATAATTTTCTTTTTCCTTTTTAGGTTTCCACTATCTCTATTATTCGATGAACAGTGTCACACTTCCGACATATGTCGGATATATATATATATGGTATAACGTTATAACGTATTACGTTATATAGTATAACGTTATATGGTAAAACGTTATAACGTATTACGTTATGTAGTATAACGTTTTATGGTATAACGTTATAACGTTATACGTTATATGGTATAACGTTAATAGGCCAATTCCGGTTTCATATTTACAGGACTGATATAACGTATTACGTTATATGGTATAACGTTATAACGTAATGCACTATATGGTATAACGTTATAACGTATTACGTTATATAGCATAGCGGTAGAACGTATTACGTTATAACATAATACGTTAAATGGAATAACGATATAATGTATAACGTTGTAACGTAGTACGTTGTATGGTATAACGTTATAACGTAATGCATTATATGGTATAACGTTATAACGTAATGCATTATATGGTATAACGTTATAACGTAATACATTATATGGTATAACGTTGTAACGTAGTACGTTATGTAGTATTACGTTATATGGTACAACGTTATAACATGTTACGTTATATACTATAACCTTATATGGTATAACGTTATAACGTAGTACGTTATATAGCATAACGTTATATGGTATAACGTTATAACGTATTACGTTATATAGTATTACGGTAGAACGTATTACGTTATAACATAATACGTTAAATGGAATAAAGATATAATGTATAACGTTATAACGTATTACGTTATGTAGTATTACGTTATATGGTATAACGTTGTAACGTAGTACGTTATACAGCATAACGTTATATTTTATAACGTTATAACGTATTAAGTTATATAGTATTTCGGTAGAAGGTATTACGTTATAACATAATACGTCAAATGGAATAACGATATAATGTATAAAGTTATAACGTATTACGTTATGTAGTATTACGTTATATGGTATAACGTTAAATGGTAAAACGTTATAACGTATTACGTTATATGGTATAACGTTGTAACGTATTATGTTATATAGTATAACGTTATATGGTAAAACGTTATAACGTATTACGTAATATAGAAAAACGTAATATGGTATAACGTTATAACGTATTACGTTATATAGCATAACGTTATATGGTATAACGTTATAACGTATTACGTTATATAGTATAGCGGTAGAACGTATTACCTTATAACATAATACGCTAAATGGAATAACGATATAATGTATAACGTTATAACGTATTACGTTATGTAGTGTAACGTTATATGGTATAACGTGGTAACGTTTTACGTTATATGGTATAACGTTATAACGTATTACGTTATGTAGTATTACTTTATATGGTACAACGTTATAACGTATTACGTAATATAGAAAAACGTAATATGGTATAACGTTATAACGTATTACGTTATATAGCATAACGTTATATGGTATAACGTTATAACGTATTACGTTATGTAGTATTACTTTATATGGTACAACGTTATAACATATTACGTTATATACTATAACATATATGTTATATCGTTATACCATTTAACTTATTATGTATTAACGTAATACGTTCTACCGTTATACTATATAACTTAATACGTTGTAACGTTATACCATATAACATTTTACGTTATAACGTTATACCATATTACGTTATACTATATAACGTAATACGTTATAACGTTCTACCATATAACGTATTACGTTACAACGTTATACCATATAACGTCATACTATGTAACGTAATACGTTATAACGTTATACCATATAACGTATTACGATATAACGTAATACGTTATAACGTTATACCATATAACATTTTACGTTATAACGTTATACCACATTACGTTATACTATATAACGTAATACGTTATAACGTTATACTATATAACGTAATACGTTGGAACATTAGACCATATAACGTATTACGTTATAACGTTTTACCATATAACGTTATACTATATCACGTAATACGTTATAACGTTATACCATATAACATTTTACGTTATACCGTAATACCATATTACGTTATACTATATAACGTAATACGTTATAACGTTCTACCATATAACGTATTACGTTACAACGTTATACCATATAACGTCATACTATGTAACGTAATACGTTATATCAGCACTGTAAATGTGAAACCGGTATTGGCCTATTAACGTTATAGCATATAACGTATTACGTTATAACGTCATACCACACAACGTTATACTATATAACGTAGTACGTTATAACGTTTTACCATATAACGTTATTCTATATAACGTAATACGTTATAACGTCATACCATATAATGTATTACGTTATAATGTTTTACCATATAACGTTATACCATATAACGTTACACTATATATCGTCGTACGTTATAACGTTTTACCTTATAGCGTTATACTATATAACGGAATACGTTATAACTTTATACCATATAAAGTAATACGTGATAACGTTATACCATATTACGTTATACTATATAACGTAATACGTTATAACGTTGTACCATATAACATTTTACGTTACAACGTTATACCATATAGCGTTATACTATATAACGTATTACGTTATAACGTTATACCATATAACGTAATACGTGATAACGTTATACCATATAATGTATTACGTTATAACGTTATACCATATAACGTAATACGTGATAACGTTATACCGTATAATGTATTACGTTATAACGTTATACCATATAACGTAATACGTTATATCAGTTCTGTAAATATGAAACCGGAATTGGCCTATTAACGTAATACCACATGACGTATTTCGTTATAACATAATACCATACAACGTTATACTATATAGCGTTGTACGTTATAACGTTTTACCATATAACGTTATACTATATAACGTAATACGTTATAATGTTATACCATATAACGTATTACTATATAACGCAATACGTTGAAACATTAGACCATATAACGTATTACGTTATAACGTTTTACCATATAACGTTATACTATATACCTTAATACGTTGTAACGTTACTCCATATAATGTATTCCGTTATAACGTTATACCATATAATGCATTACGTTATAACGTTATACCATCTAACGTAATGCGTTACAACGTAATACCATATAACGTAATACGTGATAACGTTATACCATATAATGTATTACGATATAACGTAATACCATATGACGTTATACTATATAACGTAATACGTTGAAACATTAGACCATATAACGAATTACGTTAGAACGTTATACCATATAACGTAATACGTGATAACGTTATACCATATAATGTATTACGTTATAACGTTATACCATACAACGTTATACTACATAACGTAATACGTCATAATGTTATACCATATAACGTATTACGATATAACGTAACACCATATGACGTTATACTATATAACGTAATACGTTGAAACATTAGACCATATAACGTATTACGTTATAACGTTATACCATATAACGTAATACGTGATAACGTTATACCATATAATGTATTACGTTATAACGTTATACCATACAACTTTATACTACATAACGTAATACGTTATAATGTTATACCATATAACGTATTACGATATAACGTTATACCATATAACGTTATACTATATAACGTAATACGTTCAAACGTCATACCATATAACGTATTACTTTATAACGTTATACCATATAACGTAATACGTGATAACGTTATACCATATAATGTATTACGATATTACGTTATACCATATGACGTTATACTATATAACGTAATACGTTGAAACACTAGACCATATAACGTATTACGTTATAACGTTATACCATATTACGTTATACGATATAACGTAATACGTTATAACGTTATACTATATAACGTAATACGTTGGAACATTAGACCATATAACGTATTACGTTATAACGTTTTACCATATAACGTTATACTATATCACGTAATACGTTATAACGTTATACCATATAACATTTTACGTTATACCGTTATACCATATTACGTTATACTATATAACGTCGTACGTTATAACGTTATACTATCTAACGTAATACGTTATAACGTTATACCATATAATGTATTACGTTATAACGTTATACCATATAACGTTATACTATATAACGTAATACGTTATATCAGCACTGTAAATATGAAACCGGTATTGGCCTATTAACGTTATACCATATAACGTATTACGTTATAACGTCATACCATACAACGTTATACTATATAACGTAATACGTTATATCAGCACTGTAAATATGAAACCGGTATTGGCCTATTAACGTTATACCATATAACGTATTACGTTATAACGTCATACCATACAACGTTATACTATATAACGTAGTACGTTATAACGTTTTACTATATAACGTTATATTACATAACGTAATACGTTATAACGTTCTACCATATAACGTATTACGTTACAACGTTATACCATATAACGTTATACTATATAACGTAGTACGTTATAACGTTTTACTATATAACGTTATATTACATAACGTAATACGTTATAACGTTCTACCATATAACGTATTACGTTACAACGTTATACCATATAACGTTATACTATATAACGTAATACGTTATATCAGCACTGTAAATATGAAACCGGTATTGGCCTATTAACGTTATACCATATAACGTATTACGTTATAACGTCATACCATACAACGTTATACTATATAACGTAGTACGTTATAACGTTTTACCATATAACGTTATACTATATAACGTAATACGTTATAACGTCATACCATATAATGTATTACGTTGTAATGTTTTACCATATAACGTTATACCATATAACGTTACACTATATAACGTCGTACGTTATAACGTTTTACCACATAACGTAATACGTGATAACGTTATACCATATAATGTATTACGTTATAACGTTATACCATATAACGTAATACGTGATAACGTTATACCATATAATGTATTACGTTATAACGTTATACCATATAACGTAATACGTCATATCAGTTCTGTAAATATGAAACCGGAATTGGCCTATTAACGTAATACCACATGACGTATTTCGTTATAACATAATACCATACAACGTTATACTATATAGCGTTGTACGTTATAACGTTTTACCATATAACGATATACTATATAACGTAATACGTTATAATGTTATACCATATAAAGTAATACTATATTACGCAATACGTTGAAACATTAGACCATATAACGTATTACGTTATAACCTTTTACCATATAACGTTATACTATATACCTTAATACGTTGTAACGTTACACCATATAATGTATTCCGTTATAACGTTATACCATATAATGCATTACGTTATAACGTTATACCATCTAACGTAATGCGTTACAACGTAATGCCATATAACGTAATACGTGATAACGTTATACCATATAATGTATTACGATATAACGTAATACCATATGACGTTATACTATATAAGGTAATACGTTATAACGTTATACCATATAACGTATTACGATATAACGTTATACCATATAACGTTATACTATATAACATCGTACGTTATAACGTTTTACCATATAACGTTATACTATATAACGGCATACGTTATAACGTTATACCATATAACGTAATACGTTATATTAGTTCTGTAAATATGAAACCGGAATTGGGCTATTAACGTAATACCATATAACGTATTACGTTATAACGTAATACCATACAACGTTATACTATATAACGTAATACGTTATAACGTTATACCATATAACGTATTACGATATAACGTTATACCATATAACGTTATACTATATAACGTAATACGTTGAAACATTAGAACATATAACGTATTACGATATAACGTTATACCATATAACGTTATACCATATAACGTTATATTATATAACGTAATACGTTGAAACATTAGACCATATAACGTAATACGTTATAACGTTATACCATATTACGTTATACGATATAACGTAATACGTTATAACGTTATACCATATAACATTTTACGTTATAACGTTATACCATATTACGTTATACTATATAACGTAATACGTTATAACGTTATACTATATAACGTAATACGTTGGAACATTAGACCATATAACGTATTACGTTATAACGTTTTACCATATAACGTTATACTATATCACGTAATACGTTATAACGTTTTACTATATAACGTTATATTACATAACGTAATACGTTATAACGTTCTACCATATAACGTATTACGTTACAACGTTATACCATATAACGTTATACTATATAACGTAATACGTTATATCAGCACTGTAAATATGAAACCGGTATTGGCCTATTAACGTTATACCATATAACGTATTACGTTATAACGTCATACCATACAACGTTATACTATATAACGTAGTACGTTATAACGTTTTACCATATAACGTTATACTACATAACGTAATACGTTATAACGTCATACCATATAATGTATTACGTTATAATGTTTTACCATATAACGTTATACCATATAACGTTACACTATATAACGTCGTACGTTATAACGTTTTACCACATAACGTTATACTATATAACGGAATACGTTATAACTTTATACCATATAAAGTAATACGTGATAACGTTATACCATATTACGTTATACTATATAACGTAATACGTTATAACGTTGTACCATATAACATTTTACGTTACAACGTTATAAAATATAACGTTATACTATATAACGTATTACGTTATAACGTTATACCATATAACGTAATACGTGATAACGTTATACCATATAATGTATTACGTTATAACGTTATACCATATAACGTAATAAGTGATAACGTTATACCATATAATGTATTACGTTATAACGTTATACCATATAACGTAATACGTTATATCAGTTCTGTAAATATGAAACCGGAATTGGCCTATTAACGTAATACCACATGACGTATTTCGTTATAACATAATACCATACAACGTTATACTATATAGCGTTGTACGTTATAACGTTTTGCCATATAACGTTATACTATATAACGTAATACGTTATAATGTTATACCATATAACGTAATACTATATAACGCAATACGTTGAAACATTAGACCATATAACGTATTACGCTATAACGTTTTACCATATAACGTTATACTATATACCTTAATACGTTGTAACGTTACACCATATAATGTATTCCGTTATAACGTTATACCATATAATGCATTACGTTATAACGTTATACCATCTAACGTAATGCGTTACAACGTAATGCCATATAACGTAATACGTGATAACGTTATACCATATAATGTATTACGATATAACGTAATACCATATGACCTTATACTATATAACGTAATACGTTGAAACATTAGACCATATAACGTATTACGTTATAACGTTATACCATATTACGTTATACTATATAAGGTAATACGTTATAACGTTATACCATATAACGTATTACGATATGACGCTATACCATATAACGTTATACTATATAACGTAATACGTTGAAACGTCATACCATATAACGTATTACTTTATAACGTTATACCATATAACGTAATACGTGATAACGTTATACCATATAATGTATTACGATATAACGTAACACCATATGACGTTATACTCTATAACGTAATACGTTGAAACATTAGACCATATAACGTATTACGTTATAACGTTATACCATATAACGTAATACGTGATAACGTTATACCATATAATGTATTACGTTATAACGTTATACCATACAACGTTATACTACATAACGTAATACGTTATAATGTTATACCATATAACGTATTACGTTATAACGTAATACCATACAATGTTATACTATATAACGTAACACGTTATAACGTTATACCATATAACGTATTACGATATAACGTTATAACATATAACGTTATACTATATAACGTAATACGTTGAAACGTCATACCATATAACGTATTACTTTATAACGTTATACCATATAACGTAATACGTGATAACGTTATACCATATAATGTATTACGATATAACGTAATACCATATGACGTTATACTATATAACGTAATACGTTGAAACATTAGACCATATAACGTATTACGTTATATCGTTATACCATATAACGTATTACGTTATAACGTAATACCATACAACGTTATACCATATAACGTAACACGTTATATCGTTATACCATATAATGTATTACGATATAACGTTATACCATATGACGTTATACTATATAACGGCATACGTTATAACGTTATACCATATAACGTAATGCGTTATATTAGTTCTGTAAATATGAAACCGGAATTGGGCTATTAACGTTATACCATATAACGTATTACGTTATAACGTAATACCATACAACGTTATACTATATAACGTAACACTATATAACGTTATACCATATAACGTATTACGATATAACATTATACCATATGACGTTATACTATATAACGTAATACGTTGAAACACTAGACCATACAACGTATTACGTTATAACGTTTTACTATATAACGTCATACTATATAACGTAATACGTTATAACGTTATACCATATAACGTTATACTATATAACGTAATACGTTGAAACATTAGAACATATAACGTATTACGATATAACGTTATACCATATAACGTTATACTATATAACGTAATACGTTGAAACATTTGACCATATAACGTATTACGTTATAACGTTTTACTATATAACGTCATACTATATAACGTAATACGTTATAACGTTATACCATATAACATTTTACGTTATAACGTTATACCATATTACGTTATACGATATAACGTAATACGTTATAACGTTTTACCATATAACGTATTACGTTACAACGTTATACCATATAACATTTTACGTTATAACGTTATACCATATTACGCTATACGACATAACGTAATACGTTATAACGTTATACCATATAACGTATTACGATATAACGTTATAACATATAACGTTATACTATATAACGTAATACGTTGAAACGTCATACCATATAACGTATTACTTTATAACGTTATACCATATAACGTAATACGTGATAACGTTATACCATATAATGTATTACGATATAACGTAATACCATATGACGTTATACTATATAACGTAATACGTTGAAACATTAGACCATATAACGTATTACGTTATATCGTTATACCATATAACGTAATACGTGATAACGTTATACCATATAATGTATTACGATATAACGTTATACCATATGACGTTATACTATATAACGGCATACGTTATAACGTTATACCATATAACGTAATGCGTTATATTAGTTCTGTAAATATGAAACCGGAATTGGGCTATTAACGTTATACCATATAACGTATTACGTTATAACGTAATACCATACAATGTTAGACTATATAACGTAACACGTTATAACGTTATACCATATAACGTATTACGATATAACGTTATAACATATAACGTTATACTATATAACGTAATACGTGATAACGTTATACCATATAATGTATTACGTTATAACGTTATACCATACAACGTTATACTACATAACGTAATACGTGATAACGTTATACCATATTATGTATTACGATATAACGTTATACCATATGACGTTATACTATATAACGGCATACGTTATAACGTTATACCATATAACGTAATGCGTTATATTAGTTCTGTAAATATGAAACCGGAATTGGGCTATTAACGTTATACCATATAACGTATTACGTTATAACGTAATACCATACAATGTTAGACTATATAACGTAACACGTTATAACGTTATACCATATAACGTATTACGATATAACGTTATAACATATAACGTTATACTATATAACGTAATACGTTGAAACGTCATACCATATAACGTATTACTTTATAACGTTATACCATATAACGTAATACGTGATAACGTTATACCATATAATGTATTACGATATAACGTAATACCATATGACGTTATACTATATAACGTAATACGTTGAAACATTAGACCATATAACGTATTACGTTATATCGTTATACCATATAACGTTATTCTATATAACGTAATACGTTGAAACATTAGACCATATAACGTATTACGTTATAACGTTTTACTATATAACGTTATACTATATAACGTAATACGTTATAACGTTATACCATATAACATTTTACGTTATAACGTTATACCATATAACATTTTATGTTATACCGTCATACCATATTACGTTATACTATATAACGTAATACGTTATAACGCTATACTATATAACGTAATACGTTATAACGTTATACCATATAATGTATTACGTTATAACGTTATACCATACAACGTTATACTATGTAACGTAATACGTTGAAACATTAGACCATATAACGTATTACGTTATAACGTTATACCATATAACGTAATACGTGATAACGTTATTCCATATAATGTATTACGTTATAACGTTATACCATACAATGTTATACTACATAACGTAATACGTTATAATGTTATACCATATAACGTATTACGATATAACGTTATACCATATAACGTTATACTATATAACGTAATACGTTGAAACGTCATACCATATAACGTATTACTTTATAACGTTATACCATATAACGTAATACGTGATAACGTTATACCATATAATGTATTACGATATAACGTTATACCATATGACGTTATACTATATAACGGCATACGTTATAACGTTATACCATATAACGTAATGCGTTATATTAGTTCTGTAAATATGAAACCGGAATTGGGCTATTAACGTTATACCATATAACGTATTACGTTATAACGTAATACCATACAACGTTATACTATATAACGTAACACGTTATAACGTTATACCATATAACGTATTACGATATAACGTTATACCATATAACGTTATACTATATAACGTAATACGTGATAACGTTATACCATATAATGTATTACGTTATAACGTTATACCATACAACGTTATACTACATAACGTAATACGTTATAATGTTATACCATATAACGTATTACGATATAACGTTATACCATATAACGTTATACTATATAACGTAATACGTTGAAACGTCATACCATATAACGTATTACTTTATAACGTTATACCATATAACGTAATACGTGATAACGTTATACCATATAATGTATTACGATATAACGTTATACCATATGACGTTATACTATATAACGGCATACGTTATAACGTTATACCATATAACGTAATGCGTTATATTAGTTCTGTAAATATGAAACCGGAATTGGGCTATTAACGTTATACCATATAACGTATTACGTTATAACGTAATACCATACAACGTTATACTATATAACGTAACACGTTATAACGTTATACCATATAACGTATTACGATATAACGTTATACCATATGACGTTATACTATATAACGTAATACGTTGAAACACTAGACCATATAACGTATTACGTTATAACGTTTTACTATATAACGTCATACTATATAACGTAATACGTTATAACGTTATACCATATAACATTTTACGTTATAACGTTAAACCATATAACGTATTACGATATAACGTTATACCATATATCGTTATACTATATAACGTAATACGTTGAAACGTCATACCATATAACGTATTACTTTATAACGTTATACCATATTACGTTATACTATATAAGGTAATACGTTATAACGTTATACCATATAACGTATTACGATATAACGTTATACCATATAACGTTATACTATATAACGTAATACGTTATAACGTTATACCATATAACATTTTACGTTATAACGTTATACCATATTACGTTATACGATATAACGTAATACGTTATAACGTTTTACCATATAACGTATTACGTTACAACGTTATACCATATAACATTTTACGTTATAACGTTATACCATATTACGCTATACGATATAACGTAATACGTTATAACGTTATACCATATAACGTATTACGATATAACGTTATAACGTATAACGTTATACCATATAACGTAATACGTTGAAGCGTCATACCATATAACGTATTACTTTATAACGTTATACCATATAACGTAATACGTGATAACGTTATACCATATAATGTATTACGATATAACGTAATACCATATGACGCTATACTATATAACGTAATACGTTGAAACATTAGACCATATAACGTATTACGTTATATCGTTATACCATATAACGTAATACGTGATAACGTTATACCATATAATGTATTATGTTATAACGTTATACCATACAACGTTATACTACATAACGTAATACGTTATAATGTTATACCATATAACGTATTACGATATAACGTTATACCATATAACGTTATACTATATAACGTAATACGTTGAAACGTCATACCATATAACGTATTACTTTATAACGTTATACCATATAACGTAATACGTGCTAACGTTATACCATATAATGTATTACGATATAACGTTATACCATATGACGTTATACTATATAACGTAATAGGTTGAAACACTAGACCATATAACGTATTACGTTATAACGTTATACCATATAACGTATTACGATATAACGTTATACCATATAACGTTATACTACATAACGTCTTACGTTATAAAGTTTTACCATATAACGTATTACGATATAACGTAATACCATATGACGTTATACTATATAACGTAATACGTTGAAACACTAGACCATATAACGTATTATGTTATATCGTTATACCATATAACGTAATACGTGATAACGTTATACCATATAATGTATTACGATATAACGTTATACCATATGACGTTATACTATATAACGGCATACGTTATAACGTTATACCATATAACGTAATGCGTTATATTAGTTCTGTAAATATGAAACCGGAATTGGGCTATTAACGTTATACCATATAACGTATTACGTTATAACGTAATACCATACAACGTTATACTATATAACGTAACACGTTATAACGTTATACCATATAACGTATTACGATATAACGTTATACCATATGACGTTATACTATATAACGTAATACGTTGAAACACTAGACCATATATCGTATTACGTTATAACGTTATACCATATAACGTATTACGATATAACGTTATACCATATAACGTTATACTATATAACGTCTTACGTTATAAAGTTTTACCATATAACGTTATACTATATAACGGCATACGTTATAACGTTATACCATATAACGTAATACGTTATATTAGTTCTGTAAATATGAAACCGGAATTGGGCTATTAACGTAATACCATATAACGTATTACGTTATAACGTAATATCATACAACGTTATACTATATAACGTAATACGTTATAACGTTATACCATATAACGAATTACGATATAACGTTATACCATATAACGTTATACTATATAACGTAATACGTGATAACGTTATACCATATAATGTATTACGTTATAACGTTATACCATACAACGTTATACTACATAACGTAATACGTTATAATGTTATACCATATAACGTATTACGATATAACGTTATACTATATAACGTAATACGTTGAAACGTCATACCATATAACGTATTACTTTATAACGTTATACCATATAACGTAATACGTGATAACGTTATACCATATTATGTATTACGATATAACGTTATACCATATGACGTTATACTATATAACGGCATACGTTATAGCGTTATACCATATAACGTAATGCGTTATATTAGTTCTGTAAATATGAAACCGGAATTGGGCTATTAACGTTATACCATATAACGTATTACGTTATAACGTAATACCATACAATGTTATACTATATAACGTAACACGTTATAACGTTATACCATATAACGTATTACGATATAACGTTATAACATATAACGTTATACTATATAACGTAATACGTTGAAACGTCATACCATATAACGTATTACTTTATAACGTTATACCATATAACGTAATACGTGATAACGTTATACCATATAATGTATTACGATATAACGTAATACCATATGACGTTATACTATATAACGTAATACGTTGAAACATTAGACCATATAACGTATTACGTTATATCGTTATACCATATAACGTAATACGTGATAACGTTATACCATATAATGTATTACGATATAACGTTATACCATATGACGTTATACTATATAACGGCATACGTTATAACGTTATACCATATAACGTAATGCGTTATATTAGTTCTGTAAATATGAAACCGGAATTGGGCTATTAACGTTATACCATATAACGTATTACGTTATAACGTAATACCATACAACGTTATACCATATAACGTAACACGTTATATCGTTATACCATATAACGTATTACGATATAACGTTATACCATATGACGTTATACTATATAACGGCATACGTTATAACGTTATACCATATAACGTAATGCGTTATATTAGTTCTGTAAATATGAAACCGGAATTGGGCTATTAACGTTATACCATATAACGTATTACGTTATAACGTAATACCATACAACGTTATACTATATAACGTAACACTATATAACGTTATACCATATAACGTATTACGATATAACGTTATACCATATGACGTTATACTATATAACGTAATACGTTGAAACACTAGACCATACAACGTATTACGTTATAACGTTTTACTATATAACGTCATACTATATAACGTAATACGTTATAACGTTATACCATATAACATTTTACGTTATAACGTTAAACCATATAACGTAATGCGTTATATTAGTTCTGTAAATATGAAACCGGAATTGGGCTATTAACGTTATACCATATAACGTATTACGTTATAACGTAATACCATACAACGTTATACTATATAACGTAACACGTTATAACGTTATACCATATAACGTATTACGATATAACGTTATACCATATAACGATATACTATATAACGTAATACGTTGAAACGCCATACCATATAACGTATTACTTTATAACGTTATACCATATAACGTAATACGTGATAACGTTATACCATATAATGTATTACGATATAACGTTATACCATATGACGTTATACTATATAACGGCATACGTTATAACGTTATACCATATAACGTAATGCGTTATATTAGTTCTGTAAATATGAAACCGGAATTGGGCTATTAACGTTATACCATATAACGTATTACGTTATAACGTAATACCATACAACGTTATACTATATAACGTAACACTATATAACGTTATACCATATAACGTATTACGATATAACATTATACCATATGACGTTATACTATATAACGTAATACGTTGAAACACTAGACCATACAACGTATTACGTTATAACGTTTTACTATATAACGTCATACTATATAACGTAATACGTTATATCGTTATACCATATAACGTTATACTATATAACGTAATACGTTGTAACATTAGAACATATAACGTATTACGATATAACGTTATACCATATAACGTTATACTATATAACGTAATACGTTGAAACATTTGACCATATAACGTATTACGTTATAACGTTTTACTATATAACGTCATACTATATAACGTAATACGTTATAACGTTATACCATATAACATTTTACGTTATAACGTTATACCATATTACGTTATACGATATAACGTAATACGTTATAACGTTTTACCATATAACGTATTACGTTACAACGTTATACCATATAACATTTTACGTTATAACGTTATACCATATTACGCTATACGACATAACGTAATACGTTATAACGTTATACCATATAACGTATTACGATATAACGTTATAACATATAACGTTATACTATATAACGTAATACGTTGAAACGTCATACCATATAACGTATTACTTTATAACGTTATACCATATAACGTAATACGTGATAACGTTATACCATATAATGTATTACGATATAACGTAATACCATATGACGTTATACTATATAACGTAATACGTTGAAACATTAGACCATATAACGTATTACGTTATATCGTTATACCATATAACGTAATACGTGATAACGTTATACCATATAATGTATTACGATATAACGTTATACCATATGACGTTATACTATATAACGTAATACGTTGAAACACTAGACCATATAACGTATTACGTTATAACGTTATACCATATAACGTATTACGATATAACGTTATACCATATAACGTTATACTATATAACGTCGTACGTTATAACGTTTTACCATATAACGTTATACTATATAGCGGCATACATTATAACGTTATACCATATAACGTTATACTATATAACGTAATACGTTGAAACATTAGAACATATAACGTATTACGATATAACGTTATACCATATAACGTTATTCTATATAACGTAATACGTTGAAACATTAGACCATATAACGTATTACGTTATAACGTTTTACTATATAACGTTATACTATATAACGTAATACGTTATAACGTTATACCATATAACATTTTACGTTATAACGTTATACCATATAACATTTTATGTTATACCGTCATACCATATTACGTTATACTATATAACGTAATACGTTATAACGCTATACTATATAACGTAATACGTTATAACGTTATACCATATAATGTATTACGTTATAACGTTATACCATACAACGTTATACTATGTAACGTAATACGTTGAAACATTAGACCATATAACGTATTACGTTATAACGTTATACCATATAACGTAATACGTGATAACGTTATTCCATATAATGTATTACGTTATAACGTTATACCATACAATGTTATACTACATAACGTAATACGTTATAATGTTATACCATATAACGTATTACGATATAACGTTATACCATATAACGTTATACTATATAACGTAATACGTTGAAACGTCATACCATATAACGTATTACTTTATAACGTTATACCATATAACGTAATACGTGATAACGTTATACCATATAATGTATTACGATATAACGTTATACCATATGACGTTATACTATATAACGGCATACGTTATAACGTTATACCATATAACGTAATGCGTTATATTAGTTCTGTAAATATGAAACCGGAATTGGGCTATTAACGTTATACCATATAACGTATTACGTTATAACGTAATACCATACAACGTTATACTATATAACGTAACACGTTATAACGTTATACCATATAACGTATTACGATATAACGTTATACCATATAACGTTATACTATATAACGTAATACGTGATAACGTTATACCATATAATGTATTACGTTATAACGTTATACCATACAACGTTATACTACATAACGTAATACGTTATAATGTTATACCATATAACGTATTACGATATAACGTTATACCATATAACGTTATACTATATAACGTAATACGTTGAAACGTCATACCATATAACGTATTACTTTATAACGTTATACCATATAACGTAATACGTGATAACGTTATACCATATAATGTATTACGATATAACGTTATACCATATGACGTTATACTATATAACGGCATACGTTATAACGTTATACCATATAACGTAATGCGTTATATTAGTTCTGTAAATATGAAACCGGAATTGGGCTATTAACGTTATACCATATAACGTATTACGTTATAACGTAATACCATACAACGTTATACTATATAACGTAACACGTTATAACGTTATACCATATAACGTATTACGATATAACGTTATACCATATGACGTTATACTATATAACGTAATACGTTGAAACACTAGACCATATAACGTATTACGTTATAACGTTTTACTATATAACGTCATACTATATAACGTAATACGTTATAACGTTATACCATATAACATTTTACGTTATAACGTTAAACCATATAACGTATTACGATATAACGTTATACCATATATCGTTATACTATATAACGTAATACGTTGAAACGTCATACCATATAACGTATTACTTTATAACGTTATACCATATTACGTTATACTATATAAGGTAATACGTTATAACGTTATACCATATAACGTATTACGATATAACGTTATACCATATAACGTTATACTATATAACGTAATACGTTATAACGTTATACCATATAACATTTTACGTTATAACGTTATACCATATTACGTTATACGATATAACGTAATACGTTATAACGTTTTACCATATAACGTATTACGTTACAACGTTATACCATATAACATTTTACGTTATAACGTTATACCATATTACGCTATACGATATAACGTAATACGTTATAACGTTATACCATATAACGTATTACGATATAACGTTATAACGTATAACGTTATACCATATAACGTAATACGTTGAAACGTCATACCATATAACGTATTACTTTATAACGTTATACCATATAACGTAATACGTGATAACGTTATACCATATAATGTATTACGATATAACGTAATACCATATGACGCTATACTATATAACGTAATACGTTGAAACATTAGACCATATAACGTATTACGTTATATCGTTATACCATATAACGTAATACGTGATAACGTTATACCATATAATGTATTATGTTATAACGTTATACCATACAACGTTATACTACATAACGTAATACGTTATAATGTTATACCATATAACGTATTACGATATAACGTTATACCATATAACGTTATACTATATAACGTAATACGTTGAAACGTCATACCATATAACGTATTACTTTATAACGTTATACCATATAACGTAATACGTGCTAACGTTATACCATATAATGTATTACGATATAACGTTATACCATATGACGTTATACTATATAACGTAATAGGTTGAAACACTAGACCATATAACGTATTACGTTATAACGTTATACCATATAACGTATTACGATATAACGTTATACCATATAACGTTATACTACATAACGTCTTACGTTATAAAGTTTTACCATATAACGTATTACGATATAACGTAATACCATATGACGTTATACTATATAACGTAATACGTTGAAACACTAGACCATATAACGTATTATGTTATATCGTTATACCATATAACGTAATACGTGATAACGTTATACCATATAATGTATTACGATATAACGTTATACCATATGACGTTATACTATATAACGGCATACGTTATAACGTTATACCATATAACGTAATGCGTTATATTAGTTCTGTAAATATGAAACCGGAATTGGGCTATTAACGTTATACCATATAACGTATTACGTTATAACGTAATACCATACAACGTTATACTATATAACGTAACACGTTATAACGTTATACCATATAACGTATTACGATATAACGTTATACCATATGACGTTATACTATATAACGTAATACGTTGAAACACTAGACCATATATCGTATTACGTTATAACGTTATACCATATAACGTATTACGATATAACGTTATACCATATAACGTTATACTATATAACGTCTTACGTTATAAAGTTTTACCATATAACGTTATACTATATAACGGCATACGTTATAACGTTATACCATATAACGTAATACGTTATATTAGTTCTGTAAATATGAAACCGGAATTGGGCTATTAACGTAATACCATATAACGTATTACGTTATAACGTAATATCATACAACGTTATACTATATAACGTAATACGTTATAACGTTATACCATATAACGAATTACGATATATCGTTATACCATATAACGTTATACTATATAACGTAATACGTGATAACGTTATACCATATAATGTATTACGTTATAACGTTATACCATACAACGTTATACTACATAACGTAATACGTTATAATGTTATACCATATAACGTATTACGATATAACGTTATACTATATAACGTAATACGTTGAAACGTCATACCATATAACGTATTACTTTATAACGTTATACCATATAACGTAATACGTGATAACGTTATACCATATTATGTATTACGATATAACGTTATACCATATGACGTTATACTATATAACGGCATACGTTATAGCGTTATACCATATAACGTAATGCGTTATATTAGTTCTGTAAATATGAAACCGGAATTGGGCTATTAACGTTATACCATATAACGTATTACGTTATAACGTAATACCATACAATGTTATACTATATAACGTAACACGTTATAACGTTATACCATATAACGTATTACGATATAACGTTATAACATATAACGTTATACTATATAACGTAATACGTTGAAACGTCATACCATATAACGTATTACTTTATAACGTTATACCATATAACGTAATACGTGATAACGTTATACCATATAATGTATTACGATATAACGTAATACCATATGACGTTATACTATATAACGTAATACGTTGAAACATTAGACCATATAACGTATTACGTTATATCGTTATACCATATAACGTAATACGTGATAACGTTATACCATATAATGTATTACGATATAACGTTATACCATATGACGTTATACTATATAACGGCATACGTTATAACGTTATACCATATAACGTAATGCGTTATATTAGTTCTGTAAATATGAAACCGGAATTGGGCTATTAACGTTATACCATATAACGTATTACGTTATAACGTAATACCATACAACGTTATACCATATAACGTAACACGTTATATCGTGATACCATATAACGTATTACGATATAACGTTATACCATATGACGTTATACTATATAACGGCATACGTTATAACGTTATACCATATAACGTAATGCGTTATATTAGTCCTGTAAATATGAAACCGGAATTGGGCTATTAACGTTATACCATATAACGTATTACGTTATAACGTAATACCATACAACGTTATACTATATAACGTAATACGTGATAACGTTATACCATATAATGTATTACGTTATAACGTTATACCATACAACGTTATACTACATAACGTAATACGTTATAATGTTATACCATATAACGTATTACGATATAACGTTATACCATATAACGTTATACTATATAACGTAATACGTTGAAACGTCATACCATATAACGTATTACTTTATAACGTTATACCATATAACGTAATACGTGATAACGTTATACCATATAATGTATTACGATATAACGTTATACCATATGACGTTATACAATATAACGGCATACGTTATAACGTTATACCATATAACGTAATGCGTTATATTAGTTCTGTAAATATGAAACCGGAATTGGGCTATTAACGTTATACCATATAACGTATTACGTTATAACGTAATACCATACAACGTTATACTATATAACGTAACACTATATAACGTTATACCATATAACGTATTACGATATAACGTTATACCATATGACGTTATACTATATAACGTAATACGTTGAAACACTAGACCATACAACGTATTACGTTATAACGTTTTACTATATAACGTCATACTATATAACGTAATACGTTATAACGTTATACCATATAACATTTTACGTTATAACGTTAAACCATATAACGTAATGCGTTATATTAGTTCTGTAAATATGAAACCGGAATTGGGCTATTAACGTTATACCATATAACGTATTACGTTATAACGTAATACCATACAACGTTATACTATATAACGTAACACGTTATAACGTTATACCATATAACGTATTACGATATAACGTTATACCATATAACGTTATACTATATAACGTAATACGTTGAAACGTCATACCATATAACGTATTACTTTATAACGTTATACCATATAACGTAATACGTGATAACGTTATACCATATAATGTATTACGATATAACGTTATACCATATGACGTTATACTATATAACGGCATACGTTATAACGTTATACCATATAACGTAATGCGTTATATTAGTTCTGTAAATATGAAACCGGAATTGGGCTATTAACGTTATACCATATAACGTATTACGTTATAACGTAATACCATACAACGTTATACTATATAACGTAACACTATATAACGTTATACCATATAACGTATTACGATATAACATTATACCATATGACGTTGTACTATATAACGTAATACGTTGAAACATTTGACCATATAACGTATTACGTTATAACGTTTTACTATATAACGTCATACTATATAACGTAATACGTTATATCGTTATACCATATAACGTTATACTATATAACGTAATACGTTGAAACATTAGAACATATAACGTATTACGATATAACGTTATACCATATAACGTTATACTATATAACGTAATACGTTGAAACATTTGACCATATAACGTATTACGTTATAACGTTTTACTATATAACGTCATACTATATAACGTAATACGTTATAACGTTATACCATATAACATTTTACGTTATAACGTTATACCATATTACGTTATACGATATAACGTAATACGTTATAACGTTTTACCATATAACGTATTACGTTACAACGTTATACCATATAACATTTTACGTTATAACGTTATACCATATTACGCTATACGACATAACGTAATACGTTATAACGTTATACCATATAACGTATTACGATATAACGTTATAACATATAACGTTATACTATATAACGTAATACGTTGAAACGTCATACCATATAACGTATTACTTTATAACGTTATACCATATAACGTAATACGTGATAACGTTATACCATATAATGTATTACGATATAACGTAATACCATATGACGTTATACTATATAACGTAATACGTTGAAACATTAGACCATATAACGTATTACGTTATATCGTTATACCATATAACGTAATACGTGATAACGTTATACCATATAATGTATTACGATATAACGTTATACCATATGACGTTATACTATATAACGTAATACGTTGAAACACTAGACCATATAACGTATTACGTTATAACGTTATACCATATAACGTATTACGATATAACGTTATACCATATAACGTTATACTATATAACGTCGTACGTTATAACGTTTTACCATATAACGTTATACTATATAGCGGCATACATTATAACGTTATACCATATAACGTTATACTATATAACGTAATACGTTGAAACATTAGAACATATAACGTATTACGATATAACGTTATACCATATAACGTTATTCTATATAACGTAATACGTTGAAACATTAGACCATATAACGTATTACGTTATAACGTTTTACTATATAACGTTATACTATATAACGTAATACGTTATAACGTTATACCATATAACATTTTACGTTATAACGTTATACCATATAACATTTTATGTTATACCGTCATACCATATTACGTTATACTATATAACGTAATACGTTATAACGCTATACTATATAACGTAATACGTTATAACGTTATACCATATAATGTATTACGTTATAACGTTATACCATACAACGTTATACTATGTAACGTAATACGTTGAAACATTAGACCATATAACGTATTACGTTATAACGTTATACCATATAACGTAATACGTGATAACGTTATTCCATATAATGTATTACGTTATAACGTTATACCATACAATGTTATACTACATAACGTAATACGTTATAATGTTATACCATATAACGTATTACGATATAACGTTATACCATATAACGTTATACTATATAACGTAATACGTTGAAACGTCATACCATATAACGTATTACTTTATAACGTTATACCATATAACGTAATACGTGATAACGTTATACCATATAATGTATTACGATATAACGTTATACCATATGACGTTATACTATATAACGGCATACGTTATAACGTTATACCATATAACGTAATGCGTTATATTAGTTCTGTAAATATGAAACCGGAATTGGGCTATTAACGTTATACCATATAACGTATTACGTTATAACGTAATACCATACAACGTTATACTATATAACGTAACACGTTATAACGTTATACCATATAACGTATTACGATATAACGTTATACCATATAACGTTATACTATATAACGTAATACGTGATAACGTTATACCATATAATGTATTACGTTATAACGTTATACCATACAACGTTATACTACATAACGTAATACGTTATAATGTTATACCATATAACGTATTACGATATAACGTTATACCATATAACGTTATACTATATAACGTAATACGTTGAAACGTCATACCATATAACGTATTACTTTATAACGTTATACCATATAACGTAATACGTGATAACGTTATACCATATAATGTATTACGATATAACGTTATACCATATGACGTTATACTATATAACGGCATACGTTATAACGTTATACCATATAACGTAATGCGTTATATTAGTTCTGTAAATATGAAACCGGAATTGGGCTATTAACGTTATACCATATAACGTATTACGTTATAACGTAATACCATACAACGTTATACTATATAACGTAACACGTTATAACGTTATACCATATAACGTATTACGATATAACGTTATACCATATGACGTTATACTATATAACGTAATACGTTGAAACACTAGACCATATAACGTATTACGTTATAACGTTTTACTATATAACGTCATACTATATAACGTAATACGTTATAACGTTATACCATATAACATTTTACGTTATAACGTTAAACCATATAACGTATTACGATATAACGTTATACCATATATCGTTATACTATATAACGTAATACGTTGAAACGTCATACCATATAACGTATTACTTTATAACGTTATACCATATTACGTTATACTATATAAGGTAATACGTTATAACGTTATACCATATAACGTATTACGATATAACGTTATACCATATAACGTTATACTATATAACGTAATACGTTATAACGTTATACCATATAACATTTTACGTTATAACGTTATACCATATTACGTTATACGATATAACGTAATACGTTATAACGTTTTACCATATAACGTATTACGTTACAACGTTATACCATATAACATTTTACGTTATAACGTTATACCATATTACGCTATACGATATAACGTAATACGTTATAACGTTATACCATATAACGTATTACGATATAACGTTATAACGTATAACGTTATACCATATAACGTAATACGTTGAAACGTCATACCATATAACGTATTACTTTATAACGTTATACCATATAACGTAATACGTGATAACGTTATACCATATAATGTATTACGATATAACGTAATACCATATGACGCTATACTATATAACGTAATACGTTGAAACATTAGACCATATAACGTATTACGTTATATCGTTATACCATATAACGTAATACGTGATAACGTTATACCATATAATGTATTATGTTATAACGTTATACCATACAACGTTATACTACATAACGTAATACGTTATAATGTTATACCATATAACGTATTACGATATAACGTTATACCATATAACGTTATACTATATAACGTAATACGTTGAAACGTCATACCATATAACGTATTACTTTATAACGTTATACCATATAACGTAATACGTGCTAACGTTATACCATATAATGTATTACGATATAACGTTATACCATATGACGTTATACTATATAACGTAATAGGTTGAAACACTAGACCATATAACGTATTACGTTATAACGTTATACCATATAACGTATTACGATATAACGTTATACCATATAACGTTATACTACATAACGTCTTACGTTATAAAGTTTTACCATATAACGTATTACGATATAACGTAATACCATATGACGTTATACTATATAACGTAATACGTTGAAACACTAGACCATATAACGTATTATGTTATATCGTTATACCATATAACGTAATACGTGATAACGTTATACCATATAATGTATTACGATATAACGTTATACCATATGACGTTATACTATATAACGTAATACGTTGAAACACTAGACCATATAACGTATTACGTTATAACGTTATACCATATAACGTATTACGATATAACGTTATACCATATAACGTTATACTATATAACGTCGTACGTTATAACGTTTTACCATATAACGTTATACTATATAGCGGCATACATTATAACGTTATACCATATAACGTTATACTATATAACGTAATACGTTGAAACATTAGAACATATAACGTATTACGATATAACGTTATACCATATAACGTTATTCTATATAACGTAATACGTTGAAACATTAGACCATATAACGTATTACGTTATAACGTTTTACTATATAACGTTATACTATATAACGTAATACGTTATAACGTTATACCATATAACATTTTACGTTATAACGTTATACCATATAACATTTTATGTTATACCGTCATACCATATTACGTTATACTATATAACGTAATACGTTATAACGCTATACTATATAACGTAATACGTTATAACGTTATACCATATAATGTATTACGTTATAACGTTATACCATACAACGTTATACTATGTAACGTAATACGTTGAAACATTAGACCATATAACGTATTACGTTATAACGTTATACCATATAACGTAATACGTGATAACGTTATTCCATATAATGTATTACGTTATAACGTTATACCATACAATGTTATACTACATAACGTAATACGTTATAATGTTATACCATATAACGTATTACGATATAACGTTATACCATATAACGTTATACTATATAACGTAATACGTTGAAACGTCATACCATATAACGTATTACTTTATAACGTTATACCATATAACGTAATACGTGATAACGTTATACCATATAATGTATTACGATATAACGTTATACCATATGACGTTATACTATATAACGGCATACGTTATAACGTTATACCATATAACGTAATGCGTTATATTAGTTCTGTAAATATGAAACCGGAATTGGGCTATTAACGTTATACCATATAACGTATTACGTTATAACGTAATACCATACAACGTTATACTATATAACGTAACACGTTATAACGTTATACCATATAACGTATTACGATATAACGTTATACCATATAACGTTATACTATATAACGTAATACGTGATAACGTTATACCATATAATGTATTACGTTATAACGTTATACCATACAACGTTATACTACATAACGTAATACGTTATAATGTTATACCATATAACGTATTACGATATAACGTTATACCATATAACGTTATACTATATAACGTAATACGTTGAAACGTCATACCATATAACGTATTACTTTATAACGTTATACCATATAACGTAATACGTGATAACGTTATACCATATAATGTATTACGATATAACGTTATACCATATGACGTTATACTATATAACGGCATACGTTATAACGTTATACCATATAACGTAATGCGTTATATTAGTTCTGTAAATATGAAACCGGAATTGGGCTATTAACGTTATACCATATAACGTATTACGTTATAACGTAATACCATACAACGTTATACTATATAACGTAACACGTTATAACGTTATACCATATAACGTATTACGATATAACGTTATACCATATGACGTTATACTATATAACGTAATACGTTGAAACACTAGACCATATAACGTATTACGTTATAACGTTTTACTATATAACGTCATACTATATAACGTAATACGTTATAACGTTATACCATATAACATTTTACGTTATAACGTTAAACCATATAACGTATTACGATATAACGTTATACCATATATCGTTATACTATATAACGTAATACGTTGAAACGTCATACCATATAACGTATTACTTTATAACGTTATACCATATTACGTTATACTATATAAGGTAATACGTTATAACGTTATACCATATAACGTATTACGATATAACGTTATACCATATAACGTTATACTATATAACGTAATACGTTATAACGTTATACCATATAACATTTTACGTTATAACGTTATACCATATTACGTTATACGATATAACGTAATACGTTATAACGTTTTACCATATAACGTATTACGTTACAACGTTATACCATATAACATTTTACGTTATAACGTTATACCATATTACGCTATACGATATAACGTAATACGTTATAACGTTATACCATATAACGTATTACGATATAACGTTATAACGTATAACGTTATACCATATAACGTAATACGTTGAAACGTCATACCATATAACGTATTACTTTATAACGTTATACCATATAACGTAATACGTGATAACGTTATACCATATAATGTATTACGATATAACGTAATACCATATGACGCTATACTATATAACGTAATACGTTGAAACATTAGACCATATAACGTATTACGTTATATCGTTATACCATATAACGTAATACGTGATAACGTTATACCATATAATGTATTATGTTATAACGTTATACCATACAACGTTATACTACATAACGTAATACGTTATAATGTTATACCATATAACGTATTACGATATAACGTTATACCATATAACGTTATACTATATAACGTAATACGTTGAAACGTCATACCATATAACGTATTACTTTATAACGTTATACCATATAACGTAATACGTGCTAACGTTATACCATATAATGTATTACGATATAACGTTATACCATATGACGTTATACTATATAACGTAATAGGTTGAAACACTAGACCATATAACGTATTACGTTATAACGTTATACCATATAACGTATTACGATATAACGTTATACCATATAACGTTATACTACATAACGTCTTACGTTATAAAGTTTTACCATATAACGTATTACGATATAACGTAATACCATATGACGTTATACTATATAACGTAATACGTTGAAACACTAGACCATATAACGTATTATGTTATATCGTTATACCATATAACGTAATACGTGATAACGTTATACCATATAATGTATTACGATATAACGTTATACCATATGACGTTATACTATATAACGGCATACGTTATAACGTTATACCATATAACGTAATGCGTTATATTAGTTCTGTAAATATGAAACCGGAATTGGGCTATTAACGTTATACCATATAACGTATTACGTTATAACGTAATACCATACAACGTTATACTATATAACGTAACACGTTATAACGTTATACCATATAACGTATTACGATATAACGTTATACCATATGACGTTATACTATATAACGTAATACGTTGAAACACTAGACCATATATCGTATTACGTTATAACGTTATACCATATAACGTATTACGATATAACGTTATACCATATAACGTTATACTATATAACGTCTTACGTTATAAAGTTTTACCATATAACGTTATACTATATAACGGCATACGTTATAACGTTATACCATATAACGTAATACGTTATATTAGTTCTGTAAATATGAAACCGGAATTGGGCTATTAACGTAATACCATATAACGTATTACGTTATAACGTAATATCATACAACGTTATACTATATAACGTAATACGTTATAACGTTATACCATATAACGAATTACGATATATCGTTATACCATATAACGTTATACTATATAACGTAATACGTGATAACGTTATACCATATAATGTATTACGTTATAACGTTATACCATACAACGTTATACTACATAACGTAATACGTTATAATGTTATACCATATAACGTATTACGATATAACGTTATACTATATAACGTAATACGTTGAAACGTCATACCATATAACGTATTACTTTATAACGTTATACCATATAACGTAATACGTGATAACGTTATACCATATTATGTATTACGATATAACGTTATACCATATGACGTTATACTATATAACGGCATACGTTATAGCGTTATACCATATAACGTAATGCGTTATATTAGTTCTGTAAATATGAAACCGGAATTGGGCTATTAACGTTATACCATATAACGTATTACGTTATAACGTAATACCATACAATGTTATACTATATAACGTAACACGTTATAACGTTATACCATATAACGTATTACGATATAACGTTATAACATATAACGTTATACTATATAACGTAATACGTTGAAACGTCATACCATATAACGTATTACTTTATAACGTTATACCATATAACGTAATACGTGATAACGTTATACCATATAATGTATTACGATATAACGTAATACCATATGACGTTATACTATATAACGTAATACGTTGAAACATTAGACCATATAACGTATTACGTTATATCGTTATACCATATAACGTAATACGTGATAACGTTATACCATATAATGTATTACGATATAACGTTATACCATATGACGTTATACTATATAACGGCATACGTTATAACGTTATACCATATAACGTAATGCGTTATATTAGTTCTGTAAATATGAAACCGGAATTGGGCTATTAACGTTATACCATATAACGTATTACGTTATAACGTAATACCATACAACGTTATACCATATAACGTAACAGGTTATATCGTTATACCATATAACGTATTACGATATAACGTTATACCATATGACGTTATACTATATAACGGCATACGTTATAACGTTATACCATATAACGTAATGCGTTATATTAGTCCTGTAAATATGAAACCGGAATTGGGCTATTAACGTTATACCATATAACGTATTACGTTATAACGTAATACCATACAACGTTATACTATATAACGTAATACGTGATAACGTTATACCATATAATGTATTACGTTATAACGTTATACCATACAACGTTATACTACATAACGTAATACGTTATAATGTTATACCATATAACGTATTACGATATAACGTTATACCATATAACGTTATACTATATAACGTAATACGTTGAAACGTCATACCATATAACGTATTACTTTATAACGTTATACCATATAACGTAATACGTGATAACGTTATACCATATAATGTATTACGATATAACGTTATACCATATGACGTTATACAATATAACGGCATACGTTATAACGTTATACCATATAACGTAATGCGTTATATTAGTTCTGTAAATATGAAACCGGAATTGGGCTATTAACGTTATACCATATAACGTATTACGTTATAACGTAATACCATACAACGTTATACTATATAACGTAACACTATATAACGTTATACCATATAACGTATTACGATATAACGTTATACCATATGACGTTATACTATATAACGTAATACGTTGAAACACTAGACCATACAACGTATTACGTTATAACGTTTTACTATATAACGTCATACTATATAACGTAATACGTTATAACGTTATACCATATAACATTTTACGTTATAACGTTAAACCATATAACGTAATGCGTTATATTAGTTCTGTAAATATGAAACCGGAATTGGGCTATTAACGTTATACCATATAACGTATTACGTTATAACGTAATACCATACAATGTTATACTATATAACGTAACACGTTATAACGTTATACCATATAACGTATTACGATATAACGTTATACCATATAACGTTATACTATATAACGTAATACGTTGAAACGTCATACCATATAACGTATTACTTTATAACGTTATACCATATAACGTAATACGTGATAACGTTATACCATATAATGTATTACGATATAACGTTATACCATATGACGTTATACTATATAACGGCATACGTTATAACGTTATACCATATAACGTAATGCGTTATATTAGTTCTGTAAATATGAAACCGGAATTGGGCTATTAACGTTATACCATATAACGTATTACGTTATAACGTAATACCATACAACGTTATACTATATAACGTAACACTATATAACGTTATACCATATAACGTATTACGATATAACATTATACCATATGACGTTGTACTATATAACGTAATACGTTGAAACACTAGACCATACAACGTATTACGTTATAACGTTTTACTATATAACGTCATACTATATAACGTAATACGTTATAACGTTATACCATATAACGTTATACTATATAACGTAATACGTTGAAACATTAGAACATATAACGTATTACGATATAACGTTATACCATATAACGTTATACTATATAACGTAATACGTTGAAACATTTGACCATATAACGTATTACGTTATAACGTTTTACTATATAACGTCATACTATATAACGTAATACGTTATAACGTTATACCATATAACATTTTACGTTATAACGTTATACCATATTACGTTATACGATATAACGTAATACGTTATAACGTTTTACCATATAACGTATTACGTTACAACGTTATACCATATAACATTTTACGTTATAACGTTATACCATATTACGCTATACGACATAACGTAATACGCTATAACGTTATACCATATAACGTATTACGATATAACGTTATAACATATAACGTTATACTATATAACGTAATACGTTGAAACGTCATACCATATAACGTATTACTTTATAACGTTATACCATATAACGTAATACGTGATAACGTTATACCATATAATGTATTACGATATAACGTAATACCATATGACGTTATACTATATAACGTAATACGTTGAAACATTAGACCATATAACGTATTACGTTATATCGTTATACCATATAACGTAATACGTGATAACGTTATACCATATAATGTATTACGATATAACGTTATACCATATGACGTTATACTATATAACGGCATACGTTATAACGTTATACCATATAACGTAATGCGTTATATTAGTTCTGTAAATATGAAACCGGAATTGGGCTATTAACGTTATACCATATAACGTATTACGTTATAACGTAATACCATACAATGTTAGACTATATAACGTAACACGTTATAACGTTATACCATATAACGTATTACGATATAACGTTATAACATATAACGTTATACTATATAACGTAATACGTTGAAACGTCATACCATATAACGTTTTACTTTATAACGTTATACCATATAACGTAATACGTGATAACGTTATACCATATAATGTATTACGATATAACGTAATACCATATGACGTTATACTATATAACGTAATACGTTGAAACATTAGACCATATAACGTATTACGTTATATCGTTATACCATATAACGTAATACGTGATAACGTTATACCATATAATGTATTACGATATAACTTTATACCATATGACGTTATACTATATAACGGCATACGTTATAACGTTATACCATATAACGTAATGCGTTATATTAGTTCTGTAAATATGAAACCGGAATTGGGCTATTAACGTTATACCATATAACGTATTACGTTATAACGTAATACCATACAACGTTATACTATATAACGTAACACGTTATAACGTTATACCATATAACGTATTACGATATAACGTTATACCATATGACATTATACTATATAACGGCATACGTTATAACGTTATACCATATAACGTAATGCGTTATATTAGTTCTGTAAATATGAAACCGGAATTGGGCTATTAACGTTATACCATATAACGTATTACGTTATAACGTAATACCATACAACGTTATACTATATAACGTAATACGTGATAACGTTATACCATATAATGTATTACGTTATAACGTTATACCATACAACGTTATACTACATAACGTAATACGTTATAATGTTATACCATATAACGTATTACGATATAACGTTATACCATATAACGTTATACTATATAACGTAATACGTTGAAACGTCATACCATATAACGTATTACTTTATAACGTTATACCATATAACGTAATACGTGATAACGTTATACCATATAATGTATTACGATATAACGTAATACCATATGACGTTATACTATATAACGTAATACGTTGAAACATTAGACCATATAACGTATTACGTTATATCGTTATAATATATAACGTAATACGTGATAACGTTATACCATATAATGTATTACGATATAACGTTATACCATATGACGTTATACTATATAACGGCATACGTTATAACGTTATACCATATAACGTAATGCGTTATATTAGTTCTGTAAATATGAAACCGGAATTGGGCTATTAACGTTATACCATATAACGTATTACGTTATAACGTAATACCATACAACGTTATACCATATAACGTAACACGTTATATCGTTATACCATATAACGTATTACGATATAACGTTATACCATATGACGTTATACTATATAACGGCATACGTTATAACGTTATACCATATAACGTAATGCGTTATATTAGTCCTGTAAATATGAAACCGGAATTGGGCTATTAACGTTATACCATATAACGTATTACGTTATAACGTAATACCATACAACGTTATACTATATAACGTAATACGTGATAACGTTATACCATATAATGTATTACGTTATAACGTTATACCATACAACGTTATACTACATAACGTAATACGTTATAATGTTATACCATATAACGTATTACGATATAACGTTATACCATATAACGTTATACTATATAACGTAATACGTTGAAACGTCATACCATATAACGTATTACTTTATAACGTTATACCATATAACGTAATACGTGATAACGTTATACCATATTATGTATTACGATATAACGTTATACCATATGACGTTATACTATATAACGGCATACGTTATAGCGTTATACCATATAACGTAATGCGTTATATTAGTTCTGTAAATATGAAACCGGAATTGGGCTATTAACGTTATACCATATAACGTATTACGTTATAACGTAATACCATACAATGTTATACTATATAACGTAACACGTTATAACGTTATACCATATAACGTATTACGATATAACGTTATAACATATAACGTTATACTATATAACGTAATACGTTGAAACGTCATACCATATAACGTATTACTTTATAACGTTATACAATATAACGGCATACGTTATAACGTTATACCATATAACGTAATGCGTTATATTAGTTCTGTAAATATGAAACCGGAATTGGGCTATTAACGTTATACCATATAACGTATTACGTTATAACGTAATACCATACAACGTTATACTATATAACGTAACACTATATAACGTTATACCATATAACGTATTACGATATAACGTTATACCATATGACGTTATACTATATAACGTAATACGTTGAAACACTAGACCATACAACGTATTACGTTATAACGTTTTACTATATAACGTCATACTATATAACGTAATACGTTATAACGTTATACCATATAACATTTTACGTTATAACGTTAAACCATATAACGTAATGCGTTATATTAGTTCTGTAAATATGAAACCGGAATTGGGCTATTAACGTTATACCATATAACGTATTACGTTATAACGTAATACCATACAACGTTATACTATATAACGTAACACGTTATAACGTTATACCATATAACGTATTACGATATAACGTTATACCATATAACGTTATACTATATAACGTAATACGTTGAAACGTCATACCATATAACGTATTACTTTATAACGTTATACCATATAACGTAATACGTGATAACGTTATACCATATAATGTATTACGATATAACGTTATACCATATGACGTTATACTATATAACGGCATACGTTATAACGTTATACCATATAACGTAATGCGTTATATTAGTTCTGTAAATATGAAACCGGAATTGGGCTATTAACGTTATACCATATAACGTATTACGTTATAACGTAATACCATACAACGTTATACTATATAACGTAACACTATATAACGTTATACCATATAACGTATTACGATATAACATTATACCATATGACGTTGTACTATATAACGTAATACGTTGAAACACTAGACCATACAACGTATTACGTTATAACGTTTTACTATATAACGTCATACTATATAACGTCATACTATATAACGTAATACGTTATAACGTTATACCATATAACGTTATACTATATAACGTAATACGTTGAAACATTAGAACATATAACGTATTACGATATAACGTTATACCATATAACGTTATACTATATAACGTAATACGTTGAAACATTTGACCATATAACGTATTACGTTATAACGTTTTACTATATAACGTCATACTATATAACGTAATACGTTATAACGTTATACCATATAACATTTTACGTTATAACGTTATACCATATTACGTTATACGATATAACGTAATACGTTATAACGTTTTACCATATAACGTATTACGTTACAACGTTATACCATATAACATTTTACGTTATAACGTTATACCATATTACGCTATACGACATAACGTAATACGCTATAACGTTATACCATATAACGTATTACGATATAACGTTATAACATATAACGTTATACTATATAACGTAATACGTTGAAACGTCATACCATATAACGTATTACTTTATAACGTTATACCATATAACGTAATACGTGATAACGTTATACCATATAATGTATTACGATATAACGTAATACCATATGACGTTATACTATATAACGTAATACGTTGAAACATTAGACCATATAACGTATTACGTTATATCGTTATACCATATAACGTAATACGTGATAACGTTATACCATATAATGTATTACGATATAACGTTATACCATATGACGTTATACTATATAACGGCATACGTTATAACGTTATACCATATAACGTAATGCGTTATATTAGTTCTGTAAATATGAAACCGGAATTGGGCTATTAACGTTATACCATATAACGTATTACGTTATAACGTAATACCATACAATGTTAGACTATATAACGTAACACGTTATAACGTTATACCATATAACGTATTACGATATAACGTTATAACATATAACGTTATACTATATAACGTAATACGTTGAAACGTCATACCATATAACGTATTACTTTATAACGTTATACCATATAACGTAATACGTGATAACGTTATACCATATAATGTATTACGATATAACGTAATACCATATGACGTTATACTATATAACGTAATACGTTGAAACATTAGACCATATAACGTATTACGTTATATCGTTATACCATATAACGTAATACGTGATAACGTTATACCATATAATGTATTACGATATAACTTTATACCATATGACGTTATACTATATAACGGCATACGTTATAACGTTATACCATATAACGTAATGCGTTATATTAGTTCTGTAAATATGAAACCGGAATTGGGCTATTAACGTTATACCATATAACGTATTACGTTATAACGTAATACCATACAACGTTATACTATATAACGTAACACGTTATAACGTTATACCATATAACGTATTACGATATAACGTTATACCATATGACGTTATACTATATAACGGCATACGTTATAACGTTATACCATATAACGTAATGCGTTATATTAGTTCTGTAAATATGAAACCGGAATTGGGCTATTAACGTTATACCATATAACGTATTACGTTATAACGTAATACCATACAACGTTATACTATATAACGTAATACGTGATAACGTTATACCATATAATGTATTACGTTATAACGTTATACCATACAACGTTATACTACATAACGTAATACGTTATAATGTTATACCATATAACGTATTACGATATAACGTTATACCATATAACGTTATACTATATAACGTAATACGTTGAAACGTCATACCATATAACGTATTACTTTATAACGTTATACCATATAACGTAATACGTGATAACGTTATACCATATAATGTATTACGATATAACGTAATACCATATGACGTTATACTATATAACGTAATACGTTGAAACATTAGACCATATAACGTATTACGTTATATCGTTATAATATATAACGTAATACGTGATAACGTTATACCATATAATGTATTACGATATAACGTTATACCATATGACGTTATACTATATAACGGCATACGTTATAACGTTATACCATATAACGTAATGCGTTATATTAGTTCTGTAAATATGAAACCGGAATTGGGCTATTAACGTTATACCATATAACGTATTACGTTATAACGTAATACCATACAACGTTATACCATATAACGTAACACGTTATATCGTTATACCATATAACGTATTACGATATAACGTTATACCATATGACGTTATACTATATAACGGCATACGTTATAACGTTATACCATATAACGTAATGCGTTATATTAGTCCTGTAAATATGAAACCGGAATTGGGCTATTAACGTTATACCATATAACGTATTACGTTATAACGTAATACCATACAACGTTATACTATATAACGTAATACGTGATAACGTTATACCATATAATGTATTACGTTATAACGTTATACCATACAACGTTATACTACATAACGTAATACGTTATAATGTTATACCATATAACGTATTACGATATAACGTTATACCATATAACGTTATACTATATAACGTAATACGTTGAAACGTCATACCATATAACGTATTACTTTATAACGTTATACCATATAACGTAATACGTGATAACGCTATACCATATTATGTATTACGATATAACGTTATACCATATGACGTTATACTATATAACGGCATACGTTATAGCGTTATACCATATAACGTAATGCGTTATATTAGTTCTGTAAATATGAAACCGGAATTGGGCTATTAACGTTATACCATATAACGTATTACGTTATAACGTAATACCATACAATGTTATACTATATAACGTAACACGTTATAACGTTATACCATATAACGTATTACGATATAACGTTATAACATATAACGTTATACTATATAACGTAATACGTTGAAACGTCATACCATATAACGTATTACTTTATAACGTTATACCATATAACGTAATACGTGATAACGTTATACCATATAATGTATTACGATATAACGTAATACCATATGACGTTATACTATATAACGTAATACGTTGAAACATTAGACCATATAACGTATTACGTTATATCGTTATACCATATAACGTAATACGTGATAACGTTATACCATATAATGTATTACGATATAACGTTATACCATATGACGTTATACTATATAACGGCATACGTTATAACGTTATACCATATAACGTAATGCGTTATATTAGTTCTGTAAATATGAAACCGGAATTGGGCTATTAACGTTATACCATATAACGTATTACGTTATAACGTTTTACTATATAACGTCATACTATATAACGTAATACGTGATAACGTTATACCATATAATGTATTACGATATAACGTTATACCATATGACGTTATACTATATAACGGCATACGTTATAACGTTATACCATATAACGTAATGCGTTATATTAGTTCTGTAAATATGAAACCGGAATTGGGCTATTAACGTTATACCATATGACGTATTACGTTATAACGTAATACCATACAACGTTATACTATATAACGTAACACTATATAACGTTATACCATATAACGTATTACGATATAACATTATACCATATGACGTTATACTATATAACGTAATACGTTGAAACACTAGACCATACAACGTATTACGTTATAACGTTTTACTATATAACGTCATACTATATAACGTAATACGTTATAACGTTATACCATATAACATGTTACGTTATAACGTTAAACCATACAACGTAATGCGTTATATTAGTTCTGTAAATATGAAACCGGAATTGGGCTATTAACGTTATACCATATAACGTATTACGTTATAACGTAATACCATACAACGTTATACTATATAACGTAACACGTTATAACGTTATACCATATAACGTATTACGATATAACGTTATACCATATAACGTTCTACTATATAACGTAATACGTTGAAACATTAGAACATATAACGTATTACGATATAACGTTATACCATATAACGTTATACTATATAACGTAATACGTTGAAACATTAGACCATATAACGTATTACGTTATAACGTTTAACTATATAACGTCATACTATATAACGTAATACGTTATAACGTTATACCATATAACATTTTACGTTATAACGTTATACCATATTACGTTATACGATATAACGTAATACGTTATAACGTTTTACCATATAACGTATTACGTTACAACGTTATACCATATAACATTTTACGTTATAACGTTATACCATATTACGCTATACGACATAACGTAATACGTTATAACGTTATACCATATAACGTATTACGATATAACGTTATAACATATAACGTTATACTATATAACGTAATACGTTGAAACGTCATACCATATAACGTATTACTTTATAACGTTATACCATATAACGTAATACGTGATAACGTTATACCATATAATGTATTACGATATAACGTTATACCATATGACGTTATACTATATAACGGCATACGTTATAACGTTATACCATATAACGTAATGCGTTATATTAGTTCTGTAAATATGAAACCGGAATTGGGCTATTAACGTTATACCATATAACGTATTACGTTATAACGTAATACCATACAATGTTATACTATATAACGTAACACGTTATAACGTTATACCATATAACGTATTACGATATAACGTTATAACATATAACGTTATACTATATAACGTAATACGTTGAAACGTCATACCATATAACGTATTACTTTATAACGTTATACCATATAACGTAATACGTGATAACGTTATACCATATAACGTATTACGATATAACGTTATACCATATAACGTTATACTATATAACGGCATACGTTATAACGTTATACCATATAACGTAATGCGTTATATTAGTCCTGTAAATATGAAACCGGAATTGGGCTATTAACGTTATACCATATAACGTATTACGTTATAACGTAATACCATACAACGTTATACTATATAACGTAATACGTGATAACGTTATACCATATAATGTATTACGTTATAACGTTATACCATACAACGTTATACTACATAACGTAATACGTTATAACGTTATACCATATAACGTATTACGATATAACGTTATACCATATAACGTTATACTATATAACGTAATACGTTGAAACGTCATACCATATAACGTATTACTTTATAACGTTATACCATATAACGTAATACGTGATAACGTTATACCATATAATGTATTACGATATAACGTTATACCATATGACGTTATACTATATAACGGCATACGTTATAACGTTATACCATATAACGTAATGCGTTATATTAGTTCTGTAAATATGAAACCGGAATTGGGCTATTAACGTTATACCATATAACGTATTACGTTATAACGTAATACCATACAACGTTATACTATATAACGTAACACGTTATAACGTTATACCATATAACGTATTACGATATAACGTTATACCATATGACGTTATACTATATAACGGCATACGTTATAACGTTATACCATATAACGTAATGCGTTATATTAGTTCTGTAAATATGAAACCGGAATTGGGCTATTAACGTTATACCATATAACGTATTACGTTATAACGTAATACCATACAACGTTATACTATATAACGTAATACGTGATAACGTTATACCATATAATGTATTACGTTATAACGTTATACCATACAACGTTATACTACATAACGTAATACGTTATAATGTTATACCATATAACGTATTACGATATAACGTTATACTATATAACGTAATACGTTGAAACGTCATACCATATAACGTATTACTTTATAACGTTATACCATATAACGTAATACGTGATAACGTTATACCATATAATGTATTACGATATAACGTAATACCATATGACGTTATACTATATAACGTAATACGTTGAAACATTAGACCATATAACGTATTACGTTATATCGTTATACCATATAACGTAATACGTGATAACGTTATACCATATAATGTATTACGATATAACGTTATACCATATGACGTTATACTATATAACGGCATACGTTATAACGTTATACCATATAACGTAATGCGTTATATTAGTTCTGTAAATATGAAACCGGAATTGGGCTATTAACGTTATACCATATAACGTATTACGTTATAACGTAATACCATACAACGTTATACCATATGACGTAACACGTTATATCGTTATACCATATAACGTATTACGATATAACGTTATATCATATGACGTTATACTATATAACGGCATACGTTATAACGTTATACCATATAACGTAATGCGTTATATTAGTCCTGTAAATATGAAACCGGAATTGGGCTATTAACGTTATACCATATAACGTATTACGTTATAACGTAATACCATACAACGTTATACTATATAACGTAATACGTGATAACGTTATACCATATAATGTATTACGTTATAACGTTATACCATACAACGTTATACTACATAATGTAATACGTTATAACGTTATACCATATAACGTATTACGATATAACGTTATACCATATAACGTTATACTATATAACGTAATACGTTGAAACGTCATACCATATAACGTATTACTTTATAACGTTATACCATATAACGTAATACGTGATAACGTTATACCATATAATGTATTACGATATAACGTTATACCATATGACGTTATACTATATAACGGCATACGTTATAACGTTATACCATATAACGTAATGCGTTATATTAGTTCTGTAAATATGAAACCGGAATTGGGCTATTAACGTTATACCATATAACGTATTACGTTATAACGTAATACCATACAGCGTTATACTATATAACGTAACACTATATAACGTTATACCATATAACGTATTACGATATAACGTTATACCATATGACGTTATACTATATAACGTAATACGTTGAAACACTAGACCATACAACGTATTACGTTATAACGTTTTACTATATAACGTCATACTATATAACGTAATACGTTATAACGTTATACCATATAACATTTTACGTTATAACGTTAAACCATATAACGTAATGCGTTATATTAGTTCTGTAAATATGAAACCGGAATTGGGCTATTAACGTTATACCATATAACGTATTACGTTATAACGTAATACCATACAACGTTATACTATATAACGTAACACGTTATAACGTTATACCATATAACGTATTACGATATAACGTTATACCATATAACGTTATACTAGATAACGTAATACGTTGAAACGTCATACCATATAACGTATTACTTTATAACGTTATACCATATAACGTAATACGTGATAACGTTATACCATATAATGTATTACGATATAACGTTATACCATATGACGTTATACTATATAACGGCATACGTTATAACGTTATACCATATAACGTAATGCGTTATATTAGTTCTGTAAATATGAAACCGGAATTGGGCTATTAACGTTATACCATATAACGTATTACGTTATAACGTAATACCATACAACGTTATACTATATAACGTAATACGTTGAAACATTTGACCATATAACGTATTACGTTATAACGTTTTACTATATAACGTCATACTATATAACGTAATACGTTATAACGTTATACCATATAACATTTTACGTTATAACGTTATACCATATTACGTTATACGATATAACGTAATACGTTATAACGTTTTACCATATAACGTATTACGTTACAACGTTATACCATATAACATTTTACGTTATAACGTTATACCATATTACGCTATACGACATAACGTAATACGTTATAACGTTATACCATATAACGTATTACGATATAACGTTATAACATATAACGTTATACTATATAACGTAATACGTTGAAACGTCATACCATATAACGTATTACTTTATAACGTTATACCATATAACGTAATACGTGATAACGTTATACCATATAATGTATTACGATATAACGTAATACCATATGACGTTATACTATATAACGTAATACGTTGAAACATTAGACCATATAACGTATTACGTTATATCGTTATACCATATAACGTAATACGTGATAACGTTATACCATATAATGTATTACGATATAACGTTATACCATATGACGTTATACTATATAACGGCATACGTTATAACGTTATACCATATAACGTAATGCGTTATATTAGTTCTGTAAATATGAAACCGGAATTGGGCTATTAACGTTATACCATATAACGTATTACGTTATAACGTAATACCATACAATGTTAGACTATATAACGTAACACGTTATAACGTTATACCATATAACGTATTACGATATAACGTTATAACATATAACGTTATACTATATAACGTAATACGTTGAAACGTCATACCATATAACGTATTACTTTATAACGTTATACCATATAACGTAATACGTGATAACGTTATACCATATAATGTATTACGATATAACGTAATACCATATGACGTTATACTATATAACGTAATACGTTGAAACATTAGACCATATAACGTATTACGTTATATCGTTATACCATATAACGTAATACGTGATAACGTTATACCATATAATGTATTACGATATAACGTTATACCATATGACGTTATACTATATAACGGCATACGTTATAACGTTATACCATATAACGTAATGCGTTATATTAGTTCTGTAAATATGAAACCGGAATTGGGCTATTAACGTTATACCATATAACGTATTACGTTATAACGTAATACCATACAACGTTATACTATATAACGTAACACGTTATAACGTTATACCATATAACGTATTACGATATAACGTTATACCATATGACGTTATACTATATAACGGCATACGTTATAACGTTATACCATATAACGTAATGCGTTATATTAGTTCTGTAAATATGAAACCGGAATTGGGCTATTAACGTTATACCATATAACGTATTACGTTATAACGTAATACCATACAACGTTATACTATATAACGTAATACGTGATAACGTTATACCATATAATGTATTACGTTATAACGTTATACCATACAACGTTATACTACATAACGTAATACGTTATAATGTTATACCATATAACGTATTACGATATAACGTTATACCATATAACGTTATACTATATAACGTAATACGTTGAAACGTCATACCATATAACGTATTACTTTATAACGTTATACCATATAACGTAATACGTGATAACGTTATACCATATAATGTATTACGATATAACGTTATACCATATGACGTTATACTATATAACGGCATACGTTATAACGTTATACCATATAACGTAATGCGTTATATTAGTTCTGTAAATATGAAACCGGAATTGGGCTATTAACGTTATACCATATGACGTATTACGTTATAACGTAATACCATACAACGTTATACTATATAACGTAACACTATATAACGTTATACCATATAACGTATTACGATATAACATTATACCATATGACGTTATACTATATAACGTAATACGTTGAAACACTAGACCATACAACGTATTACGTTATAACGTTTTACTATATAACGTCATACTATATAACGTAATACGTTATAACGTTATACCATATAACATTTTACGTTATAACGTTAAACCATACAACGTAATGCGTTATATTAGTTCTGTAAATATGAAACCGGAATTGGGCTATTAACGTTATACCATATAACGTATTACGTTATAACGTAATACCATACAACGTTATACTATATAACGTAACACGTTATAACGTTATACCATATAACGTATTACGATATAACGTTATACCATATAACGTTATACTATATAACGTAATACGTTGAAACATTAGAACATATAACGTATTACGATATAACGTTATACCATATAACGTTATACTATATAACGTAATACGTTGAAACATTAGACCATATAACGTATTACGTTATAACGTTTAACTATATAACGTCATACTATATAACGTAATACGTTATAACGTTATACCATATAACATTTTACGTTATAACGTTATACCATATTGCGTTATACGATATAACGTAATACGTTATAACGTTTTACCATATAACGTATTACGTTACAACGTTATACCATATAACATTTTACGTTATAACGTTATACCATATTACGCTATACGACATAACGTAATACGTTATAACGTTATACCATATAACGTATTATGATACAACGTTATAACATATAACGTTATACTATATAACGTAATACGTTGAAACGTCATACCATATAACGTATTACTTTATAACGTTATACCATATAACGTAATACGTGATAACGTTATACCATATAATGTATTACGATATAACGTTATACCATATGACGTTATACTATATAACGGCATACGTTATAACGTTATACCATATAACGTAATGCGTTATATTAGTTCTGTAAATATGAAACCGGAATTGGGCTATTAACGTTATACCATATAACGTATTACGTTATAACGTAATACCATACAATGTTATACTATATAACGTAACACGTTATAACGTTATACCATATAACGTATTACGATATAACGTTATAACATATAACGTTATACTATATAACGTAATACGTTGAAACGTCATACCATATAACGTATTACTTTATAACGTTATACCATATAACGTAATACGTGATAACGTTATACCATATAATGTATTACGATATAACGTAATACCATATGACGTTATACTATATAACGTAATACGTTGAAACATTAGACCATATAACGTATTACGTTATATCGTTATACCATATAACGTAATACGTGATAACGTTATACCATATAATGTATTACGATATAACGTTATACCATATGACGTTATACTATATAACGGCATACGTTATAACGTTATACCATATAACGTAATGCGTTATATTAGTTCTGTAAATATGAAACCGGAATTGGGCTATTAACGTTATACCATATAACGTATTACGATATAACGTTATACCATATAACGTTATACTATATAACGTAATACGTTGAAACATTAGAACATATAACGTATTACGATATAACGTTATACCATATAACGTTATACTATATAACGTAATACGTTGAAACATTAGACCATATAACGTATTACGTTATAACGTTTTACTATATAACGTCATACTATATAACGTAATACGTTATAACGTTATACCATATAACATTTTACGTTATAACGTTATACCATATTACGTTATACGATATAACGTAATACGTTATAACGTATTACCATATAACGTATTACGTTACAACGTTATACCATATAACATTTTACGTTATAACGTTATACCATATTACGCTATACGACATAACGTAATACGTTATAACGTTATACCATATAACGTATTACGATATAACGTTATAACATATAACGTTATACTATATAACGTAATACGTTGAAACATTAGACCATATAACGTATTACGTTATATCGTTATACCATATAACGTAATACGTGATAACGTTATACCATATAATGTATTACGATATAACGTTATACCATATGACGTTATACTATATAACGGCATACGTTATAACGTTATACCATATAACGTAATGCGTTATATTAGTTCTGTAAATATGAAACCGGAATTGGGCTATTAACGTTATACCATATAACGTATTACGTTATAACGTAATACCATACAACGTTATACTATATAACGTAACACGTTATAACGTTATACCATATAACGTATTACGATATAACGTTATACCATATGACGTTATACTATATAACGGCATACGTTATAACGTTATACCATATAACGTAATGCGTTATATTAGTTCTGTAAATATGAAACCGGAATTGGGCTATTAACGTTATACCATATAACGTATTACGTTATAACGTAATACCATACAACGTTATACTATATAACGTAATACGTGATAACGTTATACCATATAATGTATTACGTTATAACGTTATACCATACAACGTTATACTACATAACGTAATACGTTATAATGTTATACCATATAACGTATTACGATATAACGTTATACCATATAACGTTATACTATATAACGTAATACGTTGAAACGTCATACCATATAACGTATTACTTTATAACGTTATACCATATAACGTAATACGTGATAACGTTATACCATATAATGTATTACGATATAACGTTATACCATATGACGTTATACTATATAACGGCATACGTTATAACGTTATACCATATAACGTAATGCGTTATATTAGTTCTGTAAATGTGAAACCGGAATTGGGCTATGAACGTTATACCATATAACGTATTACGTTATAACGTAATACCATACAACGTTATACTATATAACGTAACACGTTATAACGTTATACCATATAACGTATTACGATATAACGTTATACCATATAACGTTATACTACATAACGTAATACGTTATAATGTTATACCATATAACGTATTACGATATAACGTTATACCATATAACGTTATACTATATAACGTAATACGTTGAAACGTCATACCATATAACGTATTACTTTATAACGTTATACCATATAACGTAATACGTGATAACGTTATACCATATAATGTATTACGATATAACGTAATACCATATGACGTTATACTATATAACGTAATACGTTGAAACATTAGACCATATAACGTATTACGTTATATCGTTATACCATATAACGTAATACGTGATAACGTTATACCATATAATGTATTACGATATAACGTTATACCATATGACGTTATACTATATAACGGCATACGTTATAACGTTATACCATATAACGTAATGCGTTATATTAGTTCTGTAAATATGAAACCGGAATTGGGCTATTAACGTTATACCATATAACGTATTACGTTATAACGTTTTACTATATAACGTCATACTATATAACGTAATACGTGATAACGTTATACCATATAATGTATTACGATATAACGTTATACCATATGACGTTATACTATATAACGGCATACGTTATAACGTTATACCATATAACGTAATGCGTTATATTAGTTCTGTAAATATGAAACCGGAATTGGGCTATTAACGTTATACCATATGACGTATTACGTTATAACGTAATACCATACAACGTTATACTATATAACGTAACACTATATAACGTTATACCATATAACGTATTACGATATAACATTATACCATATGACGTTATACTATATAACGTAATACGTTGAAACACTAGACCATACAACGTATTACGTTATAACGTTTTACTATATAACGTCATACTATATAACGTAATACGTTATAACGTTATACCATATAACATTTTACGTTATAACGTTAAACCATACAACGTAATGCGTTATATTAGTTCTGTAAATATGAAACCGGAATTGGGCTATTAACGTTATACCATATAACGTATTACGTTATAACGTAATACCATACAACGTTATACTATATAACGTAACACGTTATAACGTTATACCATATAACGTATTACGATATAACGTTATACCATATAACGTTCTACTATATAACGTAATACGTTGAAACATTAGAACATATAACGTATTACGATATAACGTTATACCATATAACGTTATACTATATAACGTAATACGTTGAAACATTAGACCATATAACGTATTACGTTATAACGTTTAACTATATAACGTCATACTATATAACGTAATACGTTATAACGTTATACCATATAACATTTTACGTTATAACGTTATACCATATTACGTTATACGATATAACGTAATACGTTATAACGTTTTACCATATAACGTATTACGTTACAACGTTATACCATATAACATTTTACGTTATAACGTTATACCATATTACGCTATACGACATAACGTAATACGTTATAACGTTATACCATATAACGTATTACGATATAACGTTATAACATATAACGTTATACTATATAACGTAATACGCTGAAACGTCATACCATATAACGTATTACTTTATAACGTTATACCATATAACGTAATACGTGATAACGTTATACCATATAATGTATTACGATATAACGTTATACCATATGACGTTATACTATATAACGGCATACGTTATAACGTTATACCATATAACGTAATGCGTTATATTAGTTCTGTAAATATGAAACCGGAATTGGGCTATTAACGTTATACCATATAACGTATTACGTTATAACGTAATACCATACAATGTTATACTATATAACGTAACACGTTATAACGTTATACCATATAACGTATTACGATATAACGTTATAACATATAACGTTATACTATATAACGTAATACGTTGAAACGTCATACCATAAAACGTATTACTTTATAACGTTATACCATATAACGTAATACGTGATAACGTTATACCATATAATGTATTACGATATAACGTAATACCATATGACGTTATACTATATAACGTAATACGTTGAAACATTAGACCATATAACGTATTACGTTATATCGTTATACCATATAACGTAATACGTGATAACGTTATACCATATAATGTATTACGATATAACGTTATACCATATGACGTTATACTATATAACGGCATACGTTATAACGTTATACCATATAACGTAATGCGTTATATTAGTTCTGTAAATATGAAACCGGAATTGGGCTATTAACGTTATACCATATAACGTATTACGTTATAACGTAATACCATACAATGTTAGACTATATAACGTAACACGTTATAACGTTATACCATATAACGTATTACGATATAACGTTATAACATATAACGTTATACTATATAACGTAATACGTTGAAACGTCATACCATATAACGTATTACTTTATAACGTTATACCATATAACGTAATACGTGATAACGTTATACCATATAATGTATTACGATATAACGTAATACCATATGACGTTATACTATATAACGTAATACGTTGAAACATTAGACCATATAACGTATTACGTTATATCGTTATACCATATAACGTAATACGTGATAACGTTATACCATATAATGTATTACGATATAACGTTATACCATATGACGTTATACTATATAACGGCATACGTTATAACGTTATACCATATAACGTAATGCATTATATTAGTTCTGTAAATATGAAACCGGAATTGGGCTATTAACGTTATACCATATAACGTATTACGTTATAACGTAATACCATACAACGTTATACTATATAACGTAACACGTTATAACGTTATACCATATAACGTATTACGATATAACGTTATACCATATGACGTTATACTATATAACGGCATACGTTATAACGTTATACCATATAACGTAATGCGTTATATTAGTTCTGTAAATATGAAACCGGAATTGGGCTATTAACGTTATACCATATAACGTATTACGTTATAACGTAATACCATACAACGTTATACTATATAACGTAATACGTGATAACGTTATACCATATAATGTATTACGTTATAACGTTATACCATACAACGTTATACTACATAACGTAATACGTTATAATGGTATACCATATAACGTATTACGATATAACGTTATACCATATAACGTTATACTATATAACGTAATACGTTGAAACGTCATACCATATAACGTATTACTTTATAACGTTATACCATATAACGTAATACGTGATAACGTTATACCATATAATGTATTACGATATAACGTTATACCATATGACGTTATACTATATAACGGCATACGTTATAACGTTATACCATATAACGTAATGCGTTATATTAGTTCTGTAAATATGAAACCGGAATTGGGCTATTAACGTTATACCATATGACGTATTACGTTATAACGTAATACCATACAACGTTATACTATATAACGTAACACTATATAACGTTATACCATATAACGTATTACGATATAACATTATACCATATGACGTTATACTATATAACGTAATACGTTGAAACACTAGACCATACAACGTATTACGTTATAACGTTTTACTATATAACGTCATACTATATAACGTAATACGTTATAACGTTATACCATATAACATTTTACGTTATAACGTTAAACCATACAACGTAATGCGTTATATTAGTTCTGTAAATATGAAACCGGAATTGGGCTATTAACGTTATACCATATAACGTATTACGTTATAACGTAATACCATACAACGTTATACTATATAACGTAACACGTTATAACGTTATACCATATAACGTATTACGATATAACGTTATACCATATAACGTTATACTATATAACGTAATACGTTGAAACATTAGAACATATAACGTATTACGATATAACGTTATACCATATAACGTTATACTATATAACGTAATACGTTGAAACATTAGACCATATAACGTATTACGTTATAACGTTTAACTATATAACGTCATACTATATAACGTAATACGTTATAACGTTATACCATATAACATTTTACGTTATAACGTTATACCATATTGCGTTATCCGATATAACGTAATACGTTATAACGTTTTACCATATAACGTATTACGTTACAACGTTATACCATATAACATTTTACGTTATAACGTTATACCATATTACGCTATACGACATAACGTAATACGTTATAACGTTATACCATATAACGTATTACGATATAACGTTATAACATATAACGTTATACTATATAACGTAATACGTTGAAACGTCATACCATATAACGTATTACTTTATAACGTTATACCATATAACGTAATACGTGATAACGTTATACCATATAATGTATTACGATATAACGTTATACCATATGACGTTATACTATATAACGGCATACGTTATAACGTTATACCATATAACGTAATGCGTTATATTAGTTCTGTAAATATGAAACCGGAATTGGGCTATTAACGTTATACCATATAACGTATTACGTTATAACGTAATACCATACAATGTTATACTATATAACGTAACACGTTATAACGTTATACCATATAACGTATTACGATATAACGTTATAACATATAACGTTATACTATATAACGTAATACGTTGAAACGTCATACCATATAACGTATTACTTTATAACGTTATACCATATAACGTAATACGTGATAACGTTATACCATATAATGTATTACGATATAACGTAATACCATATGACGTTATACTATATAACGTAATACGTTGAAACATTGGACCATATAACGTATTACGTTATATCGTTATACCATATAACGTAATACGTGATAACGTTATACCATATAATGTATTACGATATAACGTTATACCATATGACGTTATACTATATAACGGCATACGTTATAACGTTATACCATATAACGTAATGCGTTATATTAGTTCTGTAAATATGAAACCGGAATTGGGCTATTAACGTTATACCATATAACGTATTACGATATAACGTTATACCATATAACGTTATACTATATAACGTAATACGTTGAAACATTAGAACATATAACGTATTACGATATAACGTTATACCATATAACGTTATACTATATAACGTAATACGTTGAAACATTAGACCATATAACGTATTACGTTATAACGTTTTACTATATAACGTCATACTATATAACGTAATACGTTATAACGTTATACCATATAACATTTTACGTTATAACGTTATACCATATTACGTTATACGATATAACGTAATACGTTATAACGTTTTACCATATAACGTATTACGTTACAACGTTATACCATATAACATTTTACGTTATAACGTTATACCATATTACGCTATACGACATAACGTAATACGTTATAACGTTATACCATATAACGTATTACGATATAACGTTATAACATATAACGTTATACTATATAACGTAATACGTTGAAACGTCATACCATATAACGTATTACTTTATAACGTTATACCATATAACGTAATACGTGATAACGTTATACCATATAATGTATTACGATATAACGTAATACCATATGACGTTATACTATATAACGTAATACGTTGAAACATTAGACCATATAACGTATTACGTTATATCGTTATACCATATAACGTAATACGTGATAACGTTATACCATATAATGTATTACGATATAACGTTATACCATATGACGTTATACTATATAACGGCATACGTTATAACGTTATACCATATAACGTAATGCGTTGTATTAGTTCTGTAAATATGAAACCGGAATTGGGCTATTAACGTTATACCATATAACGTATTACGTTATAACGTAATACCATACAATGTTATACTATATAACGTAACACGTTATAACGCTATACCATATAACGTATTACGATATAACGTTATAACATATAACGTTATACTATATAACGTAATACGTTGAAACGTCATACCATATAACGTATTACTTTATAACGTTATACCATATAACGTAATACGTGATAACGTTATACCATATAATGTATTACGATATAACGTAATACCATATGACGTTATACTATATAACGTAATACGTTGAAACATTAGACCATATAACGTATTACGTTATATCGTTATACCATATAACGTAATACGTGATAACGTTATACCATATAATGTATTACGATATAACGTTATACCATATGACGTTATACTATATAACGGCATACGTTATAACGTTATACCATATAACGTAATGCGTTATATTAGTTCTGTAAATATGAAACCGGAATTGGGCTATTAACGTTATACCATATAACGTATTACGTTATAACGTAATACCATACAACGTTATACTATATAACGTAACACGTTATAACGTTATACCATATAACGTATTACGATATAACGTTATACCATATGACGTTATACTATATAACGGCATACGTTATAACGTTATACCATATAACGTAATGCGTTATATTAGTTCTGTAAATATGAAACCGGAATTGGGCTATTAACGTTATACCATATAACGCATTACGTTATAACGTAATACCATACAACGTTATACTATATAACGTAATACGTGATAACGTTATACCATATAATGTATTACGTTATAACGTTATACCATACAACGTTATACTACATAACGTAATACGTTATAATGTTATACCATATAACGTATTACGATATAACGTTATACCATATAACGTTATACTATATAACGTAATACGTTGAAACGTCATACCATATAACGTATTACTTTATAACGTTATACCATATAACGTAATACGTGATAACGTTATACCATATAATGTATTACGATATAACGTTATACCATATGACGTTATACTATATAACGGCATACGTTATAACGTTATACCATATAACGTAATGCGTTATATTAGTTCTGTAAATATGAAACCGGAATTGGGCTATTAACGTTATACCATATAACGTATTACGTTATAACGTAATACCATACAACGTTATACTATATAACGTAACACGTTATAACGTTATACCATATAACGTATTACGATATAACGTTATACCATATGACGTTATACTATATAACGGCATACGTTATAACGTTATACCATATAACGTAATGCGTTATATTAGTCCTGTAAATATGAAACCGGAATTGGGCTATTAACGTTATACCATATAACGTATTACGTTATAACGTAATACCATACAACGTTATACTATATAACGTAATACGTGATAACGTTATACCATATAATGTATTACGTTATAACGTTATACCATACAACGTTATACTACATAACGTAATACGTTATAATGTTATACCATATAACGTATTACGATATAACGTTATACCATATAACGTTATACTATATAACGTAATACGTTGAAACGTCATACCATATAACGTATTACTTTATAACGTTATACCATATAACGTAATACGTGATAACGTTATACCATATAATGTATTACGATATAACGTAATACCATATGACGTTATACTATATAACGTAATACGTTGAAACATTAGACCATATAACGTATTACGTTATATCGTTATACCATATAACGTAATACGTGATAACGTTATACCATATAATGTATTACGATATAACGTTATACCATATGACGTTATACTATATAACGGCATACGTTATAACGTTATACCATATAACGTAATGCGTTGTATTAGTTCTGTAAATATGAAACCGGAATTGGGCTATTAACGTTATACCATATAACGTATTACGTTATAACGTAATACCATACAATGTTATACTATATAACGTAACACGTTATAACGCTATACCATATAACGTATTACGATATAACGTTATAACATATAACGTTATACTATATAACGTAATACGTTGAAACGTCATACCATATAACGTATTACTTTATAACGTTATACCATATAACGTAATACGTGATAACGTTATACCATATAATGTATTACGATATAACGTAATACCATATGACGTTATACTATATAACGTAATACGTTGAAACATTAGACCATATAACGTATTACGTTATATCGTTATACCATATAACGTAATACGTGATAACGTTATACCATATAATGTATTACGATATAACGTTATACCATATGACGTTATACTATATAACGGCATACGTTATAACGTTATACCATATAACGTAATGCGTTATATTAGTTCTGTAAATATGAAACCGGAATTGGGCTATTAACGTTATACCATATAACGTATTACGTTATAACGTAATACCATACAACGTTATACTATATAACGTAACACGTTATAACGTTATACCATATAACGTATTACGATATAACGTTATACCATATGACGTTATACTATATAACGGCATACGTTATAACGTTATACCATATAACGTAATGCGTTATATTAGTTCTGTAAATATGAAACCGGAATTGGGCTATTAACGTTATACCATATAACGCATTACGTTATAACGTAATACCATACAACGTTATACTATATAACGTAATACGTGATAACGTTATACCATATAATGTATTACGTTATAACGTTATACCATACAACGTTATACTACATAACGTAATACGTTATAATGTTATACCATATAACGTATTACGATATAACGTTATACCATATAACGTTATACTATATAACGTAATACGTTGAAACGTCATACCATATAACGTATTACTTTATAACGTTATACCATATAACGTAATACGTGATAACGTTATACCATATAATGTATTACGATATAACGTTATACCATATGACGTTATACTATATAACGGCATACGTTATAACGTTATACCATATAACGTAATGCGTTATATTAGTTCTGTAAATATGAAACCGGAATTGGGCTATTAACGTTATACCATATAACGTATTACGTGATAACGTAATACCATACAACGTTATACTATATAACGTAACACGTTATAACGTTATACCATATAACGTATTACGATATAACGTTATACCATATGACGTTATACTATATAACGTAATACGTTGAAACACTAGACCATACAACGTATTGCGTTATAACGTTTTACTATATAACGTCATACTATATAACGTAATACGTTATAACGTTATACCATATAACATTTTACGTTATAACGTTAAACCATATAACGTAATGCGTTATATTAGTTCTGTAAATATGAAACCGGAATTGGGCTATGAACGTTATACCATATAACGTATTACGTTATAACGTAATACCATACAACGTTATACTATATAACGTAACACGTTATAACGTTATACCATATAACGTATTACGATATAACGTTATACCATATAACGTTATACTACATAACGTAATACGTTATAATGTTATACCATATAACGTATTACGATATAACGTTATACCATATAACGTTATACTATATAACGTAATACGTTGAAACGTCATACCATATAACGTATTACTTTATAACGTTATACCATATAACGTAATACGTGATAACGTTATACCATATAATGTATTACGATATAACGTAATACCATATGACGTTATACTATATAACGTAATACGTTGAAACATTAGACCATATAACGTATTACGTTATATCGTTATACCATATAACGTAATACGTGATAACGTTATACCATATAATGTATTACGATATAACGTTATACCATATGACGTTATACTATATAACGGCATACGTTATAACGTTATACCATATAACGTAATGCGTTATATTAGTTCTGTAAATATGAAACCGGAATTGGGCTATTAACGTTATACCATATAACGTATTACGTTATAACGTTTTACTATATAACGTCATACTATATAACGTAATACGTGATAACGTTATACCATATAATGTATTACGATATAACGTTATACCATATGACGTTATACTATATAACGGCATACGTTATAACGTTATACCATATAACGTAATGCGTTATATTAGTTCTGTAAATATGAAACCGGAATTGGGCTATTAACGTTATACCATATGACGTATTACGTTATAACGTAATACCATACAACGTTATACTATATAACGTAACACTATATAACGTTATACCATATAACGTATTACGATATAACATTATACCATATGACGTTATACTATATAACGTAATACGTTGAAACACTAGACCATACAACGTATTACGTTATAACGTTTTACTATATAACGTCATACTATATAACGTAATACGTTATAACGTTATACCATATAACATTTTACGTTATAACGTTAAACCATACAACGTAATGCGTTATATTAGTTCTGTAAATATGAAACCGGAATTGGGCTATTAACGTTATACCATATAACGTATTACGTTATAACGTAATACCATACAACGTTATACTATATAACGTAACACGTTATAACGTTATACCATATAACGTATTACGATATAACGTTATACCATATAACGTTCTACTATATAACGTAATACGTTGAAACATTAGAACATATAACGTATTACGATATAACGTTATACCATATAACGTTATACTATATAACGTAATACGTTGAAACATTAGACCATATAACGTATTACGTTATAACGTTTAACTATATAACGTCATACTATATAACGTAATACGTTATAACGTTATACCATATAACATTTTACGTTATAACGTTATACCATATTACGTTATACGATATAACGTAATACGTTATAACGTTTTACCATATAACGTATTACGTTACAACGTTATACCATATAACATTTTACGTTATAACGTTATACCATATTACGCTATACGACATAACGTAATACGTTATAACGTTATACCATATAACGTATTACGATATAACGTTATAACATATAACGTTATACTATATAACGTAATACGCTGAAACGTCATACCATATAACGTATTACTTTATAACGCTATACCATATAACGTAATACGTGATAACGTTATACCATATAATGTATTACGATATAACGTTATACCATATGACGTTATACTATATAACGGCATACGTTATAACGTTATACCATATAACGTAATGCGTTATATTAGTTCTGTAAATATGAAACCGGAATTGGGCTATTAACGTTATACCATATAACGTATTACGTTATAACGTAATACCATACAATGTTATACTATATAACGTAACACGTTATAACGTTATACCATATAACGTATTACGATATAACGTTATAACATATAACGTTATACTATATAACGTAATACGTTGAAACGTCATACCATATAACGTATTACTTTATAACGTTATACCATATAACGTAATACGTGATAACGTTATACCATATAATGTATTACGATATAACGTAATACCATATGACGTTATACTATATAACGTAATACGTTGAAACATTAGACCATATAACGTATTACGTTATATCGTTATACCATATAACGTAATACGTGATAACGTTATACCATATAATGTATTACGATATAACGTTATACCATATGACGTTATACTATATAACGGCATACGTTATAACGTTATACCATATAACGTAATGCGTTATATTAGTTCTGTAAATATGAAACCGGAATTGGGCTATTAACGTTATACCATATAACGTATTACGTTATAACGTAATACCATACAACGTTATACTATATAACGTAACACGTTATAACGTTATACCATATAACGTATTACGATATAACGTTATACCATATGACGTTATACTATATAACGGCATACGTTATAACGTTATACCATATAACGTAATGCGTTATATTAGTTCTGTAAATATGAAACCGGAATTGGGCTATTAACGTTATACCATATAACGTATTACGTTATAACGTAATACCATACAACGTTATACTACATAACGTAATACGTTATAATGTTATACCATATAACGTATTACGATATAACGTTATACTATATAACGTAATACGTTGAAACGTCATACCATATAACGTATTACTTTATAACGTTATACCATATAACGTAATACGTGATAACGTTATACCATATAATGTATTACGATATAACGTAATACCATATGACGTTATACTATATAACGTAATACGTTGAAACATTAGACCATATAACGTATTACGTTATATCGTTATACCATATAACGTAATACGTGATAACGTTATACCATATAATGTATTACGATATAACGTTATACCATATGACGTTATACTATATAACGGCATACGTTATAACGTTATACCATATAACGTAATGCGTTATATTAGTTCTGTAAATATGAAACCGGAATTGGGCTATTAACGTTATACCATATAACGTATTACGTTATAACGTAATACCATACAACGTTATACCATATGACGTAACACGTTATATCGTTATACCATATAACGTATTACGATATAACGTTATACCATATGACGTTATACTATATAACGGCATACGTTATAACGTTATACCATATAACGTAATGCGTTATATTAGTCCTGTAAATATGAAACCGGAATTGGGCTATTAACGTTATACCATATAACGTATTACGTTATAACGTAATATCATACAACGTTATACTATATAACGTAATACGTGATAACGTTATACCATATAATGTATTACGTTATAACGTTATACCATACAACGTTATACTACATAACGTAATACGTTATATTGTTATACCATATAACGTATTACGATATAACGTTATACCATATAACGTTATACTATATAACGTAATACGTTGAAACGTCATACCATATAACGTATTACTTTATAACGTTATACCATATAACGTAATACGTGATAACGTTATACCATATAATGTATTACGATATAACGTTATACCATATGACGTTATACTATATAACGGCATACGTTATAACGTTATACCATATAACGTAATGCGTTATATTAGTTCTGTAAATATGAAACCGGAATTGGGCTATTAACGTTATACCATATAACGTATTACGTTATAACGTAATACCATACAACGTTATACTATATAACGTAATACGTTGAAACATTTGACCATATAACGTATTACGTTATAACGTTTTACTATATAACGTCATACTATATAACGTAATACGTTATAACGTTATACCATATAACATTTTACGTTATAACGTTATACCATATTACGTTATACGATATAACGTAATACGTTATAACGTTTTACCATATAACGTATTACGTTACAACGTTATACCATATAACATTTTACGTTATAACGTTATACCATATTACGCTATACGACATAACGTAATACGTTATAACGTTATACCATATAACGTATTACGATATAACGTTATAACATATAACGTTATACTATATAACGTAATACGTTGAAACGTCATACCATATAACGTATTACTTTATAACGTTATACCATATAACGTAATACGTGATAACGTTATACCATATAATGTATTACGATATAACGTAATACCATATGACGTTATACTATATAACGTAATACGTTGAAACATTAGACCATATAACGTATTACGTTATATCGTTATACCATATAACGTAATACGTGATAACGTTATACCATATAATGTATTACGATATAACGTTATACCATATGACGTTATACTATATAACGGCATACGTTATAACGTTATACCATATAACGTAATGCGTTATATTAGTTCTGTAAATATGAAACCGGAATTGGGCTATTAACGTTATACCATATAACGTATTACGTTATAACGTAATACCATACAACGTTATACTATATAACGTAACACTATATAACGTTATACCATATAACGTATTACGATATAACGTTATACCATATGACGTTATACTATATAACGTAATACGTTGAAACACTAGACCATACAACGTATTACGTTATAACGTTTTACTATATAACGTCATACTATATAACGTAATACGTTATAACGTTATACCATATAACATTTTACGTTATAACGTTAAACCATATAACGTAATGCGTTATATTAGTTCTGTAAATATGAAACCGGAATTGGGCTATTAACGTTATACCATATAACGTATTACGTTATAACGTAATACCATACAACGTTATACTATATAACGTAACACGTTATAACGTTATACCATATAACGTATTACGATATAACGTTATACCATATAACGTTATACTATATAACGTAATACGTTGAAACGTCATACCATATAACGTATTACTTTATAACGTTATACCATATAACGTAATACGTGATAACGTTATACCATATAATGTATTACGATATAACGTTATACCATATGACGTTATACTATATAACGGCATACGTTATAACGTTATACCATATAACGTAATGCGTTATATTAGTTCTGTAAATATGAAACCGGAATTGGGCTATTAACGTTATACCATATAACGTATTACGTTATAACGTAATACCATACAACGTTATACTATATAACGTAATACGTTGAAACATTTGACCATATAACGTATTACGTTATAACGTTTTACTATATAACGTCATACTATATAACGTAATACGTTATAACGTTATACCATATAACATTTTACGTTATAACGTTATACCATATTACGTTATACGATATAACGTAATACGTTATAACGTTTTACCATATAACGTATTACGTTACAACGTTATACCATATAACATTTTACGTTATAACGTTATACCATATTACGCTATACGACATAACGTAATACGTTATAACGTTATACCATATAACGTATTACGATATAACGTTATAACATATAACGTTATACTATATGACGTAATACGTTGAAACGTCATACCATATAACGTATTACTTTATAACGTTATACCATATAACGTAATACGTGATAACGTTATACCATATAATGTATTACGATATAACGTAATACCATATGACGTTATACTATATAACGTAATACGTTGAAACATTAGACCATATAACGTATTACGTTATATCGTTATACCATATAACGTAATACGTGATAACGTTATACCATATAATGTATTACGATATAACGTTATACCATATGACGTTATACTATATAACGGCATACGTTATAACGTTATACCATATAACGTAATGCGTTATATTAGTTCTGTAAATATGAAACCGGAATTGGGCTATTAACGTTATACCATATAACGTATTACGTTATAACGTAATACCATACAATGTTAGACTATATAACGTAACACGTTATAACGTTATACCATATAACGTATTACGATATAACGTTATAACATATAACGTTATACTATATAACGTAATACGTTGAAACGTCATACCATATAACGTATTACTTTATAACGTTATACCATATAACGTAATACGTGATAACGTTATACCATATAATGTATTACGATATAACGTTATACCATATAACGTTATATTATATAACGTAATACGTTGAAACATTAGACCATATAACGTATTACGATATAACGTTATACCATATAACGTTATACTATATAACGTAATACGTTGAAACATTAGACCATATAACGTATTACGTTATAACGTTTTACTATATAACGTCATACTATATAACGTAATACGTTATAACGTTATACCATATAACATTTTACGTTATAACGTTAAACCATATAACGTATTACGATATAACGTTATACCATATATCGTTATACTATATAACGTAATACGTTGAAACGTCATACCATATAACGTATTACTTTATAACGTTATACCATATTGCGTTATACTATATAAGGTTATACGTTATAACGTTATACCATATAACGTATTACGTTACAACGTTATACCATATAACATTTTACGTTATAACGTTATACCATATTACGCTATACGACATAACGTAATACGTTATAACGTTATACCATATAACGTATTACGATATAACGTTATAACATATAACGTTATACTATATAACGTAATACGTTGATACGTCTTACCATATAACGTATTACTTTATAACGTTATACCATATAACGTAATACGTGATAACGTTATACCATATAACGTTATACTATATAACGTAATACGTGATAACGTTATACCATATAATGTATTACGTTATAACGTTATACCATACAACGTTATACTACATAACGTAATACGTTATAATGTTATACCATATAACGTATTACGATATAACGTTATACTATATAACGTAATACGTTGAAACGTCATACCATATAACGTATTACTTTATAACGTTATACCATATAACGTAATACGTGATAACGTTATACCATATTATGTATTACGATATAACGTTATACCATATGACGTTATACTATATAACGGCATACGTTATAACGTTATACCATATAACGTAATGCGTTATATTAGTTCTGTAAATATGAAACCGGAATTGGGCTATTAACGTTATACCATATAACGTATTACGTTATAACGTAATACCATACAATGTTATACTATATAACGTAACACGTTATAACGTTATACCATATAACGTATTACGATATAACGTTATAACATATAACGTTATACTATATAACGTAATACGTTGAAACGTCATACCATATAACGTATTACTTTATAACGTTATACCATATAACGTAATACGTGATAACGTTATACCATATAATGTATTACGATATAACGTAATACCATATGACGTTATACTATATAACGTAATACGTTGAAACATTAGACCATATAACGTATTACGTTATATCGTTATACCATATAACGTAATACGTGATAACGTTATACCATATAATGTATTACGATATAACGTTATACCATATGACGTTATACTATATAACGGCATACGTTATAACGTTATACCATATAACGTAATGCGTTATATTAGTTCTGTAAATATGAAACCGGAATTGGGCTATTAACGTTATACCATATAACGTATTACGTTATAACGTAATACCATACAACGTTATACTATATAACGTAACACGTTATAACGTTATACCATATAACGTATTACGATATAACGTTATACCATATGACGTTATACTATATAACGGCATACGTTATAACGTTATACCATATAACGTAATGCGTTATATTAGTCCTGTAAATATGAAACCGGAATTGGGCTATTAACGTTATACCATATAACGTATTACGTTATAACGTAATACCATACAACGTTATACTATATAACGTAATACGTGATAACGTTATACCATATAATGTATTACGTTATAACGTTATACCATACAACGTTATACTACATAACGTAATACGTTATAATGTTATACCATATAACGTATTACGATATAACGTTATACCATATAACGTTATACTATATAACGTAATACGTTGAAACGTCATACCATATAACGTATTACTTTATAACGTTATACCATATAACGTAATACGTGATAACGTTATACCATATAATGTATTACGATATAACGTTATACCATATGACGTTATACTATATAACGGCATACGTTATAACGTTATACCATATAACGTAATGCGTTATATTAGTTCTGTAAATATGAAACCGGAATTGGGCTATTAACGTTATACCATATAACGTATTACGTTATAACGTAATACCATACAACGTTATACTATATAACGTAACACTATATAACGTTATACCATATAACGTATTACGATATAACGTTATACCATATGACGTTATACTATATAACGTAATACGTTGAAACACTAGACCATACAACGTATTACGTTATAACGTTTTACTATATAACGTCATACTATATAACGTAATACGTTATAACGTTATACCATATAACATTTTACGTTATAACGTTAAACCATATAACGTAATGCGTTATATTAGTTCTGTAAATATGAAACCGGAATTGGGCTATTAACGTTATACCATATAACGTATTACGTTATAACGTAATACCATACAACGTTATACTATATAACGTAACACGTTATAACGTTATACCATATAATGTATTACGATATAACGTTATACCATATAACGTTATACTATATAACGTAATACGTTGAAACATTAGAACATATAACGTATTACGATATAACGTTATACCATATAACGTTATACTATATAACGTAATACGTTGAAACATTAGACCATATAACGTATTACGTTATAACGTTTTACTATATAACGTCATACTATATAACGTAATACGTTATAACGTTATACCATATAACATTTTACGTTATAACGTTAAACCATATAACGTATTACGATATAACGTTATACCATATATCGTTATACTATATAACGTAATACGTTGAAACGTCATACCATATAACGTATTACTTTATAACGTTATACCATATTGCGTTATACTATATAAGGTTATACGTTATAACGTTATACCATATAACGTATTACGATATAACGTTATACCATATAACGTTATACTATATAACGTAATACGTTATAACGTTATACCATATAACATTTTACGTTATAACGTTATACCATATTACGTTATACGATATAACGTAATACGTTATAACGTTTTACCATATAACGTATTACGTTACAACGTTATACCATATAACATTTTACGTTATAACGTTATACCATATTACGCTATACGACATAACGTAATACGTTATAACGTTATACCATATAACGTATTACGATATAACGTTATAACATATAACGTTATACTATATAACGTAATACGTTGATACGTCATACCATATAACGTATTACTTTATAACGTTATACCATATAACGTAATACGTGATAACGTTATACCATATAACGTTATACTATATAACGTAATACGTGATAACGTTATACCATATAATGTATTACGTTATAACGTTATACCATACAACGTTATACTACATAACGTAATACGTTATAATGTTATACCATATAACGTATTACGATATAACGTTATACTATATAACGTAATACGTTGAAACGTCATACCATATAACGTATTACTTTATAACGTTATACCATATAACGTAATACGTGATAACGTTATACCATATAATGTATTACGATATAACGTAATACCATATGACGTTATACTATATAACGTAATACGTTGAAACATTAGACCATATAACGTATTACGTTATATCGTTATACCATATAACGTGATACGTGATAACGTTATACCATATAATGTATTACGATATAACGTTATACCATATGACGTTATACTATATAACGGCATACGTTATAACGTTATACCATATAACGTAATGCGTTATATTAGTCCTGTAAATATGAAACCGGAATTGGGCTATTAACGTTATACCATATAACGTATTACGTTATAACGTAATACCATACAACGTTATACTATATAACGTAATACGTGATAACGTTATACCATATAATGTATTACGTTATAACGTTATACCATACAACGTTATACTACATAACGTAATACGTTATAATGTTATACCATATAACGTATTACGATATAACGTTATACCATATAACGTTATACTATATAACGTAATACGTTGAAACGTCATACCATATAACGTATTACTTTATAACGTTATACCATATAACGTAATACGTGATAACGTTATACCATATAATGTATTACGATATAACGTTATACCATATGACGTTATACTATATAACGGCATACGTTATAACGTTATACCATATAACGTAATGCGTTATATTAGTTCTGTAAATATGAAACCGGAATTGGGCTATTAACGTTATACCATATAACGTATTACGTTATAACGTAATACCATACAACGTTATACTATATAACGTAACACTATATAACGTTATACCATATAACGTATTACGATATAACGTTATACCATATGACGTTATACTATATAACGTAATACGTTGAAACACTAGACCATACAACGTATTACGTTATAACGTTTTACTATATAACGTCATACTATATAACGTAATACGTTATAACGTTATACCATATAACATTTTACGTTATAACGTTAAACCATATAACGTAATGCGTTATATTAGTTCTGTAAATATGAAACCGGAATTGGGCTATTAACGTTATACCATATAACGTATTACGTTATAACGTAATACCATACAACGTTATACTATATAACGTAACACGTTATAACGTTATACCATATAACGTATTACGATATAACGTTATACCATATAACGTTATACTATATAACGTAATACGTTGAAACATTAGAACATATAACGTATTACGATATAACGTTATACCATATAACGTTATACTATATAACGTAATACGTTGAAACATTAGACCATATAACGTATTACGTTATAACGTTTTACTATATAACGTCATACTATATAACGTAATACGTTATAACGTTATACCATATAACATTTTACGTTATAACGTTAAACCATATAACGTATTACGATATAACGTTATACCATATATCGTTATACTATATAACGTAATACGTTGAAACGTCATACCATATAACGTATTACTTTATAACGTTATACCATATTGCGTTATACTATATAAGGTTATACGTTATAACGTTATACCATATAACGTATTACGATATAACGTTATACCATATAACGTTATACTATATAACGTAATACGTTATAACGTTATACCATATAACATTTTACGTTATAACGTTATACCATATTACGTTATACGATATAACGTAATACGTTATAACGTTTTACCATATAACGTATTACGTTACAACGTTATACCATATAACATTTTACGTTATAACGTTATACCATATTACGCTATACGACATAACGTAATACGTTATAACGTCATACGATATAACGTATTACTTTATAACGTTATACCATATAACGTAATACGTGATAACGTTATACCATATAATGTTATACTATATAACGTAATACGTGATAACGTTATACCATATAATGTATTACGTTATAACGTTATACCATACAACGTTATACTACATAACGTAATAGGTTATAATGTTATACCATATAACGTATTACGATATAACGTTATACTATATAACGTAATACGTTGAAACGTCATACCATATAACGTATTACTTTATAACGTTATACCATATAACGTAATACGTGATAACGTTATACCATATTATGTATTACGATATAACGTTATACCATATGACGTTATACTATATAACGGCATACGTTATAACGTTATACCATATAACGTAATGCGTTATATTAGTTCTGTAAATATGAAACCGGAATTGGGCTATTAACGTTATACCATATAACGTATTACGTTATAACGTAATACCATACAATGTTATACTATATAACGTAACACGTTATAACGTTATACCATATAACGTATTACGATATAACGTTATAACATATAACGTTATACTATATAACGTAATACGTTGAAACGTCATACCATATAACGTATTACTTTATAACGTTATACCATATAACGTAATACGTGATAACGTTATACCATATAATGTATTACGATATAACGTAATACCATATGACGTTATACTATATAACGTAATACGTTGAAACATTAGACCATATAACGTATTACGTTATATCGTTATACCATATAACGTAATACGTGATAACGTTATACCATATAATGTATTACGATATAACGTTATACCATATGACGTTATACTATATAACGGCATACGTTATAACGTTATACCATATAACGTAATGCGTTATATTAGTCCTGTAAATATGAAACCGGAATTGGGCTATTAACGTTATACCATATAATGTATTACGTTATAACGTTATACCATACAACGTTATACTACATAACGTAATACGTTATAATGTTATACCATATAACGTATTACGATATAACGTTATACCATATAACGTTATACTATATAACGTAATACGTTGAAACGTCATACCATATAACGTATTACTTTATAACGTTATACCATATAACGTAATACGTGATAACGTTATACCATATAATGTATTACGATATAACGTTATACTATATGACGTTATACTATATAACGGCATACGTTATAACGTTATACCATATAACGTAATGCGTTATATTAGTTCTGTAAATATGAAACCGGAATTGGGCTATTAACGTTATACCATATAACGTATTACGTTATAACGTAATACCATACAACGTTATACTATATAACGTAACACTATATAACGTTATACCATATAACGTATTACGATATAACGTTATACCATATGACGTTATACTATATAACGTAATACGTTGAAACACTAGACCATACAACGTATTACGTTATAACGTTTTACTATATAACGTCATACTATATAACGTAATACGTTATAACGTTATACCATATAACATTTTACGTTATAACGTTAAACCATATAACGTAATGCGTTATATTATTTCTGTAAATATGAAACCGGAATTGGGCTATTAACGTTATACCATATAACGTATTACGTTATAACGTAATACCATACAACGTTATACTATATAACGTAACACGTTATAACGTTATACCATATAACGTATTACGATATAACGTTATACCATATAACGTTATACTATATAACGTAATACGTTGAAACATTAGAACATATAACGTATTACGATATAACGTTATACCATATAACGTTATACTATATAACGTAATACGTTGAAACGTCATACCATATAACGTATTACTTTATAACGTTATACCATATAACGTAATACGTGATAACGTTATACCATATAATGTATTACGATATAACGTAATACCATATGACGTTATACTATATAACGTAATACGTTGAAACATTAGACCATATAACGTATTACGTTATATCGTTATACCATATAACGTAATACGTGATAACGTTTTACCATATAATGTATTACGATATAACGTTATACCATATGACGTTATACTATATAACGGCATACGTTATAACGTTATAGCATATAACGTAATGCGTTATATTAGTTCTGTAAATATGAAACCGGAATTGGGCTATTAACGTTATACCATATAACGTATTACGTTATAACGTAATACCATACAACGTTATACTATATAACGTAACACGTTATAACGTTATACCATATAACGTATTACGATATAACGTTATACCATATGACGTTATACTATATAACGGCATACGTTATAACGTTATACCATATAACGTAATGCGTTATATTAGTTCTGTAAATATGAAACCGGAATTGGGCTATTAACGTTATACCATATAACGTATTACGTTATAACGTAATACCATACAACGTTATACTACATAACGTAATACGTGATAACGTTATACCATATAATGTATTACGTTATAACGTTATACCATACAACGTTATACTACATAACGTAATACGTTATAATGTTATACCATATAACGTATTACGATATAACGTTATACCATATAACGTTATACTATATAACGTAATACGTTGAAACGTCATACCATATAACGTATTACTTTATAACGTTATACCATATAACGTAATACGTGATAACGTTATACCATATAATGTATTACGATATAACGTTATACCATATGACGTTATACTATATAACGGCATACGTTATAACGTTATACCATATAACGTAATGCGTTATGTTAGTTCTGTAAATATGAAACCGGAATTGGGCTATTAACGTTATACCATATAACGTATTACGTTATAACGTAATACCATACAACGTTATACTATATAACGTAACACGTTATAACGTTATACCATATAACGTATTACGATATAACGTTATACCATATAACGTTATACTATATAACGTAATACGTTGAAACATTAGAACATATAACGTATTACGATATAACGTTATACCATATAACGTTATACTATATAACGTAATACGTTGAAACATTAGACCATATAACGTATTACGTTATAACGTTTTACTATATAACGTCATACTATATAACGTAATACGTTATAACGTTATACCATATAACATTTTACGTTATAACGTTAAACCATATAACGTATTACGATATAACGTTATACCATATATCGTTATACTATATAACGTAATACGTTGAAACGTCATACCATATAACGTATTACTTTATAACGTTATACCATATTGCGTTATACTATATAAGGTTATACGTTATAACGTTATACCATATAACGTATTACGATATAACGTTATACTATATAACGTAATACGTTGAAACGTCATACCATATAACGTATTACTTTATAACGTTATACCATATAACGTAATACGTGATAACGTTATACCACATTATGTATTACGATATAACGTTATACCATATGACGTTATACTATATAACGGCATACGTTATAACGTTATACCATATAACGTAATGCGTTATATTAGTTCTGTAAATATGAAACCGGAATTGGGCTATTAACGTTATACCATATAACGTATTACGTTATAACGTAATACCATACAATGTTATACTATATAACGTAACACGTTATAACGTTATACCATATAACGTATTACGATATAACGTTATAACATATAACGTTATACTATATAACGTAATACGTTGAAACGTCATACCATATAACGTATTACTTTATAACGTTATACCATATAACGTAATACGTGATAACGTTATACCATATAATGTATTACGATATAACGTAATACCATATGACGTTATACTATATAACGTAATACGTGATAACGTTATACCATATAATGTATTACGTTATAACGTTATACCATATGACGTTATACTATATAACGGCATACGTTATAACGTTATACCATATAACGTAATGCGTTATATTAGTCCTGTAAATATGAAACCGGAATTGGGCTATTAACGTTATACCATATAACGTATTACGTTATAACGTAATACCATACAACGTTATACTATATAACGTAATACGTGATAACGTTATACCATATAATGTATTACGTTATAACGTTATACCATACAACGTTATACTACATAACGTAATACGTTATAATGTTATACCATATAACGTATTACGATATAACGTTATACCATATAACGTTATACTATATAACGTAATACGTTGAAACGTCATACCATATAACGTATTACTTTATAACGTTATACCATATAACGTAATACGTGATAACGTTATACCATATAATGTATTACGATATAACGTTATACTATATGACGTTATACTATATAACGGCATACGTTATAACGTTATACCATATAACGTAATGCGTTATATTAGTTCTGTAAATATGAAACCGGAATTGGGCTATTAACGTTATACCATATAACGTATTACGTTATAACGTAATACCATACAACGTTATACTATATAACGTAACACTATATAACGTTATACCATATAACGTATTACGATATAACGTTATACCATATGACGTTATACTATATAACGTAATACGTTGAAACACTAGACCATACAACGTATTACGTTATAACGTTTTACTATATAACGTCATACTATATGACGTAATACGTTATAACGTTATACCATATAACATTTTACGTTATAACGTTAAACCATATAACGTAATGCGTTATATTAGTTCTGTAAATATGAAACCGGAATTGGGCTATTAACGTTATACCATATAACGTATTACGTTATAACGTAATACCATACAACGTTATACTATATAACGTAACACGTTATAACGTTATACCATATAACGTATTACGATATAACGTTATACCATATAACGTTATACTATATAACGTAATACGTTGAAACATTAGAACATATAACGTATTACGATATAACGTTATACCATATAACGTTATACTATATAACGTAATACGTTGAAACATTAGACCATATAACGTATTACGTTATAACGTTTTACTATATAACGTCATACTATATAACGTAATACGTTATAACGTTATACCATATAACATTTTACGTTATAACGTTAAACCATATAACGTATTACGATATAACGTTATACCATATATCGTTATACTATATAACGTAATACGTTGAAACGTCATACCATATAACGTATTACTTTATAACGTTATACCATATTGCGTTATACTATATAAGGTTATACGTTATAACGTTATACCGTATAACGTATTACGATATAACGTTATACCATATAACGTTATCCTATATAACGTAATACGTTATAACGTTATACCATATAACATTTTACGTTATAACGTTATACCATATTACGTTATACGATATAACGTAATACGTTATAACGTTTTACCATATAACGTATTACGTTACAACGTTATACCATATAACATTTTACGTTATAACGTTATACCATATTACGCTATACGACATAACGTAATACGTTATAACGTTATACCATATAACGTATTACGATATAACGTTATAACATATAACGTTATACTATATAACGTAATACGTTGATACGTCATACCATATAACGTATTACTTTATAACGTTATACCATATAACGTAATACGTGATAACGTTATACCATATAACGTTATACTATATAACGTAATACGTGATAACGTTATACCATATAATGTATTACGTTATAACGTTATACCATACAACGTTATACTACATAACGTAATACGTTATAATGTTATACCATATAACGTATTACGATATAACGTTATACTATATAACGTAATACGTTGAAACGTCATACCATATAACGTATTACTTTATAACGTTATACCATATAACGTAATACGTGATAACGTTATACCATATTATGTATTACGATATAACGTTATACCATATGACGTTATACTATATAACGGCATACGTTATAACGTTATACCATATAACGTAATGCGTTATATTAGTTCTGTAAATATGAAACCGGAATTGGGCTATTAACGTTATACCATATAACGTATTACGTTATAACGTAATACCATACAATGTTATACTATATAACGTAACACGTTATAACGTTATACCATATAACGTATTACGATATAACGTTATAACATATAACGTTATACTATATAACGTAATACGTTGAAACGTCATACCATATAACGTATTACTTTATAACGTTATACCATATAACGTAATACGTGATAACGTTATACCATATAATGTATTACGATATAACGTAATACCATATGACGTTATACTATATAACGTAATACGTTGAAACATTAGACCATATAACGTATTACGTTATATCGTTATACCATATAACGTAATACGTGATAACGTTATACCATATAATGTATTACGATATAACGTTATACCATATGACGTTATACTATATAACGGCATACGTTATAACGTTATACCATATAACGTAATGCGTTATATTAGTCCTGTAAATATGAAACCGGAATTGGGCTATTAACGTTATACCATATAACGTATTACGTTATAACGTAATACCATACAACGTTATACTATATAACGTAATACGTGATAACGTTATACCATATAATGTATTACGTTATAACGTTATACCATACAACGTTATACTACATAACGTAATACGTTATAATGTTATACCATATAACGTATTACGATATAACGTTATACCATATAACGTTATACTATATAACGTAATACGTTGAAACGTCATACCATATAACGTATTACTTTATAACGTTATACCATATAACGTAATACGTGATAACGTTATACCATATAATGTATTACGATATAACGTTATACCATATGACGTTATACTATATAACGGCATACGTTATAACGTTATACCATATAACGTAATGCGTTATATTAGTTCTGTAAATATGAAACCGGAATTGGGCTATTAACGTTATACCATATAACGTATTACGTTATAACGTAATACCATACAACGTTATACTATATAACGTAACACTATATAACGTTATACCATATAACGTATTACGATATAACGTTATGCCATATGACGTTATACTATATAACGTAATACGTTGAAACACTAGATCATACAACGTATTACGTTATAACGTTTTACTATATAACGTCATACTATATAACGTAATACGTTATAACGTTATACCATATAACATTTTACGTTATAACGTTAAACCATATAACGTAATGCGTTATATTAGTTCTGTAAATATGAAACCGGAATTGGGCTATTAACGTTATACCATATAACGTATTACGTTATAACGTAATACCATACAACGTTATACTATATAACGTAACACGTTATAACGTTATACCATATAACGTATTACGATATAACGTTATACCATATAACGTTATACTATATAACGTAATACGTTGAAACATTAGAACATATAACGTATTACGATATAACGTTATACCATATAACGTTATACTATATAACGTAATTCGTTGAAACATTAGACCATATAACGTATTACGTTATAACGTTTTACTATATAACGTCATACTATATAACGTAATACGTTATAACGTTATACCATATAACATTTTACGTTATAACGTTAAACCATATAACGTATTACGATATAACGTTATACCATATATCGTTATACTATATAACGTAATACGTTGAAACGTCATACCATATAACGTATTACTTTATAACGTTATACCATATTGCGTTATACTATATAAGGTTATACGTTATAACGTTATACCATATAACGTATTACGATATAACGTTATACCATATAACGTTATACTATATAACGTAATACGTTATAACGTTATACCATATAACATTTTACGTTATAACGTTATACCATATTACGTTATACGATATAACGTAATACGTTATAACGTTTTACCATATAACGTATTACGTTACAACGTTATACCATATAACGTAATGCGTTATATTAGTTCTGTAAATATGAAACCGGAATTGGGCTATTAACGTTATACCATATAACGTATTACGTTATAACGTAATACCATACAATGTTATACTATATAACGTAACACGTTATAACGTTATACCATATAACGTATTACGATATAACGTTATAACATATAACGTTATACTATATAACGTAATACGTTGAAACGTCATACCATATAACGTATTACTTTATAACGTTATACCATATAACGTAATACGTGATAACGTTATACCATATAATGTATTACGATATAACGTAATACCATATGACGTTATACTATATAACGTAATACGTTGAAACATTAGACCATATAACGTATTACGTTATATCGTTATACCATATAACGTAATACGTGATAACGTTATACCATATAATGTATTACGATATAACGTTATACCATATGACGTTATACTATATAACGGCATACGTTATAACGTTATACCATATAACGTAATGCGTTATATTAGTTCTGTAAATATGAAACCGGAATTGGGCTATTAACGTTATACCATATAACGTATTACGTTATAACGTAATACCATACAACGTTATACTATATAACGTAACACGTTATAACGTTATACCATATAACGTATTACGATATAACGTTATACCATATGACGTTATACTATATAACGGCATACGTTATAACGTCATACCATATAACGTAATGCGTTATATTAGTCCTGTAAATATGAAACCGGAATTGGGCTATTAACGTTATACCATATAACGTATTACGTTATAACGTAATACCATACAACGTTATACTATATAACGTAATACGTGATAACGTTATACCATATAATGTATTACGTTATAACGTTATACCATACAACGTTATACTACATAACGTAATACGTTATAATGTTATACCATATAACGTATTACGATATAACGTTATACCATATAACGTTATACTATATAACGTAATACGTTGAAACGTCATACCATATAACGTATTACTTTATAACGTTATACCATATAACGTAATACGTGATAACGTTATACCATATAATGTATTACGATATAACGTTATACCATATGACGTTATACTATATAACGGCATACGTTATAACGTTATACCATATAACGTAATGCGTTATATTAGTTCTGTAAATATGAAACCGGAATTGGGCTATTAACGTTATACCATATAACGTATTTCGTTATAACGTAATACCATACAACGTTATACTATATAACGTAACACTATATAACGTTATACCATATAACGTATTACGATATAACGTTATACCATATGACGTTATACTATATAACGTAATACGTTGAAACACTAGACCATACAACGTATTACGTTATAACGTTTTACTATATAACTTCATACTATATAACGTAATACGTTATAACGTTATACCATATAACATTTTACGTTATAACGTTAAACCATATAACGTAATGCGTTATATTAGTTCTGTAAATATGAAACCGGAATTGGGCTATGAACGTTATACCATATAACGTATTACGTTATAACGTAATACCATACAACGTTATACTATATAACGTAACACGTTATAACGTTATACCATATAACGTATTACGATATAACGTTATACCATATAACGTTATACTATATAACGTAATACGTTGAAACATTAGAACATATAACGTATTACGATATAACGTTATACCATATAACGTTATACTATATAACGTAATACGTTGAAACATTAGACCATATAACGTATTACGTTATAACGTTTTACTATATAACGTCATACTATATAACGTAATACGTTATAACGTTATACCATATAACATTTTACGTTATAACGTTATACCATATTACGTTATACGATATAACGTAATACGTTATAACGTTTTACCATATAACGTATTACGTTACAACGTTATACCATATAACATTTTACGTTATAACGTTATACCATATTACGCTATACGACATAACGTAATACGTTATAACGTTATACCATATAACGTATTACGATATAACGTTATAACATATAACGTTATACTATATAACGTAATACGTTGAAACGTCATACCATATAACGTATTACTTTATAACGTTATACCATATAACGTAATACGTGATAACGTTATACCATATAATGTATTACGATATAACGTAATACCATATGACGTTATACTATATAACGTAATACGTTGAAACATTAGACCATATAACGTATTACGTTATATCGTTATACCATATAACGTAATACGTGATAACGTTATACCATATAATGTATTACGATATAACGTTATACCATATGACGTTATACTATATAACGGCATACGTTATAACGTTATACCATATAACGTAATGCGTTATATTAGTTCTGTAAATATGAAACCGGAATTGGGCTATTAACGTTATACCATATAACGTATTACGTTATAACGTAATACCATACAACGTTATACTATATAACGCAACACGTTATAACGTTATACCATATAACGTATTACGATATAACGTTATACCATATGACGTTATACTATATAACGGCATACGTTATAACGTTATACCATATAACGTAATGCGTTATATTAGTTCTGTAAATATGAAACCGGAATTGGGCTATTAACGTTATACCATATAACGTATTACGTTATAACGTAATACCATACAACGTTATACTACATAACGTAATACGTTATAACGTTATACCATATAATGTATTACGTTATAACGTTATACCATACAACGTTATACTACATAACGTAATACGTTATAATGTTATACCATATAACGTATTACGATATAACGTTATACCATATAACGTTATACTATATAACGTAATACGTTGAAACGTCATACCATATAACGTATTACTTTATAACGTTATACCATATAACGTAATACGTGATAACGTTATACCATATAATGTATTACGATATAACGTTATACCATATGACGTTATACTATATAACGGCATACGTTATAACGTTATACCATATAACGTAATGCGTTATATTAGTTCTGTAAATATGAAACCGGAATTGGGCTATTAACGTTATACCATATAACGTATTACGTTATAACGTAATACCATACAACGTTATACTATATAACGTAACACGTTATAACGTTATACCATATAACGTATTACGATATAACGTTATACCATATAACGTTATACTATATAACGTAATACGTTGAAACATTAGAACATATAACGTATTACGATATAACGTTATACCATATAACGTTATACTATATAACGTAATACGTTATAACGTTATACCATATAACATTTTACGTTATAACGTTATACCATATTACGTTATACGATATAACGTAATACGTTATAACGTTTTACCATATAACGTATTACGTTACAACGTTATACCATATAACATTTTACGTTATAACGTTATACCATATTACGCTATACGACATAACGTAATACGTTATAACGTTATACCATATAACGTATTACGATATAACGTTATAACATATAACGTTATACTATATAACGTAATACGTTGAAACGTCATACCATATAACGTATTACGATATAACGTTATACCATATAACATTTTACGTTATAACGTTAAACCATATAACGTATTACGATATAACGTTATACCATATATCGTTATACTATATAACGTAATACGTTGAAACGTCATACCATATAACGTATTACTTTATAACGTTATACCATATTGCGTTATACTATATAAGGTAATACGTTATAACGTTATACCATATAACGTATTACGATATAACGTTATACCATATAACGTTATACTATATAACGTAATACGTTATAACGTTATACCATATAACATTTTACGTTATAACGTTATACCATATTACGTTATACGATATAACGTAATACGTTATAACGTTTTACCATATAACGTATTACGTTACAACGTTATACCATATAACATTTTACGTTATAACGTTATACCATATTACGCTATACGACATAACGTAATACGTTATAACGTTATACCATATAACGTATTACGATATAACGTTATAACATATAACGTTATACTATATAACGTAATACGTTGATACGTCATACCATATAACGTATTACTTTATAACGTTATACCATATAACGTAATACGTGATAACGTTATACCATATAACGTTATACTATATAACGTAATACGTGATAACGTTATACCATATAATGTATTACGTTATAACGTAATACCATACAATGTTATACTATATAACGTAACACGTTATAACGTTATACCATATAACGTATTACGATATAACGTTATAACATATAACGTTATACTATATAACGTAGTACGTTGAAACGTCATACCATATAACGTATTACTTTATAACGTTATACCATATAACGTAATACGTGATAACGTTATACCATATAATGTATTACGATATAACATAATACCATATGACGTTATACTATATAACGTAATACGTTGAAACATTAGACCATATAACGTATTACGTTATATCGTTATACCATATAACGTAATACGTGATAACGTTATACCATATAATGTATTACGATATAACGTTATACCATATGACGTTATACTATATAACGGCATACGTTATAACGTTATACCATATAACGTAATGCGTTATATTAGTTCTGTAAATATGAAACTGGAATTGGGCTATTAACGTTATACCATATAACGTATTACGTTATAACGTAATACCATACAACGTTATACTATATAACGTAACACGTTATAACGTTATACCATATAACGTATTACGATATAACGTTATACCATATGACGTTATACTATATAACGGCATACGTTATAACGTTATACCATATAACGTAATGCGTTATATTAGTCCTGTAAATATGAAACCGGAATTGGGCTATTAACGTTATACCATATAACGTATTACGTTATAACGTAATACCATACAACGTTATACTATATAACGTAATACGTGATAACGTTATACCATATAATGTATTACGTTATAACGTTATACCATACAACGTTATACTACATAACGTAATACGTTATAATGTTATACCATATAACGTATTACGATATAACGTTATACCATATAACGTTATACTATATAACGTAATACGTTGAAACGTCATACCATATAACGTATTACTTTATAACGTTATACCATATAACGTAATACGTGATAACGTTATACCATATAATGTATTACGATATAACGTTATACCATATGACGTTATACTATATAACGGCATACGTTATAACGTTATACCATATAACGTAATGCGTTATATTAGTTCTGTAAATATGAAACCGGAATTGGGCTATTAACGTTATACCATATAACGTATTACGTTATAACGTAATACCATACAACGTTATACTATATAACGTAACACTATATAACGTTATACCATATAACGTATTACGATATAACGTTATACCATATGACGTTATACTATATAACGTAATACGTTGAAACACTAGACCATACAACGTATTACGTTATAACGTTTTACTATATAACGTCATACTATATAACGTAATACGTTATAACGTTATACCATATAACATTTTACGTTATAACGTTAAACCATATAACGTAATGCGTTATATTAGTTCTGTAAATATGAAACCGGAATTGGGCTATTAACGTTATACCATATAACGTATTACGTTATAACGTAATACCATACAACGTTATACTATATAACGTAACACGTTATAACGTTATACCATATAACGTATTACGATATAACGTTATACCATATAACGTTATACTATATAACGTAATACGTTGAAACGTCATACCATATAACGTATTACTTTATAACGTTATACCATATAACGTAATACGTGATAACGTTATACCATATAATGTATTACGATATAACGTTATACCATATGACGTTATACTATATAACGGCATACGTTATAACGTTATACCATATAACGTAATGCGTTATATTAGTTCTGTAAATATGAAACCGGAATTGGGCTATTAACGTTATACCATATAACGTATTAGGTTATAACGTAATACCATACAACGTTATACTATATAACGTAACACTATATAACGTTATACCATATAACGTATTACGATATAACATTATACCATATGACGTTATACTATATAACGTAATACGTTGAAACACTAGACCATACAACGTATTACGTTATAACGTTTTACTATATAACGTCATACTATATAACGTAATACGTTATAACGTTATACCATATAACGTTATACTATATAACGTAATACGTTGAAACATTAGAACATATAACGTATTACGATATAACGTTATACCATATAACGTTATACTATATAACGTAATACGTTGAAACATTAGACCATATAACGTATTACGTTATAACGTTTTACTATATAACGTCATACTATATAACGTAATACGTTATAACGTTTTACCATATAACGTATTACGTTACAACGTTATACCATATAACATTTTACGTTATAACGTTATACCATATTACGCTATACGACATAACGTAATACGTTATAACGTTATACCATATAACGTATTACGATATAACGTTATAACATATAACGTTATACTATATAACGTAATACGTTGAAACGTCATACCATATAACGTATTACCTTATAACGTTATACCATATAACGTAATACGTGATAACGTTATACCATATAATGTATTACGATATAACGTAATACCATATGACGTTATACTATATAACGTAATACGTTGAAACATTAGACCATATAACGTATTACGTTATATCGTTATACCATATAACGTAATACGTGATAACGTTATACCATATAATGTATTACGATATAACGTTATACCATATGACGTTATACTATATAACGGCATACGTTATAACGTTATACCATATAACGTAATGCGTTATATTAGTTCTGTAAATATGAAACCGGAATTGGGCTATTAACGTTATACCATATAACGTATTACGTTATAACGTAATACCATACAATGTTATACTATATAACGTAACACGTTATAACGTTATACCATATAACGTATTACGATATAACGTTATAACATATAACGTTATACTATATAACGTAATACGTTGAAACGTCATACCATATAACGTATTACTTTATAACGTTATACCATATAACGTAATACGTGATAACGTTATACCATATAATGAATTACGATATAACGTAATACCATATGACGTTATACTATATAACGTAATACGTTGAAACATTAGACCATATAACGTATTACGTTATATCGTTATACCATATAACGTAATACGTGATAACGTTATACCATATAATGTATTACGATATAACGTTATACCATATGACGTTATACTATATAACGGCATACGTTATAACGTTATACCATATAACGTAATGCGTTATATTAGTTCTGTAAATATGAAACCGGAATTGGGCTATTAACGTTATACCATATAACGTATTACGTTATAACGTAATACCATACAACGTTTTACTATATAACGTAACACGTTATAACGTTATACCATATAACGTATTACGATATAACGTTATACCATATGACGTTATACTATATAACGGCATACGTTATAACGTTATACCATATAACGTAATGCGTTATATTAGTTCTGTAAATATGAAACCGGAATTGGGCTATTAACGTTATACCATATAACGTATTACGTTATAACGTAATACCATACAACGTTATACTATATAACGTAACACGTTATAACGTTATACCATATAACGTATTACGATATAACGTTATACCATATGACGTTATACTATATAACGGCATACGTTATAACGTCATACCATATAACGTAATGCGTTATATTAGTCCTGTAAATATGAAACCGGAATTGGGCTATTAACGTTATACCATATAACGTATTACGTTATAACGTAATACCATACAACGTTATACTATATAACGTAATACGTGATAACGTTATACCATATAATGTATTACGTTATAACGTTATACCATACAACGTTATACTACATAACGTAATACGTTATAATGTTATACCATATAACGTATTACGATATAACGTTATACCATATAACGTTATACTATATAACGTAATACGTTGAAACGTCATACCATATAACGTATTACTTTATAACGTTATACCATATAACGTAATACGTGATAACGTTATACCATATAATGTATTACGATATAACGTTATACCATATGACGTTATACTATATAACGGCATACGTTATAACGTTATACCATATAACGTAATGCGTTATATTAGTTCTGTAAATATGAAACCGGAATTGGGCTATTAACGTTATACCATATAACGTATTTCGTTATAACGTAATACCATACAACGTTATACTATATAACGTAACACTATATAACGTTATACCATATAACGTATTACGATATAACGTTATACCATATGACGTTATACTATATAACGTAATACGTTGAAACACTAGACCATACAACGTATTACGTTATAACGTTTTACTATATAACGTCATACTATATAACGTAATACGTTATAACGTTATACCATATAACATTTTACGTTATAACGTTAAACCATATAACGTAATGCGTTATATTAGTTCTGTAAATATGAAACCGGAATTGGGCTATGAACGTTATACCATATAACGTATTACGTTATAACGTAATACCATACAACGTTATACTATATAACGTAACACGTTATAACGTTATACCATATAACGTATTACGATATAACGTTATACCATATAACGTTATACTATATAACGTAATACGTTGAAACATTAGAACATATAACGTATTACGATATAACGTTATACCATATAACGTTATACTATATAACGTAATACGTTGAAACATTAGACCATATAACGTATTACGTTATAACGTTTTACTATATAACGTCATACTATATAACGTAATACGTTATAACGTTATACCATATAACATTTTACGTTATAACGTTATACCATATTACGTTATACGATATAACGTAATACGTTATAACGTTTTACCATATAACGTATTACGTTACAACGTTATACCATATAACATTTTACGTTATAACGTTATACCATATTACGCTATACGACATAACGTAATACGTTATAACGTTATACCATATAACGTATTACGATATAACGTTATAACATATAACGTTATACTATATAACGTAATACGTTGAAACGTCATACCATATAACGTATTACTTTATAACGTTATACCATATAACGTAATACGTGATAACGTTATACCATATAATGTATTACGATATAACGTAATACCATATGACGTTATACTATATAACGTAATACGTTGAAACATTAGACCATATAACGTATTACGTTATATCGTTATACCATATAACGTAATACGTGATAACGTTATACCATATAACGTATTACGTTATAACGTAATACCATACAACGTTATACTATATAACGCAACACGTTATAACGTTATACCATATAACGTATTACGATATAACGTTATACCATATGACGTTATACTATATAACGGCATACGTTATAACGTTATACCATATAACGTAATGCGTTATATTAGTTCTGTAAATATGAAACCGGAATTGGGCTATTAACGTTATACCATATAACGTATTACGTTATAACGTAATACCATACAACGTTATACTACATAACGTAATACGTTATAACGTTATACCATATAATGTATTACGTTATAACGTTATACCATACAACGTTATACTACATAACGTAATACGTTATAATGTTATACCATATAACGTATTACGATATAACGTTATACCATATAACGTTATACTATATAACGTAATACGTTGAAACGTCATACCATATAACGTATTACTTTATAACGTTATACCATATAACGTAATACGTGATAACGTTATACCATATAATGTATTACGATATAACGTTATACCATATGACGTTATACTATATAACGGCATACGTTATAACGTTATACCATATAACGTAATGCGTTATATTAGTTCTGTAAATATGAAACCGGAATTGGGCTATTAACGTTATACCATATAACGTATTACGTTATAACGTAATACCATACAACGTTATACTATATAACGTAACACGTTATAACGTTATACCATATAACGTATTACGATATAACGTTATACCATATAACGTTATACTATATAACGTAATACGTTGAAACATTAGAACATATAACGTATTACGATATAACGTTATACCATATAACGTTATACTATATAACGTAATACGTTGAAACATTAGACCATATAACGTATTACGTTATAACGTTTTACTATATAACGTCATACTATATAACGTAATACGTTATAACGTTATACCATATAACATTTTACGTTATAACGTTAAACCATATAACGTATTACGATATAACGTTATACCATATATCGTTATACTATATAACGTAATACGTTGAAACGTCATACCATATAACGTATTACTTTATAACGTTATACCATATTGCGTTATACTATATAAGGTAATACGTTATAACGTTATACCATATAACGTATTACGATATAACGTTATACCATATAACGTTATACTATATAACGTAATACGTTATAACGTTATACCATATAACATTTTACGTTATAACGTTATACCATATTACGTTATACGATATAACGTAATACGTTATAACGTTTTACCATATAACGTATTACGTTACAACGTTATACCATATAACATTTTACGTTATAACGTTATACCATATTACGCTATACGACATAACGTAATACGTTATAACGTTATACCATATAACGTATTACGATATAACGTTATAACATATAACGTTATACTATATAACGTAATACGTTGATACGTCATACCATATAACGTATTACTTTATAACGTTATACCATATAACGTAATACGTGATAACGTTATACCATATAACGTTATACTATATAACGTAATACGTGATAACGTTATACCATATAATGTATTACGTTATAACGTAATACCATACAATGTTATACTATATAACGTAACACGTTATAACGTTATACCATATAACGTATTACGATATAACGTTATAACATATAACGTTATACTATATAACGTAGTACGTTGAAACGTCATACCATATAACGTATTACTTTATAACGTTATACCATATAACGTAATACGTGATAACGTTATACCATATAATGTATTACGATATAACATAATACCATATGACGTTATACTATATAACGTAATACGTTGAAACATTAGACCATATAACGTATTACGTTATATCGTTATACCATATAACGTAATACGTGATAACGTTATACCATATAATGTATTACGATATAACGTTATACCATATGACGTTATACTATATAACGGCATACGTTATAACGTTATACCATATAACGTAATGCGTTATATTAGTTCTGTAAATATGAAACTGGAATTGGGCTATTAACGTTATACCATATAACGTATTACGTTATAACGTAATACCATACAACGTTATACTATATAACGTAACACGTTATAACGTTATACCATATAACGTATTACGATATAACGTTATACCATATGACGTTATACTATATAACGGCATACGTTATAACGTTATACCATATAACGTAATGCGTTATATTAGTCCTGTAAATATGAAACCGGAATTGGGCTATTAACGTTATACCATATAACGTATTACGTTATAACGTAATACCATACAACGTTATACTATATAACGTAATACGTGATAACGTTATACCATATAATGTATTACGTTATAACGTTATACCATACAACGTTATACTACATAACGTAATACGTTATAATGTTATACCATATAACGTATTACGATATAACGTTATACCATATAACGTTATACTATATAACGTAATACGTTGAAACGTCATACCATATAACGTATTACTTTATAACGTTATACCATATAACGTAATACGTGATAACGTTATACCATATAATGTATTACGATATAACGTTATACCATATGACGTTATACTATATAACGTAATACGTTGAAACACTAGACCATACAACGTATTACGTTATAACGTTTTACTATATAACGTCATACTATATAACGTAATACGTTATAACGTTATACCATATAACATTTTACGTTATAACGTTAAACCATATAACGTAATGCGTTATATTAGTTCTGTAAATATGAAACCGGAATTGGGCTATTAACGTTATACCATATAACGTATTACGTTATAACGTAATACCATACAACGTTATACTATATAACGTAACACGTTATAACGTTATACCATATAACGTATTACGATATAACGTTATACCATATAACGTTATACTATATAACGTAATACGTTGAAACGTCATACCATATAACGTATTACTTTATAACGTTATACCATATAACGTAATACGTGATAACGTTATACCATATAATGTATTACGATATAACGTTATACCATATGACGTTATACTATATAACGGCATACGTTATAACGTTATACCATATAACGTAATGCGTTATATTAGTTCTGTAAATATGAAACCGGAATTGGGCTATTAACGTTATACCATATAACGTATTAGGTTATAACGTAATACCATACAACGTTATACTATATAACGTAACACTATATAACGTTATACCATATAACGTATTACGATATAACATTATACCATATGACGTTATACTATATAACGTAATACGTTGAAACACTAGACCATACAACGTATTACGTTATAACGTTTTACTATATAACGTCATACTATATAACGTAATACGTTATAACGTTATACCATATAACGTTATACTATATAACGTAATACGTTGAAACATTAGAACATATAACGTATTACGATATAACGTTATACCATATAACGTTATACTATATAACGTAATACGTTGAAACATTAGACCATATAACGTATTACGTTATAACGTTTTACTATATAACGTCATACTATATAACGTAATACGTTATAACGTTTTACCATATAACGTATTACGTTACAACGTTATACCATATAACATTTTACGTTATAACGTTATACCATATTACGCTATACGACATAACGTAATACGTTATAACGTTATACCATATAACGTATTACGATATAACGTTATAACATATAACGTTATACTATATAACGTAATACGTTGAAACGTCATACCATATAACGTATTACCTTATAACGTTATACCATATAACGTAATACGTGATAACGTTATACCATATAATGTATTACGATATAACGTAATACCATATGACGTTATACTATATAACGTAATACGTTGAAACATTAGACCATATAACGTATTACGTTATATCGTTATACCATATAACGTAATACGTGATAACGTTATACCATATAATGTATTACGATATAACGTTATACCATATGACGTTATACTATATAACGGCATACGTTATAACGTTATACCATATAACGTAATGCGTTATATTAGTTCTGTAAATATGAAACCGGAATTGGGCTATTAACGTTATACCATATAACGTATTACGTTATAACGTAATACCATACAATGTTATACTATATAACGTAACACGTTATAACGTTATACCATATAACGTATTACGATATAACGTTATAACATATAACGTTATACTATATAACGTAATACGTTGAAACGTCATACCATATAACGTATTACTTTATAACGTTATACCATATAACGTAATACGTGATAACGTTATACCATATAATGTATTACGATATAACGTAATACCATATGACGTTATACTATATAACGTAATACGTTGAAACATTAGACCATATAACGTATTACGTTATATCGTTATACCATATAACGTAATACGTGATAACGTTATACCATATAATGTATTACGATATAACGTTATACCATATGACGTTATACTATATAACGGCATACGTTATAACGTTATACCATATAACGTAATGCGTTATATTAGTTCTGTAAATATGAAACCGGAATTGGGCTATTAACGTTATACCATATAACGTATTACGTTATAACGTAATACCATACAACGTTTTACTATATAACGTAACACGTTATAACGTTATACCATATAACGTATTACGATATAACGTTATACCATATGACGTTATACTATATAACGGCATACGTTATAACGTTATACCATATAACGTAATGCGTTATATTAGTTCTGTAAATATGAAACCGGAATTGGGCTATTAACGTTATACCATATAACGTATTACGTTATAACGTAATACCATACAACGTTATACTATATAACGTAATACGTGATAACGTTATACCATATAATGTATTACGTTATAACGTTATACCATACAACGTTATACTACATAACGTAATACGTTATAATGTTATACCATATAACGTATTACCATATAACGTTATACTATATAACGTAATACGTTGAAACGTCATACCATATAACGTATTACTTTATAACGTTATACCATATAACGTAATACGTGATAACGTTATACCATATAATGTATTACGATATAACGTTATACCATATGACGTTATACTGTATAACGGCATACGTTATAACGTTATACCATATAACGTAATGCGTTATATTAGTTCTGTAAATATGAAACCGGAATTGGGCTATTAACGTTATACCATATAACGTATTACGTTATAACGTAATACCATACAACGTTATACTATATAACGTAACACTATATAACGTTATACCATATAACGTATTACGATATAACATTATACCATATGACGTTATACTATATAACGTAATACGTTGAAACACTAGACCATACAACGTATTACGTTATAACGTTTTACTATATAACGTCATACTATATAACGTAATACGTTATAACGTTATACCATATAACATTTTACGTTATAACGTTAAACCATATAACGTAATGCGTTATATTAGTTCTGTAAATATGAAACCGGAATTGGGCTATTAACGTTATACCATATAACGTATTACGTTATAACGTAATACCATACAACGTTATACTATATAACGTAACACGTTATAACGTTATACCATATAACGTATTACGATATAACGTTATACCATATAACGTTATACTATATAACGTAATACGTTGAAACATTAGAACATATAACGTATTACGATATAACGTTATACCATATAACGTTATACTATATAACGTAGTACGTTGAAACATTAGACCATATAACGTATTACGTTATAACGTTTAACTATATAACGTCATACTATATAACGTAATACGTTATAACGTTATACCATATAACATTTTACGTTATAACGTTATACCATATTACGTTATACGATATAACGTAATACGTTATAACGTTTTACCATATAACGTATTACGTTACAACGTTATACCATATAACATTTTACGTTATAACGTTATACCATATTACGCTATACGACATAACGTAATACGTTATAACGTTATACCATATAACGTATTACGATATAACGTTATAACATATAACGTTATACTATATAACGTAATACGTTGAAACGTCATACCATATAACGTATTACTTTATAACGTTATACCATATAACGTAATACGTGATAACGTTATACCATATAATGTATTACGATATAACGTAATACCATATGACGTTATACTATATAACGTAATACGTTGAAACATTAGACCATATAACGTATTACGTTATATCGTTATACCATATAACGTAATACGTGATAACGTTATACCATATAATGTATTACGATATAACGTTATACCATATGACGTTATACTATATAACGGCATACGTTATAACGTTATACCATATAACGTAATGCGTTATATTAGTTCTGTAAATATGAAACCGGAATTGGGCTATTAACGTTATACCATATAACGTATTACGTTATAACGTAATACCATACAACGTTATACTATATAACGTAACACGTTATAACGTTATACCATATAACGTATTACGATATAACGTTATACCATATGACGTTATACTATATAACGGCATACGTTATAAGGTTATACCATATAACGTAATGCGTTATATTAGTTCTGTAAATATGAATCCGGAATTGGGCTATTAACGTTATACCATATAACGTATTACGTTATAACGTAATACCATACAACGTTATACTATATAACGTAATACGTGATAACGTTATACCATATAATGTATTACGTTATAACGTTATACCATACAACGTTACACTACATAACGTAAAACGTTATAATGTTATACCATATAACGTATTACGATATAACGTTATACCATATAACGTTATACTATATAACGTAATACGTTGAAACGTCATACCATATAACGTATTACTTTATAACGTTATACCATATAACGTAATACGTGATAACGTTATACCATATAATGTATTACGATATAACGTTATACCATATGACGTTATACTATATAACGGCATACGTTATAACGTTATACCATATAACGTAATGCGTTATATTAGTTCTGTAAATATGAAACCGGAATTGGGCTATTAACGTTATACCATATAACGTATTACGTTATATCGTTATACCATATAACGTAATACGTGATAACGTTATACCATATAATGTATTATGTTATAACGTTATACCATACAACGTTATACTACATAACGTAATACGTTATAATGTTATACCATATAACGTATTACGATATAACGTTATACCATATAACGTTATACTATATAACGTAATACGTTGAAACGACATACCATATAACGTATTACTTTATAACGTTATACCATATAACGTAATACGTGATAACGTTATACCATATAATGTATTACGATATAACGTTATACCATATGACGTTATACTATATAACGTAATACGTTGAAACACTAGACCATATAACGTATTACGTTATAACGTTATACCATATAACGTATTACGATATAACGTTATACCATATAACGTTATACTATATAACGTCGTACGTTATAACGTTTTACCATATAACGTTATACTATATAACGGCATACGTTATAACGTTATACCATATAACGTTATACTATATAACGTAATACGTTGAAACATTAGAACATATAACGTATTACGATATAACGTTATACCATATAACGTTATACTATATAACGTAATACGTTGAAACATTAGACCATATAACGTATTACGTTATAACGTTTTACTATATAACGTTATACTATATAACGTAATACGTTATAACGTTATACCATATAACATTTTACGTTATAACGTTATACCATATAACATTTTATGTTATACCGTTATTACATATTGCGTTATACTATATAACGTAATACGTTATAACGCTATACTATATAACGTAATACGTTATAACGTTATACCATATAATGTATTACGTTATAACGTTATACCATACAACGTTATACTATGTAACGTACTACGTTATAACGTTTTACCATATAACGTTATATTACATAACGTAATACGTTATAACGTCATACCATATAATGTATTACGTTATAATGTTTTACCATATAACGTTATACCATATAACGTTACACTATATAACGTCGTACGTTATAACGTTTTACCATATAACGTTATACTATATAACGCAATACGTTGGAACATTAGACCATATAACGTATTACGTTAAAACGTTTTACCATATAACGTTATACTATATCACGTAATACGTTATAACGTTATACCATATAACGTAATACGTGATAACGTTATACCATATAACGTATTACGTTATAACGTAATACCATACAACGTTATACCATATAATGTATTACGTTATAACGTTATACCATATAACGTAATACGTTATATCAGTTCTGTAAATATGAAACCGGAATTGGCCTATTAACGTAATACCACATGACGTATTTCGTTATAACATAATACCATACAACGTTATACTATATAGCGTTGTACGTTATAACGTTTTGCCATATAACGTTATACTATATAACGTAATACGTGATAACGTTATACCATATAATGTATTACGATATAACGTTATACCATATGGCGTTATACTATATAACGTAATACGTTGAAACACTAGACCATATAACGTATTACGTTAATACGTTATACCATATAACGTGTTACGATATAACGTTATACCATATAACGTTATACTATATAACGTCTTACGTTATAACGTTTTACCATATAACGTTATACTATATAACGGCATACGATATAACGTTATACCATATAACGTAATACGTTATATGAGTTCTGTAAATATGAAACCGGAATTGGGCTATTAACGTAATACCATATAACATATTACGTTATAACGTAATATCATACAACGTTATACTATATAACGTAATACGTTATAACGTTATACCATATAACGAATTACGATATAACGTTATACCATATAACGTTATACTATATAACGTAATACGTGATAACGTTATACCATATAATGTATTACGTTATAACGTTATACCATACAACGTTATACTACATAACGTAATACGTTATAATGCTATACCATATAACGTATTACGATATAACGTTATACCATATAACGTTATACTATATAACGTAATACGTTGAAACGTCATACCATATAACGTATTACTTTATAACGTTATACCATATAACGTAATACGTGATAACGTTATACCATATAATGTATTACGATATAACGTTATACCATATGACGTTATACTATATAACGGCATACGTTATAACGTTATACCATATAACGTAATGCGTTATATTAGTTCTGTAAATATGAAACCGGAATTGGGCTATTAACGTTATACCATATAACGTATTACGTTATAACGTAATACCATACAACGTTATACTATATAACGTAACACGTTATAACGTTATACCATATAACGTATTACGATATAACGTTATACCATATGACGTTATACTATATAACGTAATACGTTAAAACACTAGACCATATAACGTATTACGTTATAACGTTTTACTATATAACGTCATACTATATAACGTAATACGTTATAACGTTATACCATATAACATTTTACGTTATAACGTTAAACCATATAACGTATTACGATATAACGTTATACCATATATCGTTATACTATATAACGTAATACGTTGAAACGTCATACCATATAACGTATTACTTTATAACGTTATACCATATTACGTTATACTATATAAGGTAATACGTTATAACGTTATACCATATAACGTATTACGATATAACGTTATAACATATAACGTTATACTATATAACGTAATACGTTATAACGTTATACCATATAACATTTTACGTTATAACGTTATACCATATTACGTTATACGATATAACGTAATACGTTATAACGTTTTACCATATAACGTATTACGTTACAACGTTATACCATATAACATTTTACGTTATAACGTTATACCATATTACGCTATACGATATAACGTAATACGTTATAACGTTATACCATATAACGTATTACGATATAACGTTATAACATATAACGTTATACTATATAACGTAATACGTTGAAACATTAGACCATATAACGTATTACGTTATATCGTTATACCATATAACGTAATACGTGATAACGTTATACCATATAATGTATTATGTTATAACGTTATACCATACAACGTTATACTACATAACGTAATACGTTATAATGTTATACCATATAACGTATTACGATATAACGTTATACCATATAACGTATTACGATATAACGTTATACCATATAACGTTATACTATATAACGTAATACGTTGAAACGTCATACCATATAACGTATTACTTTATAACGTTATACCATATAACGTAATACGTGATAACGTTATACCATATAATGTATTACGATATAACGTTATACCATATGACGTTATACTATATAACGTAATACGTTGAAACACTAGACCAGATAACGTATTACGTTATAACGTTATACCATATAACGTATTACGATATAACGTTATACCATATAAGGTTATACTATATAACGTCTTACGTTATAAAGTTTTACCATATAACGTTATACTATATAACGGCATACGTTATAACGTTATACCATATAACGTAATACGTTATATTAGTTCTGTAAATATGAAACCGGAATTGGGCTATTAACGTAATACCATATAACGTATTACGTTATAACGTAATATCATACAACGTTATACTATATAACGTAATACGTTATAACGTTATACCATATAACGAATTACTATATAACGTTATACCATATAACGTTATACTATATAACGTAATACGTGATAACGTTATACCATATAATGTATTACGATATAACGTTATACCATATAAGGTTATACTATATAACGTCTTACGTTATAAAGTTTTACCATATGACGTTATACTATATAACGGCATACGTTATAACGTTATACCATATAACGTAATACGTTATATTAGTTCTGTAAATATGAAACCGGAATTGGGCTATTAACGTAATACCATATAACGTATTACGTTATAACGTAATACCATACAACGTTATACTATATAACGTAACACGTTATAACGTTATACCATATAACGTATTACGATATAACGTTATACCATATAACGTTATACTATATAACGTAATACGTTGAAACATTAGAACATATAACGTATTACGATATAACGTTATACCATATAACGTTATACTATATAACGTAATACGTTGAAACATTAGACCATATAACGTATTACGTAATAACGTTTTACTATATAACGTTATACTATATAACGTAATACGTTATAACGTTATACCATATAACATTTTACGTTATAACGTTATACCATATAACATTTTATGTTATACCGTTATACCATGATACGTTATACTATATAACGTAATACGTTATAACGCTATACTATATAACGTAATACGTTATAACCTTATACCATATAATGTATTACGTTATAACGTTATACCATACAACGTTATACTATGTAACGTAATACGTTATAACGTTCTACAATATAACGGATTACGCTATAACGTTTTACCAAATAACGTTATACTATATACCTTAATACGTTGTAACGTTACACCATATAATGTATTGCGTTATAACGTTATACCATATAATGCATTACGTTATAACGTTATACCATCTAACGTAATGCGTTACAACGTAATGCCATATAACGTAATACGTGATAACGTTATACCATATAATGTATTACGATATAACGTAATACCATATGACGCTATACTATATAACGTAATACGTTGAAACACTAGACCAGATAACGTATTACGTTATAACGTTATACCATATAACGTATTACGATATAACGTTATACCATATAAGGTTATACTATATAACGTCTTACGTTATAAAGTTTTACCATATGACGTTATACTATATAACGGCATACGTTATAACGTTATACCATATAACGTAATACGTTATATTAGTTCTGTAAATATGAAACCGGAATTGGGCTATTAACGTAATACCATATAACGTATTACGTTATAACGTAATACCATACAACGTTATACTATATAACGTAACACGTTATAACGTTATACCATATAACGTATTACGATATAACGTTATACCATATAACGTTATACTATATAACGTAATACGTTGAAACATTAGAACATATAACGTATTACGATATAACGTTATACCATATAACGTTATACTATATAACGTAATACGTTGAAACATTAGACCATATAACGTATTACGTAATAACGTTTTACTATATAACGTTATACTATATAACGTAATACGTTATAACGTTATACCATATAACATTTTACGTTATAACGTTATACCATATAACATTTTATGTTATACCGTTATACCATGTTACGTTATACTATATAACGTAATACGTTATAACGCTATACTATATAACGTAATACGTTATAACCTTATACCATATAATGTATTACGTTATAACGTTATACCATACAACGTTATACTATGTAACGTACTACGTTATAACGTTTTACTATATAACGTTATATTACATAACGTAATACGTTATAACGTTCTACAATATAACGTATTACGTTACAGCGTTATACCATACAACGTTATACTATATAACGTAGTACGTTATAACGTATTACCATATAACGTTATACTATATAACGTAATACGTTATAACGTCATACCATATAATGTATTACGTTATAATGTTTTACCATATAACGTTATACCATATAACGTTACACTATATAACGTCGTACGTTATAACGTTTTACCATATAACGTTATACTATATAACGCAATACATTATAACGTTATACTATATAACGTAATACGTTGGAACATTAGACCATATAACGTATTACGTTAAAACGTTTTACCATATAACGTTATACTATATCACGTAATACGTTATGACGTTATACCATATAACGTAATACGTGATAACGTTATACCATATAACGTATTACGTTATAACGTAATACCATACAACGTTATACCATATAATGTATTACGTTATAACGTTATACCATATAACGTAATACGTTATATCAGTTCTGTAAATATGAAACCGGAATTGGCCTATTAACGTAATACCACATGACGTATTTCGTTATAACATAATACCATACAACGTTATACTATATAGCGTTGTACGTTATAACGTTTTGCCATATAACGTTATACTATATAACGTAATACGTTATAATGTTATACCATATAACGTAATACTATATAACGCAATACGTTGAAACATTAGACCATATAACGTATTACGCTATAACGTTTTACCAAATAACGTTATACTATATACCTTAATACGTTGTAACGTTACACCATATAATGTATTGCGTTATAACGTTATACCATATAATGCATTACGTTATAACGTTATACCATCTAACGTAATGCGTTACAACGTAATGCCATATAACGTAATACGTGATAACGTTATACCATATAATGTATTACGATATAACGTAATACCATATGACGTTATACTATATAACGTAATACGTTGAAACACTAGACCAGATAACGTATTACGTTATAACGTTATACCATATAACGTATTACGATATAACGTTATACCATATAAGGTTATACTATATAACGTCTTACGTTATAAAGTTTTACCATATGACGTTATACTATATAACGGCATACGTTATAACGTTATACCATATAACGTAATACGTTATATTAGTTCTGTAAATATGAAACCGGAATTGGGCTATTAACGTAATACCATATAACGTATTACGTTATAACGTAATACCATACAACGTTATACTACATAACGTAACACGTTATAACGTTATACCATATAACGTATTACGATATAACGTTATACCATATAACGTTATACTATATAACGTAATACGTTGAAACATTAGAACATACAACGTATTACGATATAACGTTATACCATATAACGTTATACTATATAACGTAATACGTTGAAACATTAGACCATATAACGTATTACGTAATAACGTTTTACTATATAACGTTATACTATATAACGTAATACGTTATAACGTTATACCATATAACATTTTACGTTATAACGTTATACCATATAACATTTTATGTTATACCGTTATACCATGTTACGTTATACTATATAACGTAATACGTTATAACGCTATACTATATAACGTAATACGTTATAACCTTATACCATATAATGTATTACGTTATAACGTTATACCATACAACGTTATACTATGTAACGTACTACGTTATAACGTTTTACTATATAACGTTATATTACATAACGTAATACGTTATAACGTTCTACAATATAACGTATTACGTTACAGCGTTATACCATACAACGTTATACTATATAACGTAGTACGTTATAACGTATTACCATATAACGTTATACTATATAACGTAATACGTTATAACGTCATACCATATAATGTATTACGTTATAATGTTTTACCATATAACGTTATACCATATAACGTTACACTATATAACGTCGTACGTTATAACGTTTTACCATATAACGTTATACTATATAACGCAATACATTATAACGTTATACTATATAACGTAATACGTTGGAACATTAGACCATATAACGTATTACGTTAAAACGTTTTACCATATAACGTTATACTATATCACGTAATACGTTATGACGTTATACCATATAACGTAATACGTGATAACGTTATACCATATAACGTATTACGTTATAACGTAATACCATACAACGTTATACCATATAATGTATTACGTTATAACGTTATACCATATAACGTAATACGTTATATCAGTTCTGTAAATATGAAACCGGAATTGGCCTATTAACGTAATACCACATGACGTATTTCGTTATAGCATAATACCATACAACGTTATACTATATAGCGTTGTACGTTATAACGTTTTGCCATATAACGTTATACTATATAACGTAATACGTTATAATGTTATACCATATAACGTAATACTATATAACGCAATACGTTGAAACATTAGACCATATAACGTATTACGCTATAACGTTTTACCAAATAACGTTATACTATATACCTTAATACGTTGTAACGTTACACCATATAATGTATTGCGTTATAACGTTATACCATATAATGCATTACGTTATAACGTTATACCATCTAACGTAATGCGTTACAACGTAATGCCATATAACGTAATACGTGATAACGTTATACCATATAATGTATTACGATATAACGTAATACCATATGACGTTATACTATATAACGTAATACGTTGAAACATTAGACCATATAACGTATTACGTTATAACGTTATACCATATTACGTTATACTATATAAGGTAATACGTTATAACGTTATACCATATAACGTATTACGATATAACGTTATACCATATAACGTTATACTATATAACGTAATACGTTGAAACGTCATACCATATAACGTATTACTTTATAACGTTATACCATATAACGTAATACGTGATAACGTTATACCATATAATGTATTACGATATAACGTTATACCATATGACGTTATACTATATAACGGCATACGTTATATCGTTATACCATATAACGTAATGCGTTATATTAGTTCTGTAAATATGAAACCGGAATTGGGCTATTAACGTAATACCATATAACGAATTACGTTATAACGTAATACCATACAACGTTATACTATATAACGTAACACGTTATAACGTTATACCATATAATGTATTACGATATAACGTTATACCATATGACGTTATACTATATAACGTAATACGTTGAAACACTAGACCATATAACGTATTACGTTATAACGTTTTACTATATAACGTCATACTATATAACGTAATACGTTATAACGTTATACCATATAACATTTTACGTTATAACGTTAAACCATATAACGTATTACGATATAACGTTATACCATATATCGTTATACTATATAACGTAATACGTTGAAACGTCATACCATATAACGTATTACTTTATAACGTTATACCATATTACGTTATACTATATAAGGTAATACGTAATAACGTTATACCATATAACGTATTACGATATAACGTTATACCATATAACGTTATACTATATAACGTAATACGTTATAACGTTATACCATATAACATTTTACGTTATAACGTTATACCATATTACGTTATACGATATAACGTAATACGTTATAACGCTTTACCATATAACGTATTACGTTACAACGTTATACCATATAACATTTTACGTTATAACGTTATACCATATTACGCTATACGATATAACGTAATACGTTATAACGTTATACCATATAACGTATTACGATATAACGTAATACCATATGACGTTATACTATATAACGTAATACGTTGAAACATTAGACCATATAACGTATTACGTTATATCGTTATACCATATAACGTAATACGTGATAACGTTATACCATATAATGTATTATGTTATAACGTTATACCATACAACGTTATACTACATAACGTAATACGTTATAATGTTATACCATATAACGTATTACGATATAACGTTATAACATATAACGTTATACTATATAACGTAATACGTTGAAACGTCATACCATATAACGTATTACTTTATAACGTTATACCATATAACGTAATACGTGATAACGTTATACCATATAATGTATTACGATATAACGTTATACCATATGACGTTATACTATATAACGTAATACGTTGAAACACTAGACCATATAACGTATTACGTTATAACGTTATACCATATAACGTATTGCGATATAACGTTATACCATATAACGTTATACTATATAACGTCTTACGTTATAACGTTTTACCATATAACGTTATACTATATAACGGCATACGTTATAACGTTATACCATATAACGTAATACGTTATATTAGTTCTGTAAATATGAAACCGGAATTGGGCTATTAACGTAATACCATATAACGTATTACGTTATAACGTAATATCATACAACGTTATACTATATAACGTAATACGTTATAACGTTATACCATATAACGAATTACGATATAACGTTATACCATATAACGTTATACTATATAACGTAATACGTGATAACGTTATACCATATAATGTATTACGTTATAACGTTATACCATACAACGTTATACTACATAACGTAATACGTTATAATGTTATACCATATAACGTATTACGATATAACGTTATACCATATAACGTTATACTATATAACGTAATACGTTGAAACGTCATACCATATAACGTATTACTTTATAACGTTATACCATATAACGTAATACGTGATATCGTTATACCATATAATGTATTACGATATAACGTTATACCATATGACGTTATACTATATAACGTAATACGTTGAAACACTAGACCATATAACGTATTACGTTATAACGTTATACCATATAACGTATTACGATATAACGTTATACCATATAACGTTATACTATATAACGTCGTACGTTATAACGTATTACCATATAACGTTATACTATATAACGGCATACGTTATAACGTTATACCATATAACGTAATACGATATATTATTTCTGTAAATATGAAACCGGAATTGGGCTATTAACGTAATACCATATAACGTATTATGTTATAACGTAATATCATACAACGTTATACTATATAACGTAATACGTTATAACGTTATACCATATAACGAATTACGATATAACGTCATACCATATAACGTTATACTATATAACGTAATTCGTTGAAACATTAGAACATATAACGTATTACGATATAACGTTATACCATATAACGTTATACTATATAACGTAATACGTTGAAACATTAGACCATATAACGTATTACGTTATAACGTTTTACTATATAACGTTATACTATATAACGTAATACGTTATAACGTTATACCATATAACATTTTACGTTATAACGTTATACCATATAACATTTTATGTTATACCGTTATACCATATTACGTTATACTATATAACGTAATACGTTATAACGTCATACCATATAATGTATTACGTTATAATGTTTTACCATATAACGTTATACCATATAACGTTACACTATATAACGTCGTACGTTATAACGTTTTACCATATAACGTTATACTATATAACGGAATACGTTTTAACTTTATACCATATAAAGTAATACGTTATAACGTTATGCCATATTACGTTATACTATATAACGTAATACGTTATAACGTTATACCATATAACATTTTACGTTACAACGTTATACCATATAACGTTATACTATATAACGTAATACGTTATAACGTTGTACCATATAACATTTTACGTTACAACGTTATACCATATAACGTTATACTATATAACGTATTACGATATAACGTTATACCACATAACGTAATACGTTATAACGTTATACCATATAATGTATTACGTTATAACGTTATACCATATAACGTAATACGTGATAACGTTATACCATATAATGTATTACGTTATAACGTTATACCATATAACGTAATACGTTATATCAGTTCTGTAAATATGAAACCGGAATTGGCCTATTAACGTAATACCACATGACGTATTTCGTTATAACATAGTACCATACAACGTTATACTATATAGCGTTGTACGTTATAACGTTTTACCATATAACGTTATACTATATAACGTAATACGTTATAATGTTATACCATATAACGTAATACTATATAACGTAATACGTTCAAACATTAGACCATATAACGTATTACGTTATAACGTTTTACCATATAACGTTATACTATATACCTTAATACGTTGTAACGTTACACCATATAATGTATTCCGTTATAACGTTATACCATATAATGCATTACGTTATAACGTTATACCATACAACGTTATACTATGTAACGTAGTACGTTATAACGTTGTACTATATAACGTTATATTACATAACGTAATACGTTATAACGTTCTACCATATAATGTTATACTATATAACGTAATACGTTGAAACGTCATACCATATAACGTAATACTTTATAACGTTATACCATATTACGTTATACTATATAAGGTAATACGTTATAACGTTATACCATATAACGTATTACGATATAATGTTATACCATATAACGTTATACTATATAACGTAATACGTTGAAACGTCATACCATATAACGTATTACTTTATAACGTTATACCATATAACGTAATACGTGATAACGTTATACCATATAATGTATTACGTTATAACGTTATACCATACAACGTTATACTATGTAACGTAGTACGTTATAACGTTGTACTATATAACGTTATATTACATAACGTAATACGTTATAACGTTCTACCATATAACGTATTACGTTACAGCGTTATACCATACAACGTTATACTACATAACGTAATACGTTATAATGTTATACCATATAACGTATTACGATATAACGTTATACCATATAACGTAATACGTGATAACGTTATACCATATAATGTATTACGATATAACGTTATACCATATGACGTTATACTATATAACGGCATACGTTATAACGTTATACCATATAACGTAATGCGTTATATTAGTTCTGTAAATATGACACCGGAATTGGGCTATTAGCGTAATACCATATAACGTATTACGTTATAACGTTATACCATACAACGTTATACTATATAACGTAACACGTTATAACGTTATACCATATAACGTTTTACCATATAACGTTATACTATATCACGTAATACGTTATAACGTCATACCATACAACGTTATACTTCATAACGTAATACGGTATAATGTTATACCATATAACGTATTACGATATAACGTTATACCATATAACGTCATACTATATAACGTAATACGTTGGAACGTCATACCATATAACGTATTACTTTATAACGTTATACCATATAACGTAATACGTGATAACGTTATACCATATAATGTATTGCGATATAACGTTATACCATATGACGTTATACTATATAACGTAATACGTTATAACGTTATACCATATAACATTTTACGTTATAACGTTATACCATATTACGTTATACGATATAACGTAATACGTTATAACGTTTTACCATATAACGTATTACGTTACAACGTTATACCATATAACATTTTACGTTATAACGTTATACCATATTACGCTATACGATATAACGTAATACGTTATAACGTTATACCATATAACGTATTACGTTATAACGTTATACCATATAACGTATTACGATATAACGTTATACCATATAACGTTATACTATATAACGTCGTACGTTATAACGTTTTACCATACAACGTTATACTATATAACGGCATACGTTATAACGTTATACCATATAACGTAATACGTTATATTAGTTCTGTAAATATGAAACCGGAATTGGGCTATTAACGTAATACCATATAACGTATTACGTTATAACGTAATATCATACAACGTTATACTATATATCGTAATACGTTATAACGTTATACCATATAACGAATTACGATATAACGTTATACCATATAACGTTATACTATATAACGTAATACGTTGAAAGATTAGAACATATAACGTATTACGATATAACGTTATACCATATAACGTTATACTATATAACGTAATACGTTGAAACATTAGACCATATAACGTATTACGTTATAACGTTTTACTATATAACGTTATACTATATAACGGAATACGTTATAACGTTATACCATATAACATTGTACGTTATAACGTTATAACGTTATACCATATAACATTTTATGTTATACCGTTATACCATATTACGTTATACTATATAACGTAATACGTTATAACGCTATACTATATAACGTAATACGTTATAACGTTATACCATATAATGTATTACGTTATAACGTTATACCATACAACGTTATACTATGTAACGTAGTACGTTATAACGTTGTACTATATAACGTTATATTACATAACGTAATACGTTATAACGTTCTACCATATAACGTATTACGTTACAGCGTTATACCATACAACGTTATACTATATAACGTAGTACGTTATAACGTATTACCATATAACGTTATACTATATAACGTAATACGTTATAACGTCATACCATATAATGTATTACGTTATAATGTTTTACCATATAACGTTATACCATATAACGTTACACTATATAACGTCGTACGTTATAACGTATTACCATATAACGTTATACTATATAACGGAATACGTTTTAACTTTATACCATATAAAGTAATACGTTATGACGTTATGCCATATTACGTTATACTATATAACGTAATACGTTATAACGTTATACCATATAACATTTTACGTTACAACGTTATACCATATAACGTTATACTATATAACGTAATACGTTATAACGTTGTACCATATAACATTTTACGTTACAACGTTATACCATATAACGTTATACTATATAACGTATTACGATATAACGTTATACCATATAACGTAATACGTTATAACGTTATACCATATAATGTATTACGTTATAACGTTATACCATATAACGTAATACGTGATAACGTTATACCATATAATGTATTACGTTATAACGTTATACCATATAACGTAATACGTTATATCAGTTCTGTAAATATGAAACCGGAATTGGCCTATTAACGTAATACCACATGACGTATTTCGTTATAACATAGTACCATACAACCTTATACTATATAGCGTTGTACGTTATAACGTTTTACCATATAACGTTATACTATATACCTTAATACGTTGTAACGTTACAGCATATAATGTATTCCGTTATAACGTTATACCATATAATGCATTACGTTATAACGTTATACCATCTAACGTAATGCGTTACAACGTCATACCATATAACGTATTACTTTATAACGTTATACCATATAACGTGATACGTGATAACGTTATACCATATAATGTATTACGATATAACGTTATACCATATGACGTTATACTATATAACGTAATACGTTGAAACACTAGACCATATAACGTATTACGTTATAACGTTATACCATATAACGTATTACGTTATAACGTAATATCATACAACGTTATACTATATAACGTAATACGTTATAACGTTATACCATATAACGAATTACGATATAACGTTATACCATATAACGTTATACTATATAACGTAATACGTTGAAACATTAGAACATATAACGTATTACGATATAACGTTATACCATATAACGTTATACTATATAACGTAATACGTTGAAACATTAGACCATATAACGTATTACGTTATAACGTTTTACTATATAACGTTATACTATATAACGTAATACGTTATAACGTTATACCATATAACATTTTACGTTATAACGTTATACCATATAACATTTTATGTTATACCGTTATACCATATTACGTTATGTTATATAACGTAATCCGTTATAACGCTATACTATATAACGTAATACGTTATAACGTTATACCATATAACATTTTACGTTACAACGTTATACCATATAACGTTATACTATATAACGTATTACGATATAACGTTATACCATATAACGTAATACGTTATAACGTTATACCATATAATGTATTACGTTATAACGTCATACCATATAATGTATTACGTTATAATGTTTTACCATATAACGTTATACCATATAACGTTACACTATATAACGTCGTACGTTAAAACGTTTTACCATATATCGTTATACTATATAACGGAATACGTTTTAACTTTATACCATATAAAGTAATACGTTATAACGTTATACCATATAACGTTACACTATATAACGTCGTACGTTATAACGTTTTACCATATAACGTTATACTATATAACGGAATACGTTTTAACTTTATACCATATAAAGTAATACGTTATAACGTTATACCATACAACGTTATACTATGTAACGTAGTACGTTATAACGTTTTACTATATAACGTTATATTATATAACGTAATACGTTATAACGTCATACCATATAATGTATTACGTTATAATGTTTTACCATATAACGTTATACCATATAACGTTACACTATATAACGTCGTACGTTATAACGTTTTACCATATAACGTTATACTATATAACGGAATACGTTTTAACTTTATACCATATAAAGTAATACGTTATAACGTTATGCCATATTACGTTATACTATATAACGTAATACGTTATAACGTTATACCATATAACATTTTACGTTACAACGTTATACCATATAACGTTATACTATATAACGTAATACGTTATAACGTTGTACCATATAACATTTTACGTTACAACGTTATACCATATAACGTTATACTATATAACGTATTACGATATAACGTTATACCATATAACGTAATACGTTATAACGTTATACCATATAATGTATTACGTTATAACGTTATACCATATAACGTAATACGTGATAACGTTATACCATATAATGTATTACGTTATAACGTTATACCATATAACGTAATACGTTATATCAGTTCTGTAAATATGAAACCGGAATTGGCCTATTAACGTAATACCACATGACGTATTTCGTTATAACATAGTACCATACAACGTTATACTATATAGCGTTGTACGTTATAACGTTTTACCATATAACGTTATACTATATAACGTAATACGTTATAATGTTATACCATATAACGTAATAGTATATAACGTAATACGTTCAAACATTAGACCATATAACGTATTACGTTATAACGTTTTACCATATAACGTTATACTATATACCTTAATACGTTGTAACGTTACACCATATAATGTATTCCGTTATAACGTTATACCATATAATGCATTACGTTATAACGTTATACCATACAACGTTATACTATGTAACGTAGTACGTTATAACGTTGTACTATATAACGTTATATTACATAACGTAATACGTTATAACGTTCTACCATATAATGTTATACTATATAACGTAATACGTTGAAACGTCATACCATATAACGTAATACTTTATAACGTTATACCATATTACGTTATACTATATAAGGTAATACGTTATAACGTTATACCATATAACGTATTACGATATAATGTTATACCATATAACGTTATACTATATAACGTAATACGTTGAAACGTCATACCATATAACGTATTACTTTATAACGTTATACCATATAACGTAATACGTGATAACGTTATACCATATAATGTATTACGTTATAACGTTATACCATACAACGTTATACTATGTAACGTAGTACGTTATAACGTTGTACTATATAACGTTATATTACATAACGTAATACGTTATAACGTTCTACCATATAACGTATTACGTTACAGCGTTATACCATACAACGTTATACTACATAACGTAATACGTTATAATGTTATACCATATAACGTATTACGATATAACGTTATACCATATAACGTAATACGTGATAACGTTATACCATATAATGTATTACGATATAACGTTATACCATATGACGTTATACTATATAACGGCATACGTTATAACGTTATACCATATAACGTAATGCGTTATATTAGTTCTGTAAATATGACACCGGAATTGGGCTATTAGCGTAATACCATATAACGTATTACGTTATAACGTTATACCATACAACGTTATACTATATAACGTAACACGTTATAACGTTATACCATATAACGTTTTACCATATAACGTTATACTATATCACGTAATACGTTATAACGTCATACCATACAACGTTATACTTCATAACGTAATACGGTATAATGTTATACCATATAACGTATTACGATATAACGTTATACCATATAACGTCATACTATATAACGTAATACGTTGGAACGTCATACCATATAACGTATTACTTTATAACGTTATACCATATAACGTAATACGTGATAACGTTATACCATATAATGTATTGCGATATAACGTTATACCATATGACGTTATACTATATAACGTAATACGTTATAACGTTATACCATATAACATTTTACGTTATAACGTTATACCATATTACGTTATACGATATAACGTAATACGTTATAACGTTTTACCATATAACGTATTACGTTACAACGTTATACCATATAACATTTTACGTTATAACGTTATACCATATTACGCTATACGATATAACGTAATACGTTATAACGTTATACCATATAACGTATTACGTTATAACGTTATACCATATAACGTATTACGATATAACGTTATACCATATAACGTTATACTATATAACGTCGTACGTTATAACGTTTTACCATACAACGTTATACTATATAACGGCATACGTTATAACGTTATACCATATAACGTAATACGTTATATTAGTTCTGTAAATATGAAACCGGAATTGGGCTATTAACGTAATACCATATAACGTATTACGTTATAACGTAATATCATACAACGTTATACTATATATCGTAATACGTTATAACGTTATACCATATAACGAATTACGATATAACGTTATACCATATAACGTTATACTATATAACGTAATACGTTGAAAGATTAGAACATATAACGTATTACGATATAACGTTATACCATATAACGTTATACTATATAACGTAATACGTTGAAACATTAGACCATATAACGTATTACGTTATAACGTTTTACTATATAACGTTATACTATATAACGGAATACGTTATAACGTTATACCATATAACATTTTACGTTATAACGTTATAACGTTATACCATATAACATTTTATGTTATACCGTTATACCATATTACGTTATACTATATAACGTAATACGTTATAACGCTATACTATATAACGTAATACGTTATAACGTTATACCATATAATGTATTACGTTATAACGTTATACCATACAACGTTATACTATGTAACGTAGTACGTTATAACGTTGTACTATATAACGTTATATTACATAACGTAATACGTTATAACGTTCTACCATATAACGTATTACGTTACAGCGTTATACCATACAACGTTATACTATATAACGTAGTACGTTATAACGTATTACCATATAACGTTATACTATATAACGTAATACGTTATAACGTCATACCATATAATGTATTACGTTATAATGTTTTACCATATAACGTTATACCATATAACGTTACACTATATAACGTCGTACGTTATAACGTATTACCATATAACGTTATACTATATAACGGAATACGTTTTAACTTTATACCATATAAAGTAATACGTTATGACGTTATGCCATATTACGTTATACTATATAACGTAATACGTTATAACGTTATACCATATAACATTTTACGTTACAACGTTATACCATATAACGTTATACTATATAACGTAATACGTTATAACGTTGTACCATATAACATTTTACGTTACAACGTTATACCATATAACGTTATACTATATAACGTATTACGATATAACGTTATACCATATAACGTAATACGTTATAACGTTATACCATATAACGTATTACGTTATAACGTTATACCATATAACGTATTACGATATAACGTTATACCATATAACGTTATACTATATAACGTCGTACGTTATAACGTTTTACCATACAACGTTATACTATATAACGGCATACGTTATAACGTTATACCATATAACGTAATACGTTATATTAGTTCTGTAAATATGAAACCGGAATTGGGCTATTAACGTAATACCATATAACGTATTACGTTATAACGTAATATCATACAACGTTATACTATATATCGTAATACGTTATAACGTTATACCATATAACGAATTACGATATAACGTTATACCATATAACGTTATACTATATAACGTAATACGTTGAAAGATTAGAACATATAACGTATTACGATATAACGTTATACCATATAACGTTATACTATATCACGTAATACGTTATAACGTCATACCATACAACGTTATACTTCATAACGTAATACGGTATAATGTTATACCATATAACGTATTACGATATAACGTTATACCATATAACGTTTTACCATATAACGTTATACTATATCACGTAATACGTTATAACGTCATACCATACAACGTTATACTTCATAACGTAATACGGTATAATGTTATACCATATAACGTATTACGATATAACGTTATACCATATAACGTCATACTATATAACGTAATACGTTGGAACGTCATACCATATAACGTATTACTTTATAACGTTATACCATATAACGTAATACGTGATAACGTTATACCATATAATGTATTGCGATATAACGTTATACCATATGACGTTATACTATATAACGTAATACGTTATAACGTTATACCATATAACATTTTACGTTATAACGTTATACCATATTACGTTATACGATATAACGTAATACGTTATAACGTTTTACCATATAACGTATTACGTTACAACGTTATACCATATAACATTTTACGTTATAACGTTATACCATATTACGCTATACGATATAACGTAATACGTTATAACGTTATACCATATAACGTATTACGTTATAACGTTATACCATATAACGTATTACGATATAACGTTATACCATATAACGTTATACTATATAACGTCGTACGTTATAACGTTTTACCATACAACGTTATACTATATAACGGCATACGTTATAACGTTATACCATATAACGTAATACGTTATATTAGTTCTGTAAATATGAAACCGGAATTGGGCTATTAACGTAATACCATATAACGTATTACGTTATAACGTAATATCATACAACGTTATACTATATATCGTAATACGTTATAACGTTATACCATATAACGAATTACGATATAACGTTATACCATATAACGTTATACTATATAACGTAATACGTTGAAAGATTAGAACATATAACGTATTACGATATAACGTTATACCATATAACGTTATACTATATAACGTAATACGTTGAAACATTAGACCATATAACGTATTACGTTATAACGTTTTACTATATAACGTTATACTATATAACGGAATACGTTATAACGTTATACCATATAACATTTTACGTTATAACGTTATAACGTTATACCATATAACATTTTATGTTATACCGTTATACCATATTACGTTATACTATATAACGTAATACGTTATAACGCTATACTATATAACGTAATACGTTATAACGTTATACCATATAATGTATTACGTTATAACGTTATACCATACAACGTTATACTATGTAACGTAGTACGTTATAACGTTGTACTATATAACGTTATATTACATAACGTAATACGTTATAACGTTCTACCATATAACGTATTACGTTACAGCGTTATACCATACAACGTTATACTATATAACGTAGTACGTTATAACGTATTACCATATAACGTTATACTATATAACGTAATACGTTATAACGTCATACCATATAATGTATTACGTTATAATGTTTTACCATATAACGTTATACCATATAACGTTACACTATATAACGTCGTACGTTATAACGTATTACCATATAACGTTATACTATATAACGGAATACGTTTTAACTTTATACCATATAAAGTAATACGTTATGACGTTATGCCATATTACGTTATACTATATAACGTAATACGTTATAACGTTATACCATATAACATTTTACGTTACAACGTTATACCATATAACGTTATACTATATAACGTAATACGTTATAACGTTGTACCATATAACATTTTACGTTACAACGTTATACCATATAACGTTATACTATATAACGTATTACGATATAACGTTATACCATATAACGTAATACGTTATAACGTTATACCATATAATGTATTACGTTATAACGTTATACCATATAACGTAATACGTGATAACGTTATACCATATAATGTATTACGTTATAACGTTATACCATATAACGTAATACGTTATATCAGTTCTGTAAATATGAAACCGGAATTGGCCTATTAACGTAATACCACATGACGTATTTCGTTATAACATAGTACCATACAACCTTATACTATATAGCGTTGTACGTTATAACGTTTTACCATATAACGTTATACTATATACCTTAATACGTTGTAACGTTACAGCATATAATGTATTCCGTTATAACGTTATACCATATAATGCATTACGTTATAACGTTATACCATCTAACGTAATGCGTTACAACGTCATACCATATAACGTATTACTTTATAACGTTATACCATATAACGTGATACGTGATAACGTTATACCATATAATGTATTACGATATAACGTTATACCATATGACGTTATACTATATAACGTAATACGTTGAAACACTAGACCATATAACGTATTACGTTATAACGTTATACCATATAACGTATTACGTTATAACGTAATATCATACAACGTTATACTATATAACGTAATACGTTATAACGTTATACCATATAACGAATTACGATATAACGTTATACCATATAACGTTATACTATATAACGTAATACGTTGAAACATTAGAACATATAACGTATTACGATATAACGTTATACCATATAACGTTATACTATATAACGTAATACGTTGAAACATTAGACCATATAACGTATTACGTTATAACGTTTTACTATATAACGTTATACTATATAACGTAATACGTTATAACGTTATACCATATAACATTTTACGTTATAACGTTATACCATATAACATTTTATGTTATACCGTTATACCATATTACGTTATGTTATATAACGTAATCCGTTATAACGCTATACTATATAACGTAATACGTTATAACGTTATACCATATAACATTTTACGTTACAACGTTATACCATATAACGTTATACTATATAACGTATTACGATATAACGTTATACCATATAACGTAATACGTTATAACGTTATACCATATAATGTATTACGTTATAACGTCATACCATATAATGTATTACGTTATAATGTTTTACCATATAACGTTATACCATATAACGTTACACTATATAACGTCGTACGTTAAAACGTTTTACCATATATCGTTATACTATATAACGGAATACGTTTTAACTTTATACCATATAAAGTAATACGTTATAACGTTATACCATATAACGTTACACTATATAACGTCGTACGTTATAACGTTTTACCATATAACGTTATACTATATAACGGAATACGTTTTAACTTTATACCATATAAAGTAATACGTTATAACGTTATACCATACAACGTTATACTATGTAACGTAGTACGTTATAACGTTTTACTATATAACGTTATATTATATAACGTAATACGTTATAACGTTCTACCATATAACGTATTACGTTACAACGTTATACCATACAACGTTATACTATATAACGTAGTACGTTATAACGTATTACCATATAACGTTATACTATATAACGTAATACGTTATAACGTCATACCATATAATGTATTACGTTATAATGTTTTACCATATAACGTTATACCATATAACGTTACACTATATAACGTCGTACGTTATAACGTTTTACCATATAACGTTATACTATATAACGGAATACGTTTTAACTTTATACCATATAAAGTAATACGTTATAACGTTATGCCATATTACGTTATACTATATAACGTAATACGTTATAACGTTATACCATATAATGTATTACGTTATAACGTTATAATATATAACGTAATACGTGATAACGTTATACCATATAATGTATTACTTTATAACGTTATACCTTATAACGTAATACGTTATATCAGTTCTGTAAATATGAAACCGGAATTGGCCTATTAACGTAATACCACATGACGTATTTCGTTATAGCATAGTACCATACAACGTTATACTATATAGCGTTGTACGTTATAACGTTTTACCATATAACGTTATACTATATAACGTAATACGTTATAATGTTATACCATATAACGTAATAATATATAACGTAATACGTTGAAACATTAGACCATATAACGTATTACGTTATAACGTTTTACCATATAACGTTATACTATATACCTTAATACGTTGTAACGTTACACCATATAATGTATTCCGTTATAACGTTATACCATATAATGCATTACGTTATAACGTTATACCATCTAACGTAATGCGTTACAACGTAATACCATATAACGTAATACGTTATAACGTTATACCATATAAAATTATACTATGTAACGTAATACGTTATAACGTTTTACCATATAACGTATTACGTTACAACGTTATACCATATAACATTTTACATTATAACGTTATACCATATTACGTTATACGATATAACGTAATACGTTATAACGTTATACCATATAACATTTTACGTTATAACGTTGTACCATATAACGTTATACTATATAACGTAATACGTTGAAACGTCATACCATATAACGTATTACTTTATAACGTTATACCATATTACGTTATACTATATAAGGTAATACGTTATAACGTTATACCATATAACGTATTACGATATAACGTTATACTATATAACGTAATACGTTGAAACGTCATACCATATAACGTATTACTTTATAACGTTATACCATATAACGTAATACGTGATAACGTTATACCATATAATGTATTACGATATAACGTAATACCATATGACGTTATACTATATAACGTAATACGTTGAAACATTAGACCATATAACGTATTACGTTATAACGTTATACCATATAACGTAATACGTGATAACGTTATACCATATAATGTATTACGTTATAACGTTATACCATACAACGTTATACTACAAAACGTAATACGTTATAATGTTATACCATATAACGTATTACGATATAACGTTATACCATATAACGTTATACTATATAACGTAATACGTTGAAACGTCATACCATATAACGTATTACTTTATAACGTTATACCATATAACGTAATACGTGATAACGTTATACCATATAATGTATTACGATATAACGTTATACCATATGACGTTATACTATATAACGCAATACGTTGAAACACTAGACCATATAACGTATTACGTTATAACGTTATACCATATAACGTATTACGATATAACGTTATACCATATAACGATATACTATATAACGTCGTACGTTATAACGTTTTACCATATAACGTTATACTATATAACGGCATACGTTATAACGTTATACCATATAACGTAATACGTTATATTAGTTCTGTAAATATGAAACCGGCTTTGGGCTATTAACGTAATACCATATAACGTATTACGTTATAACGTAATATCATACAACGTTATACTATATAACGTAATACGTTATAACGTAATACCATATAACGAATTACGATATAACGTTATACCATATAACGTTATACTATATTACGTAATACGTTGAAACATTAGAACATATAACGTATTACGATATAACGTTATACCATATAACGTTATACTATATAACGTAATACGTTGAAACATTAGACCATATAACGTATTACGTTATAACGTTTTACTATATAACGTTATACTATATAACGTAATACGTTATAACGTTATACCATATAACATTTTACGTTATAACGTTATACCATACAACATTTTATGTTATACCGTTATACCATATTACGTTATGTTATATAACGTAATACGTTATAACGCTATACTATATAATGTAATACGTTATAACGTTATACCATATAATGTATTACGTTATAACGTTATACCATACAACGTTATACTATGTAACGTACTACGTTATAACGTTTTACTATATAACGTTATATTACATAACGTAATACGTTATAACGTTCTACCATATAACGTATTACGTTACAGCGTTATACCATACAACGTTATACTATATAACGTAGTACGTTATAACGTATTACCATATAACGTTATACTATATAACGTAATACGTTATAACGTCATACCATATAATGTATTACGTTATAATGTTTTACCATATAACGTTATACCATATAACGTTACACTATATAACGTCGTACGTTATAACGTTTTACCATATAACGTTATACTATATAACGCAATACATTATAACGTTATACTATATAACGTAATACGTTGGAACATTAGACCATATAACGTATTACGTTAAAACGTTTTACCATATAACGTTATACTATATAACGTAATACGTTGAAACATTAGAACATATAACGTATTACGATATAACGTTATACCATATAACGTTATACTATATAACGTAATACGTTATAACGTTATACCATATAACATTTTACGTTATAACGTTATACCATATAACATTTTATGTTATACCGTTATACCATATTACGTTATGTTATATAACGTAATACGTTATAACGCTATACTATATAACGTAATACGTTATAACGTTATACCATACAACGTTTTACTATGTAACGTAGTACGTTATAACGTTTTACTATATAACGTTATATTATATAACGTAATACGTTATAACGTTCTACCATATAACGTATTACGTTACAACGTTATACCATACAACATTATACTATATAACGTATTACGTTATAACGTTATACCATATAACGTATTACGATATAACGTTATACCATATAACGTAATACGTTATATTAGTTCTGTAAATATGAAACCGGAATTGGGCTATTAACGTAATACCATATAACGTATTACGTTATAACGTAATATCATACAACGTTATACTATATAACGTAATACGTTATAACGTTATACCATATAACGAATTACGATATAACGTTATACCATATAACGTTATACTATATAACGTAATACGTGATAACGTTATACCATATAATGTATTACGTTATAACGTTATACCATACAACGTTATACTACATAACGTAATACGTTATAATGTTATACCATATAACGTACTACGATATAACGTTATACCATATAACGTTATACTATATAACGTAATACGTTGAAACGTTATACCATATAACGTATTACTTTATAACGTTATACCATATAACGTAATACGTGATAACGTTATACCATATAATGTATTACGATATAACGTTATACCATATGACGTTATACTATATAACGGCATACGTTATAACGTTATACCATATAACGTAATGCGTTATATTAGTTCTGTAAATATGAAACCGGAATTGGGCTATTAACGTTATACCATATAACGTATTACGTTATAACGTAATACCATACAACGTTATACTATATAACGTAACACGTTATAACGTTATACCATATAACGTATTACGATATAACGTTATACCATATAACGTTATACTATATAACGTAATACGTTGAAACATTAGAACATATAACGTATTACGATATAACGTTATACCATATAACGTTATACTATATAAAGTAATACGTTGAAACATTAGACCATATAACGTATTACGTTATAACGTTTTACTATATAACGTCATACTATATAACGTAACACGTTATAACGTTATACCATATAACATTTTATGCTATAACGTTAAACCATATAACGTATTACGATATAACGTTATACCATATATCGTTATACTATATAACGTAATACGTTGAAACGTCATACCATATAACGTATTACTTTATAACGTTATACCATATTACGTTATACTATATAAGGTAATACGTTATAACGTTATACCATATAACGTATTACGATATAACGTTATACCATATAACGTTATACTATATAACGTAATACGTTATAACGTTATACCATATACCATTTTACGTTATAACGTTATACCATATTACGTTATACGATATAACGTAATACGTTATAACGTTTTACCATATAACGTATTACGTTACAACGTTATACCATATAACATTTTACGTTATAACGTTATACCATATTACGCTATACGACATAACGTAATACGTTATAGCGTTATACCATATAACGTATTACGATATAACGTTATAACATATAACGTTATACTATATAACGTAATACGTTGAAACGTCATACCATATAACGTATTACTTTATAACGTTATACCATATAACGTAATACGTGATAACGTTATACCATATAATGTATTATGTTATAACGTTATACCATACAACGTTATACTACATAACGTAATACGTTATAATGTTATACCATATAACGTATTACGATATAACGTTATACCATATAACGTTATACTATATAACGTAATACGTTGAAACGTCATACCATATAACGTATTACTTTATAACGTTATACCATATAACGTAATACGTGATAACGTTATACCATATAATGTATTACGATATAACGTTATACCATATGACGTTATACTATATAACGTAATACGTTGAAACACTAGACCATATAACGTATTACGTTATAACGTTATACCATATAACGTATTACGATATAACGTTATACCATATAACGTTATACTATATAACGTCGTACGTTATAACGTTTTACCATATAACGTTATACTATATAACGGCATACGTTATAACGTTATACCATATAACGTAATACGTTATATTAGTTCTGTAAATATGAAACCGGAATTGGGCTATTAACGTAATACCATATAACGTATTACGTTATAACGTAATATCATACAACGTTATACTATATAACGTAATACGTTATAACGTTATACCATATAACGAATTACGATATAACGTTATACCATATAACGTTATACTATATAACGTAATACGTTGAAACATTAGAACATATAACGTATTACGATATAACGTGATACCATATAACGTTATACTATATAACGTAATACGCTGAAACATTAGACCATATAACGTATTACGTTATAACGTTTTACTATATAACGTTATACTATATAACGTAATACGTTATAACGTTATACCATATAACATTTTACGTTATAACGTTATACCATATAACATTTTATGTTATACCGTTATACCATATTACGTTATACTATATAACGTAATACGTTATAACGCTATACTATATAACGTAATACGTTATAACGTTATACCATATAATGTATTACGTTATAACGTTATACCATACAACGTTATACTATGTAACGTACTACGTTATAACGTTTTACTATATAACGTTATATTACATAACGTAATACGTTATAACGTTCTACCATATAACGTATTACGTTACAGCGTTATACCATACAACGTTATACTATATAACGTAGTACGTTATAACGTATTACCATATAACGTTATACTATATAACGTAATACGTTATAACGTCATACCATATAATGTATTACGTTATAATGTTTTACCATATAACGTTATACCATATAACGTTACACTATATAACGTCGTACGTTATAACGTTTTACCATATAACGTTATACTATATAACGGAATACGTTTTAACTTTATACCATATAAAGTAATACGTTATAACGTTATGCCATATTACGTTATACTATATAAAGTAATACGTTATAACGTTATACCATATAACATTTTACGTTACAACGTTATACCATATAACGTTATACTATATAACGTAATACGTTATAACGTTGTACCATATAACATTTTACGTTACAACGTTATACCATATAACGTTATACTATATAACGTATTACGATATAACGTTATACCATATAACGTTATACTATATAACGTAATACGTTGAAACGTCATACCATATAACGTATTACTTTATAACGTTATACCATATAACGTAATACGTGATAACGTTATACCATATAATGTATTACGTTATAACGTTATACCATACAACGTTATACTACATAACGTAATACGTTATAATGTTATACCATATAACGTATTACGATATAACGTTATACCATATAACGTTATACTATATAACGTAATACGTTGAAACGTCATACCATATAACGTATTACTTTATAACGTTATACCATATAACGTAATACGTGATAACGTTATACCATATAATGTATTACGTTATAACGTTATACCATACAACGTTATACTACATAACGTAATACGTTATAATGTTATACCATATAACGTATTACGATATAACGTTATACCATATAACGTTATACTATATAACGTAATACGTTGAAACGTCATACCATATAACGTATTACTTTATAACGTTATACCATATAACGTAATACGTGATAACGTTATACCATATAATGTATTGCGATATAACGTTATACCATATGACGTTATACTATATAACGTAATACGTTGAAACACTAGACCATATAACGTATTACGTTATAACGTTATACCATATAACGAATTACGATATAACGTTATACCATATAACGTTATACTATATAACGTAATACGTTGAAACATTAGAACATATAACGTATTACGATATAACGTTATACCATATAACGTTATACTATATAACGTAATACGTTGAAACATTAGACCATATAACGTATTACGTTATAACGTTTTACTATATAACGTTATACTATATAACGTAATGCGTTATAACGTTATACCATATAACATTTTACGTTATAAGGTTATACCATATAACATTTTATGTTATACCGTCATACCATATTACGTTATGTTATATAACGTAATACGTTATAACGCTATACTATATAACGTAATACGTTATAACGTTATACCATATAATGTATTACGTTATAACGTTATACCATACAACGCTATACTATGTAACGTAGTACGTTATAATGTTATACCATATAACGTATTACGATATAACGTTATACCATATAACGTCATACTATATAACGTAATACGTTGAAACGTCATACCATATAACGTATTACTTTATAACGTTATACCATATTACGTTATACTATATAACGTAATACGTTATAACGTTATACTATATAACGTAATACGTTGGAACATTAGACCATATAACGTATTACGATATAACGTTTTACCATATAACGTTATACTATATCACGTAATACGTTATAACGTTATACCATACAACGTTATACTTCATAACGTAATACGGTATAATGTTATACCATATAACGTATTACGATACAACGTTATACCATATAACGTCATACTATATAACGTAATACGTTGAAACGTCATACCATATAACGTATTACTTTATAACGTTATACCATATAACGTAATACGTGATAACGTTATACCATATAATGTATTACGATATAACGTTATACCATATGACGTTATACTATATAACGTAATACGTTGAAACACTAGACCATATAACGTATTACGTTATAACGTCATACCATATAATGTATTACGTTATAATGTTTTACCATATAACGTTATACCATATAACATTTTACGTTATAACGTTATACCATACAACATTTTATGTTATACCGTTATACCATATTACGTTATGTTATATAACGTAATACGTTATAACGCTATACTATATAACGTAATACGTTATAACGTTATACCATATAATGTATTACGTTATAACGTTATACCATACAACGTTATACTATGTAACGTAGTACGTTATAACGTTTTACTATATAACGTTATATTATATAACGTAATACGTTACAACGTTCTACCATATAACGTATTACGTTACAACGTTATACCATACAACGTTATACTATATAACGTAGTACGTTATAACGTATTACCATATAACGTTATACTATATAACGTAATACGTTATAACGTCATACCATATAATGTATTACGTTATAATGTTTTACCATATAACGTTATACCATATAACGTTACACTATATAACGTCGTACGTTATAACGTTTTACCATATTACGTTATACTATATAACGGAATACGATTTAACTTTATACCATATAAAGTAATACGTTATATCGTTATGCCATATTACGTTATACTATATAACGTAATACGTTATAACGTTATACCATATAACATTTTACGTTACAACGTTATACCATATAACGTTATACTATATAACGTAATACGTTATAACGTTGTACCATATAACATTTTACGTTACAACGTTATACCATATAACGTTATACTATATAACGTATTACGATATAACGTTATACCATATAACGTAATACGTTATAACGTTATACCATATAATGTATTACGTTATAACGTTATACCATATAACGTAATACGTGATAACGTTATACCATATAATGTATTACGTTATAACTTTATACCATATAACGTAATACGTTATATCAGTTCTGTAAATATGAAACCGGAATTGGCCTATTAACGTAATACCACATGACGTATTTCGTTATAGCATAGTACCATACAACGTTATACTATATAGCGTTGTACGTTATAACGTTTTACCATATAACGTTATACCATATAACGTAATACGTTATAATGTTATACCATATAACGTAATACTATATAACGTAATACGCTGAAACATTAGACCATATAACGTATTACGTTATAACGTTTTACCATATAACGTTATACTATATACCTTAATACGTTGTAACGTTACACCATATAATGTATTCCGTTATAACGTTATACCATATAATGCATTACGTTATAACGTTATACCATCTAACGTAATGCGTTACAACGTAATACCATGTAACGTAATACGTTATAACGTTATACCATATAAAATTATACTATGTAACGTAATACGTTATAACGTTTTACCATATAACGTATTACGTTACAACGTTATACCATTTAACATTTTACATTATAACGTTATACCATATTACGTTATACGATATAACGTAATACGTTACAACGTTATACCATATAACATTTTACGTTATAACGTTGTACCATATAACGTTATACTATATAACGTAATACGTTGAAACGTCATACCATATAACGTATTACTTTATAACGTTATACCATATAACGTAATACGTGATAACGTTATACCATATAATGTATTACGATATAACGTAATACCATATGACGTTATACTATATAACGTAATACGTTGAAACATTAGACCATATAACGTATTACGTTATAACGTTATACCATATAACGTAATACGTGATGACGTTATACCATATAATGTATTACGTTATAACGTTATACCATACAACGTTATACTACATAACGTAATACGTTATAATGTTATACCATATAACGTAATACGATATAACGTTATACCATATAACGTTATACTATATAACGTAATACGTTGAAACGTCATACCATATAACGTATTACTTTATAACGTTATACCATATAACGTAATACGTGATAACGTTATACCATATAATGTATTACGATATAACGTTATACCATATGACGTTATACTATATAACGTACTACGTTGAAACACTAGACCATATAACGTATTACGTTATAACGTTATACCATATAACGTTATACTATATAACGTCGTACGTTATAACGTTTTACCATATAACGTTATACTATATAACGGCATACGTTATAACGTTATACCATATAACGTAATACGTTATATTAGTTCTGTAAATATGAAACCGGAATTGGGCTATTAACGTAATACCATATAACGTATTACGATATAACGTAATACCATATGACATTATACTATATAACGTAATACGTTGAAACATTGGACCATATAACGTATTACGTTATAACGTTATACCATATAACGTTATACTATATAACGTCGTACGTTATAACGTTTTACCATATAACGTTATACTATATAACGGCATACGTTATAACGTTATACCATATAACGTAATACGTTATATTAGTTCTGTAAATATGAAACCGGAATTGGGCTATTAACGTAATACCATATAACGTATTACGTTATAACGTAATACCATACAACGTTACACTATATAACGTAATACGTTATAACGTTATACCATATAACGTATTACGATATAAAGTTATACCATATAACGTTATACTATATAACGTAATACGTTGAAACATTAGAATATATAACGTATTACGATATAACGTTATACCATATAACGTTATACTATATAACGTAATACGTTGAAACATTAGACCATATAACGTATTACGTTATAACGTTTTACTATATAACGTTATACTATATAACGCAATACATTATAACGTTATACTATATAACGTAATACGTTGGAACATTAGACCATATAACGTATTACGTTAAAACGTTTTACCATATAACGTTATACTATATCACGTAATACGTTATAACGTTATACCATATAACGTAATACGTGATAACGTTATACCATATAACGTATTACGTTATAACGTAATACCATACAACGTTATACCATATAATGTATTACGTTACAACGTTATACCATATAACGTTATACTATATAACGTAATACGTTATAACGTTATACTATATAACGTAGTACGTTATATGGCCTTGAGTATTAAAAAAGACTAAAATTGTATCGGATTCGACTGGGACCAGTGTGAACACAGTGCAAACATTCTGATATGCGCTGTATAAAGCAGCAAATGTGGAGTGGAACGCGTATCGAATTGTCCATGTATCCCGAAAAATAGAGGATCTACGTTGAATTTAATTATTCTCCTTGAGAATTAAAAAAGACTAAAATTGTATCGTGTTCGACTGGGACCAGTGTGAACACAGTGCAAAAACTGTGATTAGCGCTGTATAAAGCAGCAAATGTGGAGTAGAACCCGTATCGAATTGTCCATGTATCCCGAAAAATAGAGGATCTACGTTGAATTTAATTATTGGCCTTGAGAATTAAAAAAGACTAAAATTGTATCGTGTTCGACTGGAACCAGTGTGAACACAGCGCAAACATTATGATATGCGCTGTATAAAGCAGCAAATGTGGAGTAGAACGCGTATTGAATTGTCCATGTATCCCGAAAAACAGCGGAGATACGTTGAATTGAATTATTGGCCTTGAGAATTGAAAAAGACTAAAATTGTATCGGATTCGACTGGGACCAGTGTGAACAAAGTGCAAAAACTGTGATAAGCGCTGTATAAAGCAGCAAATGTGGAGTAGAACGCGTATCGAATTGTCCATGTATCCCGAAAAATAGTGGATCTACGTTGAATTTAATTATTGGCCTTGAGAATTAAAAAAGACTAAAATTGTATCGTGTTCGACTGGAACCAGTGTGAACACAGCGCAAACATTATGATATGCGCTGTATAAAGCAGCAAATGTGGAGTAGAACGCGTATTGAATTGTCCATGTATCCCGAAAAACAGCGGAGATACGTTGAATTTAATTATTGGCCTTGAGAATTAAAAAAGACTAAAATTGTATCGTGTTCGAATGGAACCAGTGTGAACACAGCGCAAACATTATGATATGCGCTGTATAAAGCAGCAAATGTGGAGTAGAACGCGTATCGAATTGTCCATGTATCCCGAAAAATAGAGGATCTACGTTGAATTTAATTATTGGCCTTGAGAATTAAAAAAGACTAAAATTGTATCGGATTCGACTGGGACCAGTGTGAACACAGTGCAAAAACTGTGATAAGCGCTGTATAAAGCAGCAAATGTGGAGTAGAACGCGTATCGCATTGTCCATTTATCCCGAAAAATAGAGGATCTACGTTGAATTTAATTATTGGCCTTGAGAATTAAAAAAGACTAAAATTGTATCGGATTTGACTCGGACCAGTGTGAACACTGTGCAAAAACTGTGATAAGCGCTGTATAAAGCAGCAAATGTGGAGTAGAACGCGTATCGAATTGTCCATGTATCCCGAAAAATAGAGGATCTACGTTGAATTTAATTATTGACCTTGAGAATTAAAAAAGACTAAAATTGTATCGTGTTCGATTGGAACCAGTGTGAACACAGCGCAAACATTATGATATGCGCTGTATAAAGCAGCAAATGTGGAGTAGAACGCGTATCGAATTGTCCATGTATCCCGAAAAATAGAGGATCTACGTTGAATTTACTTATTGGCCTTGAGAATTAAAAAAGACTAAAATTGTATCGGATTCGACTGGGACCAGTGTGAACACAGCGCAAACATCATGATATGCGCTGTATAAAGCAGCAAATGTGGAGTAGAACGCGTATCGAATTGTCCATGTATCCCGAAAAATAGAGGATCTACGTTGAATTGAATTATTGGCCTTGAGAATTAAAAAAGGCTAAAACTGTATCGTGTTCGACTGGGACCAGTGTGAACACAGTGCAAAAACTGTGATAAGCGCTGTATAAAGCAGCAAATGTGGAGTAGAACGCGTATCGAATTGTCCATGTATCCCGAAAAATAGAGGATTTACGTTGAATTTAATTATTGGCCTTGAGAATTAAAAAAGGCTAAAACTGTATCGTGTTCGACTGGAACCAGTGTGAACACAGCGCAAACATTATGATATGCGCTGTATAAAGCAGCAAATGTGGAGTAGAACGCGTATCGAATTGTCCATGTATCCCGAAAAATAGAGGATCTACGTTGAATTTAATTATTGGCCTTGAGAATTAAAAAAGACTAAAATTGTATCGTGTTCGACTGGGACCAGTGTGAACACAGTGCAAAAACTGTGATAAGCGCTGTATAAAGCAGCAAATGTGGAGTAGAACGCGTATCGAATTGTCCATGTATCCCGAAAAATAGAGGATTTACGTTGAATTTAATTATTGGCCTTGAGAATTAAAAAAGGCTAAAACTGTATCGTGTTCGACTGGAACCAGTGTGAACACAGCGCAAACATTATGATATGCGCTGTATAAAGCAGCAAATGTGGAGTAGAACGCGTATCGAATTGTCCATGTATCCCGAAAAATAGAGGATCTACGTTGAATTTAATTATTGACCTTGAGAATTAAAAAAGACTAAAATTGTATCGGATTTGACTCTTACCAGTGTGAACACAGTGCAAAAACTGTGATAAGCGCTGTATAAAGCAGCAAATGTGGAGTAGAACGCGTATCGAATTGTCCATGTATCCCGAAAAATAGAGGATCTACGTTGAATTTAATTATTGACCTTGAGAATTAAAAAAGACTAAAATTGTGTCGGATTTGACTGGGACCAGTGTGAACACAGTGCAAACATTCTGATATGCGCTGTATAAAGCAGCAAATGTGGAGTAGAACGCGTATCGAATTGTCCATGTATCCCGAAAAATAGAGGATCTACGTTGAATTTAATTATTGGCCTTGAGAATTAAAAAAGACTAAAATTGTATCGGATTCGACTGGGACCAGTGTGAACACAGTGCAAAAACTGCGATAAGCGCTGTATAAAGCAGCAAATGTGGAGTAGAACGCGTATCGAATTGTCCATGTATCCCGAAAAATAGAGGATCTACGTTGAATTTAATTATTGGCCTTGAGAATTAAAAAAGACTAAAATTGTATCGTGTTCGTCTGGGACCAGTGTGAACACAGTGCAAAAACTGTGATAAGCGCTGTATAAAGCAGCAAATGTGGAGTAGAACGCGTATCGAATTGTCCATGTATCCCGAAAAATAGAGGATCTACGTTGAATTTAATTATTGACCTTGAGAATTAAAAAAGACTAAAATTGTGTCGGATTTGACTGGGACCAGTGTGAACACAGTGCAAACATTCTGATATGCGCTGTATAAAGCAGCAAATGTGGAGTAGAACGCGTATCGAATTGTCCATGTATCCCGAAAAATAGAGGATCTACGTTGAATTTAATTATTGGCCTTGAGAATTAAAAAAGACTAAAATTGTATCGGATTTGACTCGGACCAGTGTGAACACAGTGCAAAAACTGTGATAAACGCTGTATAAAGCAGCAAATGTGGAGTAGAACGCGTATCGAATTGTCCATGTATCCCGAAAAATAGAGGATCTACGTTGAATTTAATTATTGACCTTGAGAATTAAAAAAGACTAAAATTGTGTCGGATTTGACTGGGACCAGTGTGAACACAGTGCAAACATTCTGATATGCGCTGTATAAAGCAGCAAATGTGGAGTAGAACGCGTATCGAATTGTCCATGTATCCCGAAAAATAGAGGATCTACGTTGAATTTAATTATTGGCCTTGAGAATTAAAAAAGACTAAAATTGTATCGGATTTGACTCGGACCAGTGTGAACACAGTGCAAAAACTGTGATAAGCGCTGTATAAAGCAGCAAATGTGGAGTAGAACGCGTATCGAATTGTCCATGTATCCCGAAAAATAGAGGGTCTACGTTGAATTTAATTATTGGCCTTGAGAATTAAAAAAGACTAAAATTGTATCGGATTCGACTGGGACCAGTGTGAACACAGTGCAAACATTCTGATATGCGCTGTATAAAGCAGCAAATGTGGAGTAGAACGCGTATCGAATTGTCCATGTATCCCGAAAAAGAGAGGATCTACGTTGAATTTAATTATTGACCTTGAGAATTAAAAAAGACTAAAATTGTATCGGATTCGACTGGGACCAGTGTGAACACAGTGCAAGAACTGTGATAAGCGCTGTATAAAGCAGCAAATGTGGAGTAGAACGCGTATCGAATTGTCCATGTATCCCGAAAAATAGAGGATCTACGTTGAATTTAATTATTGGCCTTGAGAATTAAAAAAGACTAAAATTGTATCGTGTTCGTCTGGGACCAGTGTGAACACAGTGCAAAAACTGTGATAAGCGCTGTATAAAGCAGCAAATGTGGAGTAGAACGCGTATCGAATTGTCCATGTATCCCGAAAAATAGAGGATCTACGTTGAATTTAATTATTGGCCTTGAGAATTAAAAAAGACTAAAATTGTATCGGATTCGACTGGGACCAGTGTGAACACAGTGCAAACATTCTGATATGCGCTGTATAAAGCAGCAAATGTGGAGTAGAACGCGTATCGAATTGTCCATGTATCCCGAAAAATAGAGGATCTACGTTGAATTTAATTATTGGCCTTGAGAATTAAAAAAGACTAAAATTGTATCGGATTCGACTGGGACCAGTGTGAACACAGTGCAAAAACTGTGACAAGCGCTGTATAAAGCAGCAAATGTGAAGTAGAACGCGTATCGAATTGTCCATGTATCCCGAAAAATAGAGGATCTACGTTGAATTTAATTATTGACCTTGAGAATTAAAAAAGACTAAAATTGTATCGTGTTCGACTGGGACCAGTGTGAACACAGTGCAAAAACTGTGATAAGCGCTGTATAAAGCAGCAAATGTGGAGTAGAACGCGTATCGAATTGTCCATGTATCCCGCAAAATAGAGGATCTACGTTGAATTTAATTATTGGCCTTGAGAATTAAAAAAGACTAAAATTGTATCGTGTTCGTCTGGGACCAGTGTGAACACAGTGCAAAAACTGTGATAAGCGCTGTATAAAGCAGCAAATGTGGAGTAGAACGCGTATCGAATTGTCCATGTATCCCGAAAAATAGAGGATCTACGTTGAATTTAATTATTGACCTTGAGAATTAAAAAAGACTAAAATTGTGTCGGATTTGACTGGGACCAGTGTGAACACAGTGCAAACATTCTGATATGCGCTGTATAAAGCAGCAAATGTGGAGTAGAACGCGTATCGAATTGTCCATGTATCCCGAAAAATAGAGGATCTACGTTGAATTTAATTATTGACCTTGAGAATTAAAAAAGACTAAAATTGTGTCGGATTTGACTCGGACCAGTGTGAACACAGTGCAAAAACTGTGATAAGCGCTGTATAAAGCAGCAAATGTGGAGTAGAACGCGTATCGAATTGTCCATGTATCCCGAAAAATAGAGGATCTACGTTGAATTTAATTATTGGCCTTGAGAATTAAAAAAGACTAAAATTGTATCGTGTTCGACTGGGACCAGTGTGAACACAGTGCAAAAACTGTGATAAGCGCTGTATAAAGCAGCAAATGTGGAGTAGAACGCGTATCGAATTGTCCATGTATCCCGAAAAATAGAGGATCTACGTTGAATTTAATTATTGGCCTTGAGAATTAAAAAAGACTAAAATTGTATCGGATTCGACTGGGACCAGTGTGAACACAGTGCAAAAACTGTGACAAGCGCTGTATAAAGCAGCAAATGTGAAGTAGAACGCGTATCGAATTGTCCATGTATCCCGAAAAATAGAGGATCTACGTTGAATTTAATTATTGACCTTGAGAATTAAAAAAGACTAAAATTGTATCGTGTTCGACTGGGACCAGTGTGAACACAGTGCAAAAACTGTGATAAGCGCTGTATAAAGCAGCAAATGTGGAGTAGAACGCGTATCGAATTGTCCATGTATCCCGAAAAATAGAGGATCTACGTTGAATTTAATTATTGACCTTGAGAATTAAAAAAGACTAAAATTGTGTCGGATTTGACTGGGACCAGTGTGAACACAGTGCAAACATTCTGATATGCGCTGTATAAAGCAGCAAACGTGGAGTAGAACGCGTATCGAATTGTACATGTATCCCGAAAAATAGAGGATCTACGTTGAATTTAATTATTGGCCTTGAGAATTAAAAAAGACTAAAATTGTATCGGATTTGACTCGGACCAGTGTGAACACAGTGCAAAAACTGTGATAAGCGCTGTATGAAGCAGCAAATGTGAAGTAGAACGCGTATCGAATTGTCCATGTATCCCGAAAAATAGAGGATCTACGTTGAATTTAATTATTGGCCTTGAGAATTAAAAAAGACTAAAATTGTATCGTGTTCGACTGGGACCAGTGTGAACACAGTGCAAAAACTGTGATAAGCGCTGTATAAAGCAGCAAATGTGGAGTAGAACGCGTATCGAATTGTCCATGTATCCCGAAAAATAGAGGATCTACGTTGAATTTAATTATTGGCCTTGAGAATTAAAAAAGACTAAAATTGTATCGGATTCGACTGGGACCAGTGTGAACACAGTGCAAACATTCTGATATGCGCTGTATAAAGCAGCAAATGTGGAGTAGAACGCGTATCGAATTGTCCATGTATCCCGAAAAATAGAGGATCTACGTTGAATTTAATTATTGACCTTGAGAATTAAAAAAGACTAAAATTGTATCGTGTTCGACTGGGACCAGTGTGAACACAGTGCAAAAACTGTGATAAGCGCTGTATAAAGCAGCAAATGTGGAGTAGAACGCGTATCGAATTGTCCATGTATCCCGAAAAATAGAGGATCTACGTTGAATTTAATTATTGACCTTGAGAATTAAAAAAGACTAAAATTGTGTCGGATTTGACTGGGACCAGTGTGAACACAGTGCAAACATTCTGATATGCGCTGTATAAAGCAGCAAACGTGGAGTAGAACGCGTATCGAATTGTACATGTATCCCGAAAAATAGAGGATCTACGTTGAATTTAATTATTGGCCTTGAGAATTAAAAAAGACTAAAATTGTATCGGATTTGACTCGGACCAGTGTGAACACAGTGCAAAAACTGTGATAAGCGCTGTATAAAGCAGCAAATGTGGAGTAGAACGCGTATCGAATTGTCCATGTATCCCGAAAAATAGAGGATCTACGTTGAATTTAATTATTGGCCTTGAGAATTAAAAAAGACTAAAATTGTATCGTGTTCGACTGGGACCAGTGTGAACACAGTGCAAAAACTGTGATAAGCGCTGTATAAAGCAGCAAATGTGGAGTAGAACGCGTATCGAATTGTCCATGTATCCCGAAAAATAGAGGATCTACGTTGAATTTAATTATTGGCCTTGAGAATTAAAAAAGACTAAAATTGTATCGTGTTCGTCTGGGACCAGTGTGAACACAGTGCAAAAACTGTGATAAGCGCTGTATAAAGCAGCAAATGTGGAGTAGAACGCGTATCGAATTGTCCATGTATCCCGAAAAATAGAGGATCTACGTTGAATTTAATTATTGACCTTGAGAATTAAAAAAGACTAAAATTGTGTCGGATTTGACTGGGACCAGTGTGAACACAGTGCAAACATTCTGATATGCGCTGTATAAAGCAGCAAATGTGGAGTAGAACGCGTATCGAATTGTCCATGTATCCCGAAAAATAGAGGATCTACGTTGAATTTAATTATTGGCCTTGAGAATTAAAAAAGACTAAAATTGTATCGGATTTGACTCGGACCAGTGTGAACACAGTGCAAAAACTGTGATAAGCGCTGTATAAAGCAGCAAATGTGGAGTAGAACGCGTATCGAATTGTCCATGTATCCCGAAAAATAGAGGATCTACGTTGAATTTAATTATTGGCCTTGAGAATTAAAAAAGACTAAAATTGTATCGTGTTCGACTGGGACCAGTGTGAACACAGTGCAAAAACTGTGATAAGCGCTGTATAAAGCAGCAAATGTGGAGTAGAACGTGTATCGAATTGTCCATGTATCCCGAAAAATAGAGGATCTACGTTGAATTTAATTATTGGCCTTGAGAATTAAAAAAGACTAAAATTGTATCGGATTCGACTGGGACCAGTGTGAACACAGTGCAAAAACTGTGACAAGCGCTGTATAAAGCAGCAAATGTGAAGTACAACGCGTATCGAATTGTCCATGTATCCCGAAAAATAGAGGATCTACGTTGAATTTAATTATTGACCTTGAGAATTAAAAAAGACTAAAATTGTATCGTGTTCGACTGGGACCAGTGTGAACACAGCGCAAAAACTGTGATAAGCGCTGTATAAAGCAGCAAATGTGGAGTAGAACGCGTATCGAATTGTCCATGTATCCCGCAATATAGAGGATCTACGTTGAATTTAATTATTGACCTTGAGAATTAAAAAAGACTAAAATTGTGTCGGATTTGACTGGGACCAGTGTGAACACAGTGCAAAAACTGTGATAAGCGCTGTATAAAGCAGCAAATGTGGAGTAGAACGCGTATCGAATTGTCCATGTATCCCGAAAAATAGAGGATCTACGTTGAATTTAATTATTGACCTTGAGAATTAAAAAAGACTAAAATTGTGTCGGATTTGACTGGGACCAGTGTGAACACAGTGCAAACATTCTGATATGCGCTGTATAAAGCAGCAAATGTGGAGTAGAACGCGTATCGAATTGTCCATGTATCCCGAAAAATAGAGGATCTACGTTGAATTTAATTATTGGCCTTGAGAATTAAAAAAGACTAAAATTGTATCGTGTTCGACTGGGACCAGTGTGAACACAGTGCAAAAACTGTGATAAGCGCTGTATAAAGCAGCAAATGTGGAGTAGAACGCGTATCGAATTGTCCATGTATCCCGAAAAATAGAGGATCTACGTTGAATTTAATTATTGACCTTGAGAATTAAAAAAGACTAAAGTTGTATCGTGTTCGACTGGGACCAGTGTGAACACAGTGCAAAAACTGTGATAAGCGCTGTATAAAGCAGCAAATGTGGAGTAGAACGCGTATCGAATTGTCCATGTATCCCGCAAAATAGAGGATCTACGTTGAATTTAATTATTGGCCTTGAGAATTAAAAAAGACTAAAATTGTATCGTGTTCGTCTGGGACCAGTGTGAACACAGTGCAAAAACTGTGATAAGCGCTGTATAAAGCAGCAAATGTGGAGTAGAACGCGTATCGAATTGTCCATGTATCCCGAAAAATAGAGGATCTACGTTGAATTTAATTATTGACCTTGAGAATTAAAAAAGACTAAAATTGTGTCGGATTTGACTCGGACCAGTGTGAACACAGTGCAAAAACTGTGATAAGCGCTGTATAAAGCAGCAAATGTGGAGTAGAACGCGTATCGAATTGTCCATGTATCCCGAAAAATAGAGGATCTACGTTGAATTTAATTATTGGCCTTGAGAATTAAAAAAGACTAAAATTGTATCGTGTTCGACTGGGACCAGTGTGAACACAGTGCAAAAACTGTGATAAGCGCTGTATAAAGCAGCAAATGTGGAGTAGAACGCGTATCGAATTGTCCATGTATCCCGAAAAATAGGGGATCTACGTTGAATTTAATTATTGGCCTTGAGAATTAAAAAAGACTAAAATTGTATCGTGTTCGTCTGGGACCAGTGTGAACACAGTGCAAAAACTGTGATAAGCGCTGTATAAAGCAGCAAATGTGGAGTAGAACGCGTATCGAATTGTCCATGTATCCCGAAAAATAGAGGATCTACGTTGAATTTAATTATTGGCCTTGAGAATTAAAAAAGACTAAAATTGTATCGTGTTCGACTGGGACCAGTGTGAACACAGTGCAAAAACTGTGATAAGCGCTGTATAAAGCAGCAAAAGTGGAGTAGAACGCGTATCGAATTGTCCATGTATCCCGCAATATAGAGGATCTACGTTGAATTTAATTATTGGCCTTGAGAATTAAAAAAGACTAAAATTGTATCGTGTTCGTCTGGGACCAGTGTGAACACAGTGCAAAAACTGTGATAAGCGCTGTATAAAGCAGCAAATGTGGAGTAGAACGCGTATCGAATTGTCCATGTATCCCGAAAAATAGAGGATCTACGTTGAATTTAATTATTGACCTTGAGAATTAAAAAAGACTAAAAATGTATCGTGTTCGACTGGGACCAGTGTGAACACAGTGCAAAAACTGTGATAAGCGCTGTATAAAGCAGCAAATGTGGAGTAGAACGCGTATCGAATTGTCCATGTATCCCGCAAAATAGAGGATCTACGTTGAATTTAATTATTGGCCTTGAGAATTAAAAAAGACTAAAATTGTATCGTGTTCGACTGGGACCAGTGTGAACACAGTGCAAAAACTGTGACAAGCGCTGTATAAAGCAGCAAATGTGGAGTAGAACGCGTATCGAATTGTCCATGTATCCCGCAAAATAGAGGATCTACGTCGAATTTAATTATTGGCCTTGAGAATTAAAAAAGACTAAAATTGTATCGTGTTCGTCTGGGACCAGTGTGAACACAGTGCAAAAACTGTGATAAGCGCTGTATAAAGCAGCAAATGTGGAGTAGAACGCGTATCGAATTGTCCATGTATCCCGAAAAATAGAGGATCTACGTTGAATTTAATTATTGACCTTGAGAATTAAAAAAGACTAAAATTGTGTCGGATTTGACTGGGACCAGTGTGAACACAGTGCAAACATTCTGATATGCGCTGTATAAAGCAGCAAATGTGGAGTAGAACGCGTATCGAATTGTCCATGTATCCGGAAAAACAGCGGAGATACGTTGAATTGAATTATTGGCCTTGAGAATTAAAAAAGACTAAAATTGTATCGGATTCGACTGGGACCAGTGTGAACACAGTGCAGAAACTCTGATAAGCGCTGTATAAAGCAGCAAATGTGGAGTAGAACGCGTATCGAATTGTCCATGTATCCCGAAAAATAGAGGATCTACGTTGAATTTAATTATTGGCCTTGAGAATTAAAAAAGACTAAAACTGTATCGTGTTCGACTGGGACCAGTGTGAACACAGTGCAAAAACTGTGATAAGCGCTGTATAAAGCAGCAAATGTGGAGTAGAACGCGTATCGAATTGTCCATGTATCCCGAAAAATAGAGGATCTACGTTGAATTTAATTATTGGCCTTGAGAATTAAAAAAGACTAAAATTGTATCGTGTTCGACTGGAACCAGTGTGAACACAGCGCAAACATTATGATACGCGCTGTATAAAGCAGCAAATGTGGAGTAGAACGCGTATTGAATTGTCCATGTATCCGGAAAAACAGCGGAGATACGTTTAATTGAATTATTGGCCTTGAGAATTAAAAAAGACTAAAATTGTATCGTGTTCGACTGGAACCAGTGTGAACACAGTGCAAAAACTCTGATAAGCGCTGTATAAAGCAGCAAATGTGGAGTAGAACGCGTATCGAATTGTCCATGTATCCCGAAAAATAGAGGATCTACGTTGAATTTAATTATTGGCCTTGAGAATAAAAAAGACTAAAATTGTATCGGATTCGACTGGGACCAGTGTGAACACAGTGCAAACATTCTGATATGCGCTGTATAAAGCAGCAAATGTGGAGTAGAACGCGTATCGAATTGTCCATGTATCCCGAAAAATAGAGGATCTACGTTGAATTTAATTATTGGCCTTGAGAATTAAAAAAGACTAAAATTGTATCGGATTCGAATGAGACCAGTGTGAACACAGTGCAAAAACTGTGATAAGCGCTGTATAAAGCAGCAAATGTGGAGTAGAACGCGTATCGAATTGTCCATGTATCCCGAAAAATAGAGGATCTACGTTGAATTTAATTATTGGCCTTGAGAATTAAAAAAGACTAAAATTGTATCGTGTTCGACTGGAACCAGTGTGAACACAGCGCAAACATTACGATACGCGCTGTATAAAGCAGCAAATGTGGAGTAGAACGCGTATTGAATTGTCCATGTATCCGGAAAAACAGCGGAGATACGTTGAATTGAATTATTGGGCTTGAGAATTAAAAAAGACTAAAATTGTATCGGATTCGACTGGGACCAGTGTGAACACAGTGCAGAAACTCTGATAAGCGCTGTATAAAGCAGCAAATGTGGAGTAGAACGCGTATCGAATTGTCCATGTATCCCGAAAAATAGAGGATCTACGTTGAATTTAATTATTGGCCTTGAGAATTAAAAAAGACTAAAATTGTATCGTGTTCGACTGGAACCAGTGTGAACACAGCGCAAACATTACGATACGCGCTGTATAAAGCAGCAAATGTGGAGTAGAACGCGTATTGAATTGTCCATGTATCCGGAAAAACAGCGGAGATACGTTGAATTGAATTATTGGGCTTGAGAATTAAAAAAGACTAAAATTGTATCGGATTTGACTCGGACCAGTGTGAACACAGCGCAAACATTATGATATCCGCTGTATAAAGCAGCAAATGTGGAGTAGAACGCTTATCGAATTGTCCATGTATCACGAAAAATAGAGGATCTACGTTGAATTTAATTATTGGCCTTGAGAATTAAAAAAGAGTAAAATTGTATCGGATTCGACTGGGACCAGTGTGAACACAGTGCAAAAACTGTGATAAGCGCTGTATAAAGCAGCAAATGTGGAGCAGAACGCGTATCGAATTGTCCATGTATACCGAAAAACAGCGGAGATACGTTGAATTGAATTATTGGCCTTGAGAATTAAAAAAGACTAAAATTGTATCGGATTTGACTCGGACCAGTGTGAACACAGTGCAAAAACTGTGATAAGCGCTGCATAAAGCAGCAAATGTGGAGTAGAACGCGTATCGAATTGTCCATGTATCCCGAAAAATAGAGGATCTACGTTGAATTGAATTATTGGCCTTGAGAATTAAAAAAGACTAAAATTGTATCGTGTTCGACTGGAACCAGTGTGAACACAGCGCAAACATTATGATATGCGCTGTATAAAGCAGCAAATGTGGAGTAGAACGCGTATTGAATTGTCCATGTATCCCAAAAAACAGCGGAGATACGTTGAATTGAATTATTGGCCTTGAGAATTAAAAAAGACTAAAATTGTATCGGAATCGACTGGGACCAGTGTGAACACAGTGCAAACATTCTGATATGCGCTGTATAAAGCAGCAAATGTGGAGTAGAACGCGTATCGAATTGTCCATGTATCCCGAAAAATAGAGGATCTACGTTGAATTTAATTATTGGCCTTGAGAATTAAAAAAGACTAAAATTGTATCGGATTCGACTGGGACCAGTGTGAACACAGTGCAAACATTCTGATATGCGCTGTATAAAGCAGCAAATGTGGAGTAGAACGCGTATCGAATTGTCCATGTATCCCGAAAAATAGAGGATCTACGTTGAATTGAATTATTGGCCTTGAGAATTAAAAAAGACTAAAATTGTATCGGATTCGACTGGGACCAGTGTGAACACAGTGCAAACATTCTGATATGCGCTGTATAAAGCAGCAAATGTGGAGTAGAACGCGCATCGAATTGTCCATGTATCCCGAAAAATAGAGGATCTACGTTGAATTTAATTATTGGCCTTGAGAATTAAAAAAGACTAAAATTGTATCGGATTCGACTGGGACCAGTGTGAACACAGTGCAAAAACTGTGACAAGCGCTGTATAAAGCAGCAAATGTGAAGTAGAACGCGTATCGAATTGTCCATGTATCCCGAAAAATAGAGGATCTACGTTGAATTTAATTATTGACCTTGAGAATTAAAAAAGACTAAAATTGTATCGTGTTCGACTGGAACCAGTGTGAACACAGTGCAAAAACTGTGATAAGCGCTGTATAAAGCAGCAAATGTGGAGTAGAACGCGTATCGAATTGTCCATGTATCCCGAAAAATAGAGGATCTACGTTGAATTGAATTATTGGCCTTGAGAATTAAAAAAGACTAAAATTGTATCGGATTCGACTGGGACCAGTGTGAACACAGTGCAAACATTCTGATATGCGCTGTATAAAGCAGCAAATGTGGAGTAGAACGCGCATCGAATTGTCCATGTATCCCGAAAAATAGAGGATCTACGTTGAATTTAATTATTGGCCTTGAGAATTAAAAAAGACTAAAATTGTATCGGAATCGACTGGGACCAGTGTGAACACAGTGCAAACATTCTGATATGCGCTGTATAAAGCAGCAAATGTGGAGTAGAACGCGTATCGAATTGTCCATGTATCCCGAAAAATAGAGGATCTACGTTGAATTTAATTATTGGCCTTGAGAATTAAAAAAGACTAAAATTGTATCGTGTTCGACTGGAACCAGTGTGAACACAGTGCAAAAACTGTGATAAGCGCTGTATAAAGCAGCAAATGTGGAGTAGAACGCGTATCGAATTGTCCATGTATCCCGAAAAATAGAGGATCTACGTTGAATTTAATTATTGGCCTTGAGAATTAAAAAAGACTAAAATTGTATCGGATTCGACTGGGACCAGTGTGAACACAGTGCAAACATTCTGATATGCGCTGTATAAAGCAGCAAATGTGGAGTAGAACGCGTATCGAATTGTCCATGTATCCCGAAAAATAGAGGATCTACGTTGAATTTAATTATTGACCTTGAGAATTAAAAAAGACTAAAAATGTATCGTGTTCGACTGGGACCAGTGTGAACACAGTGCAAAAACTGTGATAAGCGCTGTATAAAGCAGCAAATGTGGAGTAGAACGCGTATCGAATTGTCCATGTATCCCGCAAAATAGAGGATCTACGTTGAATTTAATTATTGGCCTTGAGAATTAAAAAAGACTAAAATTGTATCGTGTTCGACTGGGACCAGTGTGAACACAGTGCAAAAACTGTGACAAGCGCTGTATAAAGCAGCAAATGTGGAGTAGAACGCGTATCGAATTGTCCATGTATCCCGCAAAATAGAGGATCTACGTCGAATTTAATTATTGGCCTTGAGAATTAAAAAAGACTAAAATTGTATCGTGTTCGTCTGGGACCAGTGTGAACACAGTGCAAAAACTGTGATAAGCGCTGTATAAAGCAGCAAATGTGGAGTAGAACGCGTATCGAATTGTCCATGTATCCCGAAAAATAGAGGATCTACGTTGAATTTAATTATTGACCTTGAGAATTAAAAAAGACTAAAATTGTGTCGGATTTGACTGGGACCAGTGTGAACACAGTGCAAACATTCTGATATGCGCTGTATAAAGCAGCAAATGTGGAGTAGAACGCGTATCGAATTGTCCATGTATCCGGAAAAACAGCGGAGATACGTTGAATTGAATTATTGGCCTTGAGAATTAAAAAAGACTAAAATTGTATCGGATTCGACTGGGACCAGTGTGAACACAGTGCAGAAACTCTGATAAGCGCTGTATAAAGCAGCAAATGTGGAGTAGAACGCGTATCGAATTGTCCATGTATCCCGAAAAATAGAGGATCTACGTTGAATTTAATTATTGGCCTTGAGAATTAAAAAAGACTAAAACTGTATCGTGTTCGACTGGGACCAGTGTGAACACAGTGCAAAAACTGTGATAAGCGCTGTATAAAGCAGCAAATGTGGAGTAGAACGCGTATCGAATTGTCCATGTATCCCGAAAAATAGAGGATCTACGTTGAATTTAATTATTGGCCTTGAGAATTAAAAAAGACTAAAATTGTATCGTGTTCGACTGGAACCAGTGTGAACACAGCGCAAACATTATGATACGCGCTGTATAAAGCAGCAAATGTGGAGTAGAACGCGTATTGAATTGTCCATGTATCCGGAAAAACAGCGGAGATACGTTTAATTGAATTATTGGCCTTGAGAATTAAAAAAGACTAAAATTGTATCGTGTTCGACTGGAACCAGTGTGAACACAGTGCAAAAACTCTGATAAGCGCTGTATAAAGCAGCAAATGTGGAGTAGAACGCGTATCGAATTGTCCATGTATCCCGAAAAATAGAGGATCTACGTTGAATTTAATTATTGGCCTTGAGAATAAAAAAGACTAAAATTGTATCGGATTCGACTGGGACCAGTGTGAACACAGTGCAAACATTCTGATATGCGCTGTATAAAGCAGCAAATGTGGAGTAGAACGCGTATCGAATTGTCCATGTATCCCGAAAAATAGAGGATCTACGTTGAATTTAATTATTGGCCTTGAGAATTAAAAAAGACTAAAATTGTATCGGATTCGACTGAGACCAGTGTGAACACAGTGCAAAAACTGTGATAAGCGCTGTATAAAGCAGCAAATGTGGAGTAGAACGCGTATCGAATTGTCCATGTATCCCGAAAAATAGAGGATCTACGTTGAATTTAATTATTGGCCTTGAGAATTAAAAAAGACTAAAATTGTATCGTGTTCGACTGGAACCAGTGTGAACACAGCGCAAACATTACGATACGCGCTGTATAAAGCAGCAAATGTGGAGTAGAACGCGTATTGAATTGTCCATGTATCCGGAAAAACAGCGGAGATACGTTGAATTGAATTATTGGGCTTGAGAATTAAAAAAGACTAAAATTGTATCGGATTCGACTGGGACCAGTGTGAACACAGTGCAGAAACTCTGATAAGCGCTGTATAAAGCAGCAAATGTGGAGTAGAACACGTATCGAATTGTCCATGTATCCCGAAAAATAGAGGATCTACGTTGAATTTAATTATTGGCCTTGAGAATTAAAAAAGACTAAAATTGTATCGTGTTCGACTGGAACCAGTGTGAACACAGCGCAAACATTACGATACGCGCTGTATAAAGCAGCAAATGTGGAGTAGAACGCGTATTGAATTGTCCATGTATCCGGAAAAACAGCGGAGATACGTTGAATTGAATTATTGGGCTTGAGAATTAAAAAAGACTAAAATTGTATCGGATTTGACTCGGACCAGTGTGAACACAGCGCAAACATTATGATATCCGCTGTATAAAGCAGCAAATGTGGAGTAGAACGCTTATCGAATTGTCCATGTATCACGAAAAATAGAGGATCTACGTTGAATTTAATTATTGGCCTTGAGAATTAAAAAAGAGTAAAATTGTATCGGATTCGACTGGGACCAGTGTGAACACAGTGCAAAAACTGTGATAAGCGCTGTATAAAGCAGCAAATGTGGAGCAGAACGCGTATCGAATTGTCCATGTATACCGAAAAACAGCGGAGATACGTTGAATTGAATTATTGGCCTTGAGAATTAAAAAAGACTAAAATTGTATCGGATTTGACTCGGACCAGTGTGAACACAGTGCAAAAACTGTGATAAGCGCTGCATAAAGCAGCAAATGTGGAGTAGAACGCGTATCGAATTGTCCATGTATCCCGAAAAATAGAGGATCTACGTTGAATTGAATTATTGGCCTTGAGAATTAAAAAAGACTAAAATTGTATCGTGTTCGACTGGAACCAGTGTGAACACAGCGCAAACATTATGATATGCGCTGTATAAAGCAGCAAATGTGGAGTAGAACGCGTATTGAATTGTCCATGTATCCCAAAAAACAGCGGAGATACGTTGAATTGAATTATTGGCCTTGAGAATTAAAAAAGACTAAAATTGTATCGGAATCGACTGGGACCAGTGTGAACACAGTGCAAACATTCTGATATGCGCTGTATAAAGCAGCAAATGTGGAGTAGAACGCGTATCGAATTGTCCATGTATCCCGAAAAATAGAGGATCTACGTTGAATTTAATTATTGGCCTTGAGAATTAAAAAAGACTAAAATTGTATCGTGTTCGACTGGAACCAGTGTGAACACAGTGCAAAAACTGTGATAAGCGCTGTATAAAGCAGCAAATGTGGAGTAGAACGCGTATCGAATTGTCCATGCATCCCGAAAAACAGCGGAGATACGTTGAATTGAATTATTGGCCTTGAGAATTAAAAAAGACTAAAATTGTATCGGATTCGACTGGGACCAGTGTGAACACAGTGCAAACATTCTGATATGCGCTGTATAAAGCAGCAAATGTGGAGTAGAACGCGTATCGAATTGTCCATGTATCCCGAAAAATAGAGGATCTACGTTGAATTTAATTATTGGCCTTGAGAATTAAAAAAGACTAAAATTGTATCGGATTCGACTGGGACCAGTGTGAACACAGTGCAAACATTCTGATATGCGCTGTATAAAGCAGCAAATGTGGAGTAGAACGCGTATCGAATTGTCCATGTATCCCGAAAAATAGAGGATCTACGTTGAATTGAATTATTGGCCTTGAGAATTAAAAAAGACTAAAATTGTATCGGATTCGACTGGGACCAGTGTGAACACAGTGCAAACATTCTGATATGCGCTGTATAAAGCAGCAAATGTGGAGTAGAACGCGCATCGAATTGTCCATGTATCCCGAAAAATAGAGGATCTACGTTGAATTTAATTATTGGCCTTGAGAATTAAAAAAGACTAAAATTGTATCGGATTCGACTGGGACCAGTGTGAACACAGTGCAAAAACTGTGACAAGCGCTGTATAAAGCAGCAAATGTGAAGTAGAACGCGTATCGAATTGTCCATGTATCCCGAAAAATAGAGGATCTACGTTGAATTTAATTATTGACCTTGAGAATTAAAAAAGACTAAAATTGTATCGTGTTCGACTGGGACCAGTGTGAACACAGTGCAAAAACTGTGATAAGCGCTGTATAAAGCAGCAAATGTGGAGTAGAACGCGTATCGAATTGTCCATGTATCCCGCAAAATAGAGGATCTACGTTGAATTTAATTATTGGCCTTGAGAATTAAAAAAGACTAAAATTGTATCGTGTTCGTCTGGGACCAGTGTGAACACAGTGCAAAAACTGTGATAAGCGCTGTATAAAGCAGCAAATGTGGAGTAGAACGCGTATCGAATTGTCCATGTATCCCGAAAAATAGAGGATCTACGTTGAATTTAATTATTGACCTTGAGAATTAAAAAAGACTAAAATTGTGTCGGATTTGACTGGGACCAGTGTGAACACAGTGCAAACATTCTGATATGCGCTGTATAAAGCAGCAAATGTGGAGTAGAACGCGTATCGAATTGTCCATGTATCCCGAAAAATAGAGGATCTACGTTGAATTTAATTATTGACCTTGAGAATTAAAAAAGACTAAAATTGTGTCGGATTTGACTGGGACCAGTGTGAACACAGTGCAAACATTCTGATATGCGCTGTATAAAGCAGCAAATGTGGAGTAGAACGCGTATCGAATTGTCCATGTATCCCGAAAAATAGAGGATCTACGTTGAATTTAATTATTGGCCTTGAGAATTAAAAAAGACTAAAATTGTATCGGATTTGACTCGGACCAGTGTGAACACAGTGCAAAAACTGTGATAAGCGCTGTATAAAGCAGCAAATATGGAGTAGAACGCGTATCGAATTGTCCATGTATCCCGAAAAATAGAGGATCTACGTTGAATTTAATTATTGGCCTTGAGAATTAAAAAAGACTAAAATTGTATCGGATTCGACTGGGACCAGTGTGAACACAGTGCAAACATTCTGATATGCGCTGTATAAAGCAGCAAATGTGGAGTAGAACGCGTATCGAATTGTCCATGTATCCCGAAAAATAGAGGATCTACGTTGAATTTAATTATTGGCCTTGAGAATTGAAAAAGACTAAAATTGTATCGTGTTCGACTGGGACCAGTGTGAACACAGTGCAAAAACTGTGATAAGCGCTGTATAAAGCAGCAAATGTGGAGTAGAACGCGTATCGAATTGTCCATGTATCCCGCAAAATAGAGGATCTACGTTGAATTTAATTATTGGCCTTGAGAATTAAAAAAGACTAAAATTGTATCGTGTTCGTCTGGGACCAGTGTGAACACAGTGCAAAAACTGTGATAAGCGCTGTATAAAGCAGCAAATGTGGAGTAGAACGCGTATCGAATTGTCCATGTATCCCGAAAAATAGAGGATCTACGTTGAATTTAATTATTGACCTTGAGAATTAAAAAAGACTAAAATTGTGTCGGATTTGACTGGGACCAGTGTGAACACAGTGCAAACATTCTGATATGCGCTGTATAAAGCAGCAAATGTGGAGTAGAACGCGTATCGAATTGTCCATGTATCCCGAAAAATAGAGGATCTACGTTGAATTTAATTATTGGCCTTGAGAATTAAAAAAGACTAAAATTGTATCGGATTCGACTGGGACCAGTGTGAACACAGTGCAAAAACTGTGATAAGCGCTGTATAAAGCAGCAAATGTGGAGTAGAACGCGTATCGAATTGTCCATGTATCCCGAAAAATAGAGGATCTGCGTTGAATTGAATTATTGGCCTTGAGAATTAAAAAAGACTAAAATTGTATCGGATTCGACTGGGACCAGTGTGAACACAGTGCAAACATTCTGATATGCGCTGTATAAAGCAGCAAATGTGGAGTAGAACGCGTATCGAATTGTCCAGGTATCCCGAAAAATAGAGGATCTACGTTGAATTGAATTATTGGCCTTGAGAATTAAAAAAGACTAAAATTGTATCGGATTCGACTGGGACCAGTGTGAACACAGTGCAGAAACTCTGATAAGCGCTGTATAAAGCAGCAAATGTGGAGTAGAACGCGTATCGAATTGTCCATGTATCCCGAAAAATAGAGGATCTACGTTGAATTTAATTATTGGCCTTGAGAATTAAAAAAGACTAAAATTGTATCGGATTCGACTGGGACCAGTGTGAAAACAGTGCAAAAACTGTGATAAGCGCTGTATAAAGCAGCAAATGTGGAGTAGAACGCGTATCAAATTGTCCATGTATCCCGAAAAATAGAGGATCTACGTTGAATTTAATTATTGGCCTTGAGAATTAAAAAAGACTAAAATTGTATCGTGTTCGACTGGGAACAGTGTGAACAGAGTGCAAAAACTGTGATAAACGCTGTATAAAGCAGCAAATGTGGAGTCGAACGCGTATTGAATTGTCCATGTATCCCGAAAAACAGCGGAGATACGTTGAATTGAATTATTGGCCTTGAGAATTAAAAAAGACTAAAATTGTATCGGATTCGACTGGGACCAGTGTGAACACGGTGCAAAAACTCTGATAAGCGCTGCATAAAGCAGCAAATGTGGAGTAGAACGCGTATCGAATTGTCCATGTATCCCGAAAAATAGAGGATCTACGTTGAATTTAATTATTGGCCTTGAGAATTAAAAAAGACTAAAATTGTATCGGATTCGACTGGGACCAGTGTGAACACAGTGCAAAAACTCTGAGAAGCGCTGTATAAAGCAGCAAATGTGGAGTAGAACGCGTATCGAATTGTCCATGTATCCCGAAAAATAGAGGATCTACGTTGAATTTAATTATTGGCCTTGAGAATAAAAAAGACTAAAATTGTATCGGATTCGACTGGGACCAATGTGAACACAGTGCAAACATTCTGATATGCGCTGTATAAAGCAGCAAATGTGGAGTAGAACGCGTATCGAATTGTCCATGTATCCCGAAAAACAGCGGAGATACGTGGAATTGAATTATTGGCCTTGAGAATTAAAAAAGACTAAAACTGTATCGGATTCGACTGGGACCAGTGTGAACACAGTGCAAAAACTGTGATAAGCGCTGTATAAAGCAGCAAATGTGGAGTAGAACGCGTATCGAATTGTCCATGTATCCCGAAAAATAGAGGATCTACGTTGAATTTAATTATTGACCTTGAGAATTAAAAAGGACTAAAATTGTATCGGATTCGACTGGGAAAAGTGTGAACACAGTGCAAACATTCTGATATGCGCTGTATAAAGCAGCAAACGTGGAGTAGAACGCGTATCGAATTGTCCATGTATCCCGAAAAATAGAGGATCTACGTTGAATTTAATTATTATCCTTGAGAATTAAAAAAGACTAAAATTGTATCGTGTTCGACTGGAACCAGTGTGAACACAGTGCAAAAACTGTGATAAGCGCTGTATAAAGCAGCAAATGTGGAGTAGAACGCGTATCGAATTGTCCATGTATCCCGAAAAATAGAGGATCTACGTTGAATTTAATTATTGGCCTTGAGAATTAAAAAAGACTAAAATTGTATCGGATTTGACTCGGACCAGTGTGAACACAGTGCAAAAACTGTGATAAGCGCTGTATAAAGCAGCAAATGTGGAGTAGAACGCGTATCGAATTGTCCATGTATCCCGAAAAATAGGGGATCTACGTTGAATTTAATTATTGGCCTTGAGAATTAAAAAAGACTAAAATTGTATCGTGTTCGACTGGGACCAGTGTGAACACAGTGCAAAACCTGTGATAAGCGCTGTATAAAGCAGCAAATGTGGAGTAGAACGCGTATCGAATTGTCCATGTATCCCGAAAAATAGAGGATCTACGTTGAATTTAATTATTGGCCTTGAGAATTAAAAAAGACTAAAATTGTATCGGATTTGACTCGGACCAGTGTGAACACAGTGCAAAAACTGTGATAAGCGCTGTATAAAGCAGCAAATGTGGAGTAGAACGCGTATCGAATTGTCCATGTATCCCGAAAAATAGAGGATCTACGTTGAATTTAATTATTGGCCTTGAGAATTAAAAAAGACTAAAATTGTATCGGATTCGACTGGGACCAGTGTGAATACAGTGCAAACATTCTGATATGAGCTGTATAAAGCAGCAAATGCGGAGTAGAACGCGTATCGAATTGTCCATGTATCCCGAAAAATAGGGGATCTACGTTGAATTTAATTATTGGCCTTGAGAATTAAAAAAGACTAAAATTGTATCGTGTTCGACTGGGACCAGTGTGAACACAGTGCAAAACCTGTGATAAGCGCTGTATAAAGCAGCAAATGTGGAGTAGAACGCGTATCGAATTGTCCATGTATCCCGAATAATAGAGGATCTACGTTGAATTTAATTATTGGCCTTGAGATTAAAAAAAAACGAAAATTGTTTCCCATTCGACTGGGACCAGTGGGAACACAGTGCAAACATTCTCATGTGCGCTGTATAAAGCAGCAAATGTGGTGTAGAACGCGTATCGAATTGTCCATGTATCCCGAAGAACAGCGGAGATACGTTGAATTGAATTTTCTGTCATGAACATTAAAAAAAACTATAATTGCATCGGATTTGTCTGGCACCGGTGAGGACACAGTGCAAACCTTGTGACGAATCTAACCGAGATTATAGTCAAGTAGTTCATATTATTCGCTACATAATTAATAATTGTATCACGTACTGCGATGCAGTCTGTATTGAAGAAAAAAGAGCCATTTTATGTTACAGCTATAACGAGTAAATTTACTCGTTCAACTTGAGTGGAGTTAAAAAAGAACCTGACTTTTAAGTAAGTATTAATTAAGAATTTTAAATATCACATACAGTAATGTAGGTGTTATTCAAGAAAAAAGGTCATTTTATTTTTAATTAGCAGGAGTAAATAAACGAATATCGATAATATAATACAACGCTTAATATGAATGTTATCTGTCTGATTATTTAATACCTTAACTTATTTCACAGTATCGTCATCGACTGCCCTTAGGCTCTTTTCCCTTTTTGTTCAAACTAATTGATAGTCGAACACTAGTATCATGGAGGTGTGAATTTAGGCATAGTTTGTAGAAACTATTAAAATGATAAAAATGGATATCGTATTAAATCGTTGAAGGCGCCAATTTATGATAAAAATTAAGAAATCGTTCGATTTGATTTTGTTATAATGGAAAAACCGTCTCATGCTATGTCAAAAAATCGTTACCGTTTGATTAACAAACCGACGCCTTGTCAAGTTATATAAGGAACACGGAAGTCGCGCGCGAATTCTTTTGTGCCTGAAATTCCGGAGAGTGAACATCGAAGAAGAACATAAATATCAGGTAAGTAAGAAAAAATATCAAACAACAACATTGTAACTAGTAATTCATAACGTCTAAAGCATTAATTTACAACACTTAAGCTATTAATTTATAACATTTAAACCATTAATTTATAACATTTAATGAATTAATTTATAACGTCTAAACTATTAATTTATAACATTTATGCTATTAATTTCTAACATTTATGCCATTAATTTCTAACATTTAAGCTATTAATTTATAACATTTAAGCCTTTAATTTGTAACTCCACATCCATTGATTTAAATCAATACTATCAATTCGTAGTGAGTGAATTAATGATTTATTTTGTTTTATTTTATTAACGGAATCCATCAAGTCTTTGAAGTGCTATTTTATTTCTATATAGCATTATTTTTTAATTATAAATACAGTAATTAATCTCTCATTTCATTATTTCGTATAAAACCTGTGGTAACACAGAGTGTAATTTTAAGATGTAATTTTCCATTTCTGCTCAAAACCAAGGACACAGCACCACATTCATGGAATCAAGGAAGCAAGTGCAATTTAACCGAAGGTAACGACATCTTATCATTTGTCCATACGCACTACAATTGGTACCTCGCATAGTTTCGTTTCTTCGATGATAAATTCAATATTCAAGTATGATTATGCGGATCCACGTACTACAGCTATTCTAATTAATGAATTTCAATACACGCCACTTCTTTACTATAAAATAATTTTACATCTCTGCTTCCAATGCTTAGAAACTCTTTATGTAAATGGGACCCGAGCGTAGTTACCTCCTCGTGGTGGGTCCCGGTAATTGGTATCGTTTTCCAAATAATAATACACCAAGTACTATTTTGAATATTAGTATTATTATTTGAAAACGATATCAAGCTAAAAACTACTTGAATATAGTCTGGTCTTGATCATCCAAAATAGTTTTGGTGATCTAGACTGGACTAATACCCCCCCCCCCCGCGGGGGCACCGTGGGACATCGTGGGACACCGTTGGACACCGTTGGACACCGTTGGACACCGTTGGACACCGTTGGACACCGTTGGACACCGTTGGACACCGTTGGACATCGTGGGACATCGTGGGACATCGTGGGACACCGTGTGATATGTCGAATCGATTCTGAGCCCATTCTGTACAATGATACTTATCTGATTTGGAACGAGATATAAAAATCTATTCTTCTCTTTCACTGAATCTTGCAGTTATTTTGTGCACAAGAGTGCGTCACGTGAGTCCATTGATTCTTTTGAAAGATCCCGATGTATGAAATTATTCTCTTATTTCAAATGAATTTTTAATGTATTATCTTATTGTTCCATTATCTAAAGTTCCATGTTTGTTATAATGTATTAACGATATTAATGATATTTTATGTCTTGTTATAGATGTATCACAGCTTCAACTTCTTTGTCTTCTTTGGGAATGCTCCAATGGTGGCTCAAAATCCAAAAATGTAACTAACTTTACATATCGTACTTCAATTATGTCTATTCTGTATATTTTTCTTTTATCACTATCAATTAAGAAACGCAATTCGATTGAAAATTTATGAGGTTAGCATTTTCTGAGGTTATTCTTTCATTGAAATAAAATATGTATTAAAGTCTTAATACAGAATTATGAAACAAATGACTAACATATTTTAGAAATCATTAGATTCTTAATTTTTAGATTTTAAACTTTCATATTAGAGATTAAGTTTTTACTCTTATCAAAGTTTATTAGAATTTCAATCTTTATCATTACTAAAGTTACGAAAGTTAATAAACTTTCATTTTTCACTATCTCCAACTTTTCTAATAGTCAGCAATCACTCATCGTGTTTTGTTTTGTAACAGATTTTTCGCAACCTCCATTTCCACCATTGGCCTTTCAACGGTTCCTGACTGATGTTAGTCTCCCTGATGATATTCGCTGGGATGGCGCAGCATCCATGGTACGTCCTCTGTTTCTTCGCTTCGAACGGTGAGTCGCGTACATTTCTGTTCCTCCGGTCACCCAATCATGTCGTAGGACGAAAGGTCCGAATCGACACGGGTGACTGGTTGTATTACGTAGAATTTTTTGCGAGCATAGTGACCGCGGGTATTTTTTATACCCGTGAGTAGTAACATTCTGTTTTTAAATTTATTAGTTTAGGATAGGTCTTCTTGCATATCGCGTTTTTGTTTATGTTAATTACATGATATACTGAAAAATTTTATATTAACAATATTAATAATACTACTAACTGATATTATAACGATATTATATTAACAATTAGTTTGAATATTTGTGATTGAAGATATACATGTATGTTCATTGTAATCACTTTTAAAGTTGGAGTGTATTAAAAATGTATATCTAGAGAGAGTTGTAATGATTTAATTAAATGTTTCGTAGTGATGAAGTCGGATGCCCTCCGACTTCGTTGCATTAAAAATTGCGATTATTACATATTTAATAATAACGATAATAAGTCATTTTTTATTTCACCTGGCGCTATTACGACGGATTTAATTGTTTGCCATTCATTTTTTAATTTGAGTGTTAATTTAAAATATACATATAAAGATAGTAAAGTTCAGTCCTTTTTTTTTTTTTTTTTTTTTTTTTTTTTCGTGGAGGAAACCTTCATAGGCGCCCCGCGCCCTCCGGGGAGAGAGCGCTGGGTAGTGCCGGATTCGTACCGGCTAAAACCTCCACGGTGGCCGTCCCTGGCGCATTACGGTGAGGACCCTAGAAACGCTCATTAGCATGCCATCCCGAGTCCCCTCCGCGCCGAGTCCACCTCGAGTTATGCAATTATAACTAACGGCGCGATGCGCGGCCACCGCGCATCGCGCCACCTCCGACGGGCCGCCGTGCAAGACCTCCTGGTTCCCCGACCAGGCGATTTAGCGGCACCGTGGCGCCGAAGCGCCCGACGCCTAAGACACACCTGACGGCGGAGCGGTCCGAGCTCGCCTGGAAGTGGCGTGCCCCCCCCCACACCCCGCCGCCGTCCGCCTACCCTTTCGGGATGGGAATTCCGTTCTCTCTCTCGCTATCCGCCAACTCCTTCCGCAGCGTCACCTGCTCGCAGAATGTGGCGACCTCCTTCCAACTCCTCTCGTTCGCCAGCAGCGTACCAAATACCGCCGGCGGAGAGATGTCTCCCCCTATCTCAGAATCGAGAGCGCTGCGAGGCAACGCCCACGAAGGACAGTGCTCCAGCGTGTGTTGCGCCGAGTCCACGCCCCCGTTGCAATGCTGCCACCGCGCATCGCGCCATCCCCGACGGGCCGCCGTGCAAGACCTCCTGGTTCCCCGACCAGGCGATTTAGCGGCACCGTGGCGCCGAAGCGCCCGACGCCTAAGACACACCTGACGGCGGAGCGGTCCGAGCTCGCCTGGAAGTGGCGTGCCCCCCCCACACCCCGCCGCCGTCCGCCTACCCTTTCGGGATGGGAATTCCGTTCTCTCTCTCGCTATCCGCCAACTCCTTCCGCAGCGTCACCTGCTCGCAGAATGTGGCGACCTCCTTCCAACTCCTCTCGTTCGCCAGCAGCGTACCAAACACCGCCGGCGGAGAGATGTCTCCCCCTATCTCAGAATCGAGAGCGCTGCGAGGCAACGCCCACGAAGGACAGTGCTCCAGCGTGTGTTGCGCCGAGTCCACGCCCCCGTTGCAATGCTGCCACCGCGCATCGCGCCATCCCCGACGGGCCGCCGTGCAAGACCTCCTGGTTCCCGACCAGGCGATTTAGCGGCACCGTGGCGCCGAAGCGGCCGACGCCTAAGACACACCTGACGGCGAAGCGGTCCGAGCTCGCCTGGAAGTGGCGTGCCCCCCCCCCCCCCACACCCCGCCGCCGTCCGCCTACCCTTTCGGGATGGGAATTCCGTTCTCTCTCTCGCTATCCGCCAACTCCTTCCGCAGCGTCACCTGCTCGCAGAATGTGGCGACCTCCTTCCAACTCCTCTCGTTCGCCAGCAGCGCACCAAACACCGCCGGCGGAGAGATGTCTCCCCCTATCTCAGAATCGAGGGCGCTGCGAGGCAACGCCCACGCCGGACAGTGCTCCAGCGTGTGTTGCGCCGAGTCCACGCAGAAACGGTTTGCAGATATCACAAATGTACCTTTTAAATGTCGTAAATAAATGGTATAAATGTTACAAATAAATAGCGTAAATGTTATAAATTAATGATTCAAAGGCCCCGAATTAACAACTCAAACGTTGTAATTCAATGTATTAAATGGTGTAAATTATTATTTTAAATGCTTCAAATCAATAGGTCAAACGTTATAAATTATTAGTTTAAATGGTTATAAATTAATGGTAAATCGTAAGAAAAGAATAGGTAGACACTGTAAATTAATACTTTGAATGATACAAATTAATAGCCGCAATGTTATAAATTAATAAATTAATTCGTAAAAGTTTAATTCTTCGATCTGCATTGTACACTGGTTGAAACACAACTGACGTCGCACGAGGGTAAATGTGTTCCTTGCATACCTGTTGGTATACACGTGGCAAAATGCCAACGGTCGATCAAACAGAAACGGTTTGCAGATATCACAAATGTTCCTTTTAAATGTCGTTAATAAATGGTATAAATGTTACAAATAAATAGCGTAAATGTTATAAATTAATGATTCAAAGGCCCTGAATTAACAACTCAAACGTTGTAATTCAATGTATTAAATGGTGTAAATTATTATTTTAAATGCTTCAAATCAATAGGTCAAACGTTATAAATTAATAGTTTAAATGGTTATAAATTAATGGTAAATCGTAAGAAAAGAATAGGTAGACACTGTAAATTAATACTTTGAATGATACAAATTAATAGCCGCAATGTTATAAATTAATAAGTTAATTCGTAAAAGTTTAATTCTTCGATCTGCATTGTACACTGGTTGAAACACAACTGACGTCGCACGAGGGTAAATGTGTTCCTTGCATACCTGTTGGTATACACGTGGCAAAATGCCAACGGTCGATCAAACAGAAACGGTTTGCAGATATCACAAATGTACCTTTTAAATGTCGTAAATAAATGGTATAAATGTTACAAATAAATAGCGTAAATGTTATAAATTAATGATTCAAAGGCCCTGAATTAACAACTCAAACGTTGTAATTCAATGTATTAAATGGTGTAAATTATTATTTTAAATGCTTCAAATCAATAGGTCAAACGTTATAAATTAATAGTTTAAATGGTTATAAATTAATGGTAAATCGTAAGAAAAGAATAGGTAGACACTGTAAATTAATACTTTGAATGATACAAATTAATAGCCGCAATGTTATAAATTAATAAGTTAATTCGTAAAAGTTTAATTCTTCGATCTGCATTGTACACTGGTTGAAACACAACTGACGTCGCACGAGGGTAAATGTGTTCCTTGCATACCTGTTGGTATACACGTGGCAAAATGCCAACGGTCGATCAAACAGAAACGGTTTGCAGATATCACAAATGTACCTTTTAAATGTCGTAAATAAATGGTATAAATGTTACAAATAAATAGCGTAAATGTTATAAATTAATGATTCAAAGGCCCTGAATTAACAACTCAAACGTTGTAATTCAATGTATTAAATGGTGTAAATTATTATTTTAAATGCTTCAAATCAATAGGTCAAACGTTATAAATTAATAGTTTAAATGGTTATAAATTACTGGTAAATCGTAAGAAAAGAATAGGTAGACACTGTAAATTAATACTTTGAATGATACAAATTAATAGCCGCAATGTTATAAATTAATAAATTAATTCGTAAAAGTTTAATTCTTCGATCTGCATTGTACACTGGTTGAAACACAACTGACGTCGCACGAGGGTAAATGTGTTCCTTGCATACCTGTTGGTATACACGTGGCAAAATGCCAACGGTCGATCAAACAGAAACGGTTTGCAGATATCACAAATGTACCTTTTAAATGTCGTAAATAAATGGTATAAATGTTACAAATAAATAGCGTAAATGTTATAAATTAATGATTCAAAGGCCCTGAATTAACAACTCAAATGTTGTAATTCAATGTATTAAATGGTGTAAATTATTATTTTAAATGCTTCAAATCAATAGGTCAAACGTTATAAATTAATAGTTTAAATGGTTATAAATTAATGGTAAATCGTAAGAAAAGAATAGGTAGACACTGTAAATTAATACTTTGAATGATACAAATTAATAGCCGCAATGTTATAAATTAATAAGTTAATTCGTAAAAGTTTAATTCTTCGATCTGCATTGTACACTGGTTGAAACACAACTGACGTCGCACGAGGGTAAATGTGTTCCTTGCATACCTGTTGGTATACACGTGGCAAAATGCCAACGGTCGATCAAACAGAAAAGGTTTGCAGATATCACAAATGTACCTTTTAAATGTCGTAAATAAATGGTATAAATGTTACAAATAAATAGCGTAAATGTTATAAATTAATGATTCAAAGGCCCTGAATTAACAACTCAAACGTTGTAATTCAATGTATTAAATGGTGTAAATTATTATTTTAAATGCTTCAAATCAATAGGCCAAACGTTATAAATTAATAGTTTAAATGGTTATAAATTAATGGTAAATCGTAAGAAAAGAATAGGTAGACACTGTAAATTAATACTTTGAATGATACAAATTAATAGCCGCAATGTTATAAATTAATAAATTAATTCGTAAAAGTTTAATTCTTCGATCTGCATTGTACACTGGTTGAAACACAACTGACGTCGCACGAGGGTAAATGTGTTCCTTGCATACCTGTTGGTATACACGTGGCAAAATGCCAACGGTCGATCAAACAGAAACGGTTTGCAGATATCACAAATGTACCTTTTAAATGTCGTAAATAAATGGTATAAATGTTACAAATAAATAGCGTAAATGTTATAAATTAATGATTCAAAGGCCCTGAATTAACAACTCAAACGTTGTAATTCAATGTATTAAATGGTGTAAATTATTATTTTAAATGCTTCAAATCAATAGGTCAAACGTTATAAATTAATAGTTTAAATGGTTATAAATTAATGGTAAATCGTAAGAAAAGAATAGGTAGACACTGTAAATTAATACTTTGAATGATACAAATTAATAGCCGCAATGTTATAAATTAATAAATTAATTCGTAAAAGTTTAATTCTTCGATCTGCATTGTATACTGGTTGAAACACAACTGACGTCGCACGAGGGTAAATATGTTCCTTGCATACCTGTTGGTATACACGTGGCAAAATGCCAACAGTCGATCAAACAGAAACGGTTTGCAGATATCACAAATGTACCTTTTAAATGTCGTAAATAAATGGTATAAATGTTACAAATAAATAGCGTAAATGTTATAAATTAATGATTCAAAGGCCCTGAATTAACAACTCAAACGTTGTAATTCAATGTATTAAATGGTGTAAATTATTATTTTAAATGCTTCAAATCAATAGGTCAAACGTTATAAATTAATAGTTTAAATGGTTATAAATTAATGGTAAATCGTAAGAAAAGAATAGGTAGACACTGTAAATTAATACTTTGAATGATACAAATTAATAGCCGCAATGTTATAAATTAATAAGTTAATTCGTAAAAGTTTAATTCTTCGATCTGCATTGTACACTGGTTGAAACACAACTGACGTCGCACGAGGGTAAATGTGTTCCTTGCATACCTGTTGGTATACACGTGGCAAAATACCAACGGTCGATCAAACAGAAACGGTTTGCAGATATCACAAATGTTCCTTTTAAATGTCGTTAATAAATGGTATAAATGTTACAAATAAATAGCGTAAATGTTATAAATTAATGATTCAAAGGCCCTGAATTAACAACTCAAACGTTGTAATTCAATGTTTTAAATGGTGTAAATTATTATTTTAAATGCTTCAAATCAATAGGTCAAACGTTATAAATTAATAGTTTAAATGGTTATAAATTAATGGTAAATTGTAAGAAAAGAATAGGTAGACACTGTATATTAATACTTTGAATGATACAAATTAATAGCCGCAATGTTATAAATTAATAAGTTAATTCGTAAAAGTTTAATTCTTCGATCTGCATTGTACACTGGTTGAAACACAACTGACGTCGCACGAGGGTAAATGTGTTCCTTGCATACCTGTTGGTATACACGTGGCAAAATGCCAACGGTCGATCAAACAGAAACGGTTTGCAGATATCACAAATGTACCTTTTAAATGTCGTAAATAAATGGTATAAATGTTACAAATAAATAGCGTAAATGTTATAAATTAATGATTCAAAGGCCCTGAATTAACAACTCAAACGTTGTAATTTAATGTTTTAAATGGTGTAAATTATTATTTTAAATGCTACAAATCAATAGGTCAAACGTTATAAATTAAATGTTCGAATGTTGTAAATAAACAGCTTAAAGGAAAATTAATGGCTTAAATGTTGTAAAAATGTCTAAAAAAATGGATTTGGAAATTTGTTTAATTAATTCACATGTTCTATAAAAAAAAAGACAAAAGAACGAAAAGCCATTTAACCACCTGCGATTTACAAAAACTTTAGTAGACCAGTTAAGAGGAGATATTGGACAACCACGAGATCGAGCTTCGACATCGACTGCTAATTGTGATGAAATTCGGTTAAATGGAAAGCTCCATGTAATTTTAACAAGAACAAAAAAGTATTGTTATGTGTGTTCTTACCGAAACAAAGCAGGAGAAAGACGCGAAACAACTTATTATTACGATACTTGTCCCGACAAGCCAAGGATGCATCATGGCAGACGTTTTATAAATTATCGTAATAAAAAGATACAAAAAAATATTAAAAAATTATACTTTCAAAGATGTATATATATATGAATTATTAAAATATAATGTCTTTTTAAATTAATTTTTATATAAAATCATTTTATATTACCTACAATACACTCGTCACATACGCGCAAAATTGTTTCGAGCTGCTGCTACGACCAACCGAAAAGGCGGTCGAGTACAAAGGGTAGTTTAAAAGTTATAAATTATTGTTCCAAATGTATTAAATTTACCTTTTGCGGACGAGTGTCGGCAAATAGCTGTCCAAGTCTTTTTACCGTTGCGGACGCGTGTCGACATATAGCTGCCTGAATCTGTTCACAGTTCCGGACAGTTATTTAGAAATGGCTGGCGTACTTCTATTTTTCTGAGCGATAATCTTATGCGTATTTGGGCATGGGTATAATAAACTAAACAGTATTATGTTATGAAGATTTTAGATCTTCAAAAAACTTATCTTCCGTTTAACGTAAACTTGCGATGCAGGATGATAGTCGAGTCAGAACAAATTTCAATCTTTCAATGGCATTACCAGATGAATCACAAAGCTTTTTATATATTTTTTACAATACCTTATACACGATGCCTAAAAGTTCCAGAAAGAACATGTTCGATAGTAATAATAGTGGTGACGAACATTATTTTGAACCTGACAAGATACGCGGCCCCGTCCGCAAAGGGTTAATAGTTTAAATGTTATAAATTAATGTTCCAAATGTTACAAATTAATAGTTTAAATGTTATAAATTAATATTTTAAATATTGTAAATTAATAGTATAGGATTATTTATTCAGAAATATTAGAAATTAGGATTTCCAATGATTTCTATTCTATATGATAAATTTATCGATAGATGGATCTACTTACAGTGGATTAAACAGGAAACGATGGTTATTTAACGTGAACTTAATGTAGTAATACGATATAACTAAGACAATTAGATTGATAATTAATAACTCACAACTAATAGTTTACAACTCATGACAACTCGGCAACTCTGTCTCGACTCAACTCTCTCAGCTCAACTCTCGACTCGCAACTAACTACCTCCTCACAATTCGACTGTCAATTCACGACTGCCGATTAACTTGCCTTTTTTCCTTAAGCATCCCTTTGTTCTTCTCATACCCCCACCACGTACGTGTTCCGTAACCGTCCGCGATCCTGATCACGTCGCCTTTTTCCGCGTAATCACTAGACTGAAGGACCGACGACACATTGATGGGCCGCTTGGCCCATTGAAGTTTCCCGACCCTTTCGGCCTGTCGGCACTTAGGCTCTCTCGCAAAATTGTTTATAGTTCACCCGATATTTCTTAGACAATCTGACCACGATACTACAATAGTTTATATGTTTCAAATTAATAGTTTAAATGTTAATAAATTAATCCATTGAATTAGTTAATAAATTAATAGTAAATTGTTAGAAAAGAATAGTTTAAATGTTGTAAATTAATAGCTTGAATCTTACAAATTAATAACGCAAATGTTGTAAATTGATAATTTAATTCGAAAAAGTTCAATTCTTCGATGTTCATTGTACGATGGTTGAAACACAAATGACATCGCACGAAAGTCGTGTGTTCCTTGTATACCTGTTGGTATACACTTGGCAATGTGCTAATGTTCTGTCAAAAGAAGATTGTAAAAAGATTATCAGTTGAAAAGTTTATTATAAAGGCATTATTATAAACGAGGAGATTTATAGTCGATAGTAAATTATTCTAGTAATTTCGAATAAAGTTAACACGTATAGAAGACCCAACCAACGTATTACCCTTCTTATGCTATCGCATCGACATTGTCCTTTAGTTCCCTGACTTTCGCGTACTATGTGTCTAAAATATGTATACATATGTACATATGAATATAGTTCGAAATAAGTATTTAGCGACTTTTAAGTTCTTTGTTACTTATTAAAGGATGGAAACAGTGCGTTCTTGTGGTTGAAAGGGAATAAGATCTTGTCTTCTCTGCGAAACTGAACATAAGATTGTGAAACCCAATCTTAAGACTCATTTTGAGGTTATGTCCCAAAAGTTTGTCTTTTTTACAAATAAGTTTTCTATTATGTTATATACTTGGACAATTAATTTATTTGGTAGCATTGCTATTTTTAATATTTTTTATGAAAGATTTAAATTATTTATTTATTATTTAATTTATCCGTCAATGAAACAAATGATTTTCTAACGCAAGTATGTAATTTTTAATGTAGGCAGTATGTATTAATGTAGGCAAAGTTACTGTTTTATGTACAAAATATGAAAGGTAACGTTGTTATTGAACTAGATAATTTACTTTTTTATTAAATTTACACACATAACATTTAAAATTTGTTTCTATGTCTTATTAACTATTATGGATTATAATATTTTAGAAATGTTCCAGTTATGTATATTGTCCAAACTGTGACAAATCGTGGCCTGGTTGGGATGCTGATCTTTACAAAAATCATCCGTATCATCGAGGAACAGCCATAGAATTTCCTGGTGTATATATAAAGGTATTTACTTACCTGTATCCGATACATCCTTCCATTATTTAATTTCTAATTCGTGGTAATATTATTCGTTAATTTTCCCTTTCAAACTAATTTACATTTAAGAATATAACAAGAGATTATCAACCATCAATTATAAAAAAAGAAGTAAGATTTTTTAGTGAAGAGAACTTGATAAAAAGTATTGTTAGAATAATAATTTTATTATTATTATTTATATTTGAGATAATATTCGTAAGAAATTAATATTAACCTATTGTTTTATATTCACTTTTATACAAAGCTAGATTTTCTAAATCCTTGGGAAATTAATTCATTGAAGAACGCGCTTGAAAAAATACCTTGGGAAGTTTCTCAGAGTGGAAGAAGGAAACAGGTATTTCAAACAGTATAATATATAACTACATTTATTATTATAAAATTTTGAGATATCGATAAAGTTTATTAATAGATAAGATAGGAAGATTTAAGACATAATTTAAAAACTCCAGAATTTTGGTCCAAAATGCAACTTCAAGAAAAGAAAGCTTCAGTTGGGTTTTTTTGATGGTTTTCCAAAGTCTACTCAATTTGTGCAACAAAAATTTTGCCAAGTACCCATGCTTAATAATTTCCAAACGGTAGAACAATGTACTTTAGAGTATGATTCGCTACGAGGAGCTTCAATAGATCCACATATCGATGACTGCTGGATTTGGGGTGAAAGAATAGTTACTGTGAATGTCATGGGTAACTCAGTTTTAACAATGAGTCCTTACCATGGTCCAGATACAAAATATAATTTAGAAAGCGTTGCAGAGTATTCCACTATACTCGAAGGCTTCGAATTTGATACAAATGATAAAAATGAAAGTAATAAAGATATCGTTGTAAGGCTCCCAATGCCAGAGGGATCGCTTATGATTCTTTATGATAGTGCAAGGCAAGAAATTTTTCTTACAGACATGGCGAATTAGTACTTAAACATCTATATCGTATTATATTTCTGTAATTGTTTGGCAAATTTAGTTATACAATTATTTTAATTGTCAGGTACAACTTGAGAAAGTATTTTATAACATAGATAAAATAGAATATAATGAATGTGAATTTTATTGCATTATTTACATAATTACTAGATTCTCTTCTATATTTTTTGTAGGTATAAATGGGAACATTGTGTTTTAAGAGAAGATATAACTTCTAAGCGAATTTGTTTGGCTTATCGCGAATTAACTCCTCCATATTTATGCACCTCAACAAATAATGAAATAGTCAAAGAACTCTTAAAGAGAGCTTCGGTCTTTCAATGAAGTGTAACTAAGGTTTGAAAATAATTTATTCCAACAAAGTATGTAATATAAAATTTGTACGAAATATTTGTACGTTTCATTATGTATTATGAAAATATATTAGATCCTTCTATATGTCGGAGAGGAAAGAACACCGGAGCCTCTGGAATGCTGGATAATCCCGCAACATTGTAACCTAAAGCCTACTATAGCTGTAATTAAACAATTGTAGTTATTCAACCTAATTGTAATTGTCCGAGATTTGTGATAGTAAGCTTGGGCTCGAGGCGATAGCCAGTCACCGAACGTAGCCGCGGTCACGGGATGAACGCTTTGCCTAACAAAGGTATGAAGTAATTCTATAGCTCTCCTTAAAAGAAATATCTCTGGCGACACACGACAGTAAACATTCCAACGGTCTCTGTCCCGTGGCCACACGCAGTCCCTATTCTTCGAATAAGATGATTGCCAGATGTCGATGTGTCTCCACAGTACGTGATCAGCTAGCCCGAGGGCCGTTATAAACACTAAGATCTAGTTACCTAAAGTCCTTCAAACAGATAAACAGTCTTTGTCCCAACTACGGGAAGATAGGGGAGATCTATTTCTTTCAACGAACGGCGTCTCCCACTAGCAACTTTCCCTCGAGTGCGGCTAGCACCTTTTCTAACCACCGATATGGAGATTGACCAATTAGCAGCAACGTTAATTTCCCTTACTTTCTGAACGAAGACCATCCTCGACGAATCCGATGATCTCGTGTCCTTAGACACACCCCATCATAGTTTTCCTCTGCAGCATCATCGCGACGAAAAGACATTCTCTCGCGAGATCGTATTAGCGACTTACTTAGCGTCTGTACGCTCGGTGGATATTCCCCGTTTTAACAAAGAGTCCGACTTAGATTTTGCGGGCACGTTCATCCATCACCCCGTCGACCGCGGATTCGTTATTGAACCTAGGATCATTATCATTAGTTTCTCGAGTGTCTAATTGCCACGGTTGCTTGTCCAATTCTATAATAATCGTATCTGCACTAGTCAATGTCTTCTGTATTGCTTATCGACAATGCGTAAACCAAACGACGATTCGTTTCAGGCCCCTAATCCTAATTCCAATGTAAACCCGACATATATATATATATATGTCGGGGTGAGATTGGAATTTTGGGCACGTGACAACTCTTCACGTGAGTTATCCATTGTTTAACACAACTGAGATTATATTTTCACGTATACACAAGTCTACTACAAAGATTAACAAATAATAAGTCTAGTGAATAATAAGCTTAACAAATAATAAAGTTAGTGGAAAATAAATTGAACGAATAATAAGTTTAACAAATAATAAAGTTAGTGGATAATAAGTTGAACGATTAATAAGTCTAATAAATAATAAAACTAATGAATAATACGTTTAACGGATAGTAAGTTCAATGAATAATATGATTTACAAACAATAAGTTAATAATCGTTATAAACAATAATTTTGAGTTCAAACGAATCCACGATCGACGGGATGACTCCTTACTTAGCGTAGACTGATCTTAAGCACAGAAACACGACGTGTCACTCTCCAAAGCAGTCACAAGACGAATGCCAGCCTCGTCGAGATTTTTCTCGCTGTACAATTGCATTTGTTTTTCTATACCCGTTTGGAAGCATCGAGAAGGTTCCAAACGCCGTTGTTAGGCAGACTCGTTGAAAGCATCGAGAAAGTTCCAAACGCCGTTGTTAGGCAGACTCGTTGGAAGCATCGAGAAAATTCCAAACGCCGTTGTTAGGCAGTTTCTGCCTGAGTTCATCCCGTGACCGTGGCTACGTTCGGCGACCAATTGTCGCCTCGAACCCAATCTTGATATCACAAATCTCGAACAATTACAGCTATGATAAAATCCAGGCTAGACTACTAGAAGATGTTCCCAAAATTTCCAAGGAACGGCTTCGGCTTTCCTTTCATCTCCGACATATTTGTTAGTTCGCTAATGGGAATCGTTTAACAATTTTAGTTTCAGTGGTGTAATGTCGTTCATTTTATTTCATTTATATACATTTCGATATATATATATATATATATGTTTCACAATATAGTTTCATATAGAATTCATATAATTTTAAAGTGTTAGTTAATGTTAGTTTTGATAACATATAGATATATATATATGTATTTGTATATATAAAAATATAATTTTCATATAGCATTTGTCTGTTGAAGTATAGTTTCGTATATGTATTTTTATTTTATTTATGTTTGTTAGGTTATGTATATGCGGTGTTGATTGTTCTTAATCGCTTGATTTGTTAACAGGTTTACTTAGTCGGTGATATTTTATCCATTTTATTCCTTGTATTTGTTAATTAAAAATAGGTATTCCTGTTGTTTCAATTATTTTCCTTCTGCTATTATGTCATATGTAGTCATTCTTATTTTGATTCATCAGGACAGTTTACGGCTCGTTCAGTTTATTAATTAGTTTCTTCAATCATTTTATATATTTTATACTTGTAGATTAATTAAAATGTGTCCTCCTATTGTTCCATTTATTCTCCCTTACTATTATGGTGTATGTAATTGCTCTTATTTCTTGATTTATTTGTTCGGGCCGCGTCTAGTTTAGTTTATTAATCGATTTTATTTATTTTATTTTATACTGATTGTTATTGGTTACATTTTTGAATCATAGTTTATTCTTCGTCGAGTTGTCGAATCATAGGTTATTCTTGCTTAATTGTAGTATTACAATATATGATATTGAACCATAGGTTTCAAATCGCGAGTCGGTTATTGGTAGGCTTATTTAATGTTACATACATATATTTTGTTTATTGGTTGATTTATATGATATTGAGCCATAGATTTTCAAATCGCGAGTCGGCTATTGGTAGTAGCGCGTGTTCATTTGTGTATTCGAATCCTTACTCGCGCGATTTGCATATAGCAGTTTTCGTTTCTTCGTTTCGGCACGCGCGGAGCGCGGGACGTGACACCCCCGCCCCTGGAGTTCAATTTTCCAGAGGAAATTTGACTGATAATGTCCCTGAGTTCGCTAAGGGCGGATGTAGATGCTGTTGGTTGTTGAGTAACTGTTGGTGTTATTAATACTCCTTGAGGTTGTGCCGTTTGATCGTCGACATTTCGTCCTCTTTTGAAGTATAATAGCAGGTGGGTGACTGTGCCGCATATTGCTTTTAGTAGGGCGATTCCACATCCGTAAGTCTCGCTTAACTGTTATCCGTGTATAGCTATATCTACTATCTTGATTAGTTTAAATGTTACAAGTTTTCCAAATATTGCTACATTGACCGTTCCAAATTCCATAGGACCAGTCCATAATTTCGATGCGGTGCGATTTCCTTGCCAAACCGGTAGTTTCGAATAACATTCCGTTGTATGTCGTACTTTTATTTGTACTGGAATGCATTTGACTATATGGACTACTTCTCCTGCGATCAAAGCCATGTGTCCTGGGGTTTTGGTTATTGTATATATGCGAATTCGTCGGGCAGTAGGGTTGCTAAACTTAAAGCGTTTTCTATTAATTTCTTTTCGGTGGTGCATCTTCGTGTCAGTACATCGTGGTATAGTGCCGTTTGTTTCATAAAATTTTATGTGTATATGTTATCAGTGGAAATAAGTATTACAAATGCTGCTTGGTTTACAAATATATACATATATGTGTATGTATCGGTAGGTATTATAAATGAGATTTGTTTTATAATTATATATATGTATATATATTGATAGAAATAGATGTTATAAATGTTGCTCATTTTACGAATATATATATATATATATATATATATATATATATATATATATATATATATATATATATATATATATATATATATATATATATATATATATATATGTGCATGTGTCGATAAATATAAACGGACTTTATTTTATAAGCCTTATGCATTATCGATGAGAGTGGGTGTTATGAATGTTAACTGTCTTACAAACATGCATGTGTATGTATCGGTAAATATAAATGAAAATTATATGCATTGCTATAAATGTTGGTCATTTTACAAGCGGATAGCATAAATATTTATTTTGTGCGTATACTCAGTTAATAGTAAATACCGTATCCCTGTGTATACTATACTATATATTTATTATAAAGTTATAATAACTAATTATTGTTTATTAGTTTTCTCTAGTTCCATAATAACGAAAGTTAGAATAATATATGGTAATATTTATTATTATTTATTAGTTTCTTTAGTTCGATAAAGGTTATAATAATGTATTGCATTGTATTAATTATTATTTACTATTTTTCCTTAGTTTATTGAAATAGTTAGTAGTTTAATAGTCGTAGCGTTGTTCCTTATGGCTGATTTCCATAAATTCCTAATATTCCTGTTATAATGCTGTATTATGTTGCATTAGCTATTATCCATTTCTTGTTATAATGTTCCTTTTGTTTTATTACCATCTTATTAATTATTTATTTCTTCGTTGAAAATACAATTTATTTTGTAACGCATGCACGTGTTGATTATCCAAAATGGCCGCTTGCCTATATCTTCAGTAGAAATATGGTGTTAATTTAATGTCAACAGTAACGTGTCGTCGAAATAACTAATCATTGTGATTTTATTTACTGGATGCCGAATTGAAGGGGAATAATATTGTTTTGTGTTTATAATAAGGTGCGCCTCATTGCACATGCGCGAACGATATTTTGTGTTCGGGGGAATCTTCAAATGGCTGTTCGTGTGTATCTTTAGTGAAGGTAACGTGTTATACAGCGTTTTACCAAAATAATTATTTACTTGTGTTAGATTTTATTTAATGAGGTGTGAATAATATTGTTTTATGTTCTTTGTAATGTGTGTATATGTACTGTGTGTTGTTTTAATGTAATAGCGTGGATTATATTATTATCGAATTTATTAATTGCTAATAGAGTCGTTTCACTGTTTGATTATACGTGGTTTGTATTTATATAAGTTTCGTTTAATTTGGTTAATTCAATGCGTGCATTGTGTATCGTGTCACCAGTCACTTTTGTGTAGCATAACCTTATTTCCTTATACCAAGTTTAGTATAGCTCAATTCAATATAATATTTTCTAATTCTAATCATGTTTTGTTGTAAATACTCAGTTAATCTATCTTGATTAATTTCTAACCTATTTTTGTGTTTATTGACTGTTCTTATTTCTTTCCTATTAATTTGTCGTTGCTTTGTACTTGTTATTTGTTGTTATTTCATGTATAGTATGAATTTTAAGTTAATCCACGTATTCATGATTAAAATTTATGTATTGAATTACTATGGTCTGTAATTTTTCAGATTCTATTCCTTCGATGCTATGTCGCTTACCTGGAACATTCCTACAGCATTATCTGGTTCTTTGTTACACCTTAAATACTTACTGCGGGTGCCTTCAATCATCCTACATCTGTGAGCATAAAGGTATCATTTAATTCATTCAATTTAATATGTGTGTAATGCATTGTGTGAGCGACTGCTATTGTGCATTACAAAATCTGTTTCTATATGTTAGATATAATAATATAACAGTATTACGTAGGTTAGTACGGTATAGTATCTTTCTATTCTGGTTATATTTATTATTAACTTTCAATTATCCTGTCTTAATTATTTCCTAACCACTTTCTATACTTATCAGCTATTTTATTTCTTCTTATTAATTGTTTATTACTTCATAACTATTTAATATAAGTGGAAACTAATCCATATCTTATAGGCTAGAACTTATTCACTATATTATTACTGTTTATGGCTACTTTGTCCATTTCTCCAGGTCTACATACTGCGTCGCTCATGCAAGACACCTACACAGTACGCACTTGGCGTCACTGAGTTCTTCAATACGTTTTCGACACTCATTACGAGTGCTTTCATTTATTCTACATTTGTAAGTACTAAGAACGCTATTTAATTAATTTAAATCAATAGGTATTGTATGGTATCAGCGATCGCTGTTGTGTATTATAGAATTTATTTCAAAATACAATAATTTGACAATATTATATAAGCTAACATAGTATAATACCTTCTTATTATAGTCATATTTAGTATTGACATTCGGTTAACCTATTTTAATTATTTTACAACCTCTTTTCACACTTATTAACTGATTGTTGTCTCTTCCCATTGAGATCGCTGCGTTGATGTTGAGTCACTAGTTTTCTTGATTTTTCAGTTTAATTTTCCGTTGGCCAACTGTAAGTTTGTTGTCGAGCATCAATTATTGATTATCATTGTGTTTCTTTTAGTAAAATTTTTAATGGTATTATTTTCTTTTGTATATATCAAGGTGGTTGGGGATAGTATATCCATTTGTTCTGACTGACAGTCGTATACTATATTCTACAGAGTGGATGCGTAATTTGCTCCTGCGAAATTCATGCATGTACACTTCCTTGTATGGTGATTGATTGTCCGCAAGGTAACTTTCACTTTCACTGTTTTAATTATTTATTGAATTAACACGTTTTATATTCAAACAATAATTGGAGCACACATAATAATTTTCTTTTTTTTTTCTCTTTTTAGGTTTCCGCTATCTGTATTATTCAACGAACAGTGTCACACTTCCTTTGATTTCCTTTCACAACATTTAGTAATATTGTATTTTGCATTAAAACAATTGAAGTTAATTCATTCATTTATTTCAGCTGGTTGTCGTACATTGTATTCCGCAAACAGGGATCCATAACCTATATTTGCACATACACTTTCTTGTATGATGATTACTTGTTCACAAGGTAAATTTCACTTTCACTATTTTAATTATTCATTGAATTAACACGTTTTATATTCAAACAATAATCGGAGCACACGTAATAATTTTCTTTTTCCTTTTTAGGTTTCCACTATCTCTATTATTCGATGAACAGTGTCACACTTCCGACATATGTCGGATATATATATATATGGTATAACGTTATAACGTATTACGTTATATAGTATAACGTTATATGGTAAAACGTTATAACGTATTACGTTATGTAGTATAACGTTTTATGGTATAACGTTATAACGTTATACGTTATATGGTATAACGTTAATAGGCCAATTCCGGTTTCATATTTACAGGACTGATATAACGTATTACGTTATATGGTATAACGTTATAACGTAATGCACTATATGGTATAACGTTATAACGTATTACGTTATATAGCATAGCGGTAGAACGTATTACGTTATAACATAATACGTTAAATGGAATAACGATATAATGTATAACGTTGTATCGTAGTACGTTATATGGTATAACGTTATAACGTAATGCATTATATGGTATAACGTTATAACGTAATGCATTATATGGTATAACGTTATAACGTAATACATTATATGGTATAACGTTGTAACGTAGTACGTTATGTAGTATTACGTTATATGGTACAACGTTATAACATGTTACGTTATATACTATAACCTTATATGGTATAACGTTATAACGTAGTACGTTATATAGCATAACGTTATATGGTATAACGTTATAACGTATTACGTTATATAGTATTACGGTAGAACGTATTACGTTATAACATAATACGTTAAATGGAATAAAGATATAATGTATAACGTTATAACGTATTACGTTATGTAGTATTACGTTATATGGTATAACGTTGTAACGTAGTACGTTATACAGCATAACGTTATATTTTATAACGTTATAACGTATTAAGTTATATAGTATTTCGGTAGAAGGTATTACGTTATAACATAATACGTCAAATGGAATAACGATATAATGTATAAAGTTATAACGTATTACGTTATGTAGTATTACGTTATATGGTATAACGTTAAATGGTAAAACGTTATATCGTATTACGTTATATGGTATAACGTTGTAACGTATTATGTTATATAGTATAACGTTATATGGTAAAACGTTATAACGTATTACGTAATATAGAAAAACGTAATATGGTATAACGTTATAACGTATTACGTTATATAGCATAACGTTATATGGTATAACGTTATAACGTATTACGTTATATAGTATAGCGGTAGAACGTATTACCTTATAACATAATACGCTAAATGGAATAACGATATAATGTATAACGTTATAACGTATTACGTTATGTAGTGTAACGTTATATGGTATAACGTGGTAACGTTTTACGTTATATGGTATAACGTTATAACGTATTACGTTATGTAGTATTACTTTATATGGTTCAACGTTATAACGTATTACGTAATATAGAAAAACGTAATATGGTATAACGTTATAACGTATTACGTTATATAGCATAACGTTATATGGTATAACGTTATAACGTATTACGTTATGTAGTATTACTTTATATGGTACAACGTTATAACATATTACGTTATATACTATAACATATATGTTATATCGTTATACCATTTAACTTATTATGTATTAACGTAATACGTTCTACCGTTATACTATATAACTTAATACGTTGTAACGTTATACCATATAACATTTTACGTTATAACGTTATACCATATTACGTTATACGATATAACGTAATACGTTATAACGTTATACCATATAACATTTTACGTTATAACGTTGTACCATATAACGTTATACTATATAACGTAATACGTTGAAACGTCATACCATATAACGTATTACTTTATAACGTTATACCATATGACGTTATACTATATAACGTAATACGTTGAAACATTAGACCATATAACGTATTACGTTATAACGTTATACCATATAACGTAATACGTGATAACGTTATACCATATAATGTATTACGTTATAACGTTATACCATACAACGTTATACTACATAACGTAATACGTTATAATGTTATACCATATAACGTATTACGATATAACGTTATACCATACAACGTAATACTATATAACGTAATACGTTGAAACGTCATACCATATAACGTATTACGATATAACGTTATACCATATAACGTTATACTATATAACGTAATACGTTGAAACATTAGACCATATAACGTATTACGTTATAACGTTTTACTATATAACGTTATACTATATAACGTAATACGTTATAACGTTATACCATATAACATTTTACGTTATAACGTTATACCATATTACGTTATACGATATAACGTAATACGTTATAACGTTATACCATATAACATTTTACGTTATAACGTTATACCATATTACGTTATACTATATAACGTAATACGTTATAACGTTATACTATATAACGTAATACGTTGGAACATTAGACCATATAACGTATTACGTTATAACGTTTTACCATATAACGTTATACTATATCACGTAATACGTTATAACGTTATACCATATAACATTTTACGTTATACCGTTATACCATATTACGTCATACTATATAACGTAATACGTTATAACGTTATACTATATAACGTAATACGTTATAACGTTATACCATATAATGTATTACGTTATAACGTTATACCATACAACGTTATACTATGTAACGTAATACGTTATAACGTTATACCATATAATGTATTACGTTATAACGTTATACCATACAACGTTATACTATGTAACGTAATACGTTGACACGTCATACCATATAGCGTATAACTTTATACCGTTATACCATATTACGTTATACTATATAACGTAATACGTTATAACGTTATACCATATAACATTTTACGTTATAACGTTATACCATATTACGTTATACGATATAACGTAATACGTTATAACGTTATACCATATAACATTTTACGTTATAACGTTGAACCATATAACGTTATACTATATAACGTAATACGTTGAAACGTCATACCACATAACGTATTACTTTATAACGTTATACCATATGACGTTATACTATATAACGTAATACGTTGAAACATTAGACTATATAACGTATTACGTTATAACGTTATACCATATAACGTAATACGTGATAACGTTATACCATATAATGTATTACGTTATAACGTTATACCATACAACGTTATACTACATAACGTAATACGTTATAATGTTATACCATATAACGTATTACGATATAACGTTATACCATATAACGTTATACGTGATAACGTTATACCATATAATGTATTACGATATAACGTTATACCATATTACGTTATACTATATAACGTAATACGTTGAAACACTAGACCATATAACGTATTACGTTATAACGTTATACCATATAACGTAATACGTGATAACGTTATACCATATAATGTATTACGATATAACGTTATACCATATTACGTTATACTATATAACGTAATACGTTGAAACACTAGACCATATAACGTATTACGTTATAACGTTATACCATATAACGTATTACGATATAACGATATACCATATAACGTTATACTATATAACGTCGTACGTTATAACGTTTTACCATATAACGTTATACTATATAACGGCATACGTTATAACGTTATACCATATAACGTAATACGTTATATTAGTTCTGTAAATATGAAACCGGAATTGGGCTATTAACGTAATACCATATAACGTATTACGTTATAACGTAATACCATACAACGTTATACTATATAACGTAACACGTTATAACGTTATACCATATAACGTATTACGATTTAACGTTATACCATATAACGTTATACTATATAACGTAATACGTTGAAACATTAGAACATATAACGTATTACGATGTAACGTTATACCATATAACGTTATACTATATAACGTAATACGTTGAAACATTAGACCATATAACGTATTACGTTATAACGTTTTACTATATAACGTTATACTATATAACGTAATACGTTATAACGTTATACCATATAAGATTTTACGTTATAACGTTATACCATATTACGTTATACGATATAACGTAATACGTTATAACGTTATACCATATAACATTTTACGTTATAACGTTATACCATATTACGTTATACTATATAACGTAATACGTTATAACGTTATACTATATAACGTAATACTATATAACGTAATACGTTGGAACATTAGACCATATAACGTATTACGTTATAACGTTTTACCATATAACGTTATACTATATCACGTAATACGTTATAACGTTATACCATATAACATTTTACGTTATACCGTTATACCATATTACGTTATACTATATAACGTAATACGTTATTACGTTATACTATATAACGTAATACGTTATAACGTTATACTATATAACGTAATACGTTATAACGTTATACCATACAACGTTATACTATATAACGTAGTACGTTATAACGTTATACCGTATAACGTAATACGTTATATCAGTTCTGTAAATATGAAACCGGAATTGGCCTATTAACGCTATACCATATAATGTATTACGTTATAACGTTATACCATATGACGTTATACTATATAACGTAATACGCTGAAACATTAGACCATATAACGTATTACGTTATAACGTTATACCATATAACGTAATACGTGATGACGTTATACCATATAATGTATTACGTTATAACGTTATACCATACAACGTTATACGATATAACGTTATACTATATAACGTAATACGTTATAACGTTATACCATATAACGTATTACGATATAACGTTATACCATATAACGTTATACTATATAACGTAATACGTTGAAACGTCGTACCATATAACGTATTACTTTATAACGTTATATCATATAACGTAATACGTGTTAACGTTATACCATATAATGTATTACGATATAACGTTATACCATATGACGTTATACTATATAACGTTATACGTTGAAACACTAGACCATATAACGTATTACGTTATAACGTTATACCATATAACGTATTACGATATAACGTTATACCATATAACGTTATACAATATAACGTAATATGTTGAAACATTAGACCATATAACGTATTACGTTATAACGTTATATTATATAACGTAATACGTGATAACGTTATACCATATAATGTATTACGTTATAACGTTATACCATACAACGTTATAAATTATAAAGTTTTACGTTATAACGTTATACCATATTATGTTATACTATATAAGGTAATGCGTTATAAACTTATACCATATAACGTATTACTTTATAACGTTATACCATATAACGTACTACGTTACAACGTTATACCATATAACGTTGTACTATATAACGTAATACGTTATAACGTTTTACCATATAACGTTATACTATATAACGTAAGACGTTGAAACATTAGACCATATAATGTATTACGTTATAACGTTATACCATATAACGTAATACGTGATAACGTTGTACCATATAATGTATTACGTTATAACGTTATACCATACAACGTTATGCCATATAACGTATTACGATATAACGCTATACCATATAACGTTATACTATATAACGTAATACGTTGAAACGACATACCATATAACGTATTACTTTATAACGTTATACCATATAACGTTATACTATATAATGTCGTACGTTATAACGTTTTACCTTATAACGTTATACTATATAACGGGATACGTTATAACTTCATACCATATAACGTAATACGTTATAACGTTATTCCATATATCATTATACTATGTAACGTAATACGCTATAACGTTTTACCATATAACGTATTACGTTACAACGTTATATTATATAACGTAATACGTGATAACGTTATACCATATGACGTATTACGATATAACGTTATACCATATAACGTTATACAATATAACGTAATATGTTGAAACATTAGACCATATAACGTATTACGTTATAACGTTATATTATATAACGTAATACGTGATAACGTTATACCATATAATGTATTTCGTTATAACGTTATACCATATAACGTTATACTATATAACGTAATACGTTATATCAGCTCTGTAAATATGAAACCGGCATTGTCCTATTAACGTTATACCATATAACGTATTACGTTATAACGTCATACCATACAACGTTATACTATATTACGTAGTACGTTATAACGTTTTACCATATAACGTTATACTATATAACGTCATACCATATAATGTATTACGTTATAATGTTTTACCATATAACGTTATACCGTGTAACGTATTACGTTATAACTTTATACCATGTAACGTATTACGTTATAACGTTTTACCATATAACGTTATACTATATCACGTAATACGTTATAACGTTATACCATATAACATTTTACGTTATACCGTTATACCATATTACGTCATACTATATAACGTAATACGTTATAACGTTATACTATATAACGTAATACGTTATAACGTTATACCATATAATGTATTACGTTATAACGTTATACCATACAACGTTATACTATGTAACGTAATACGTTGACACGTCATACCATATAGCGTATTACTTTATACCGTTATACCATATTACGTTATACTATATAACGTAATACGTTATAACGTTATACTATATAACGTAATACGTTATAACGTTATACCATATGACGTATTACGATATAACGTTATACCATATAACGTTATACAATATAACGTAATATGTTGAAACATTAGACCATATAACGTATTACGTTATAACGTTATATTATATAACGTAATACGTGATAACGTTATACCATATAATGTATTTCGTTATAACGTTATACCATATAACGTTATACTATATAACGTAATACGTTATATCAGCTCTGTAAATATGAAACCGGCATTGTCCTATTAACGTTATACCATATAACGTATTACGTTATAACGTCATACCATACAACGTTATACTATATTACGTAGTACGTTATAACGTTTTACCATATAACGTTATACTATATAACGTCATACCATATAATGTATTACGTTATAATGTTTTACCATATAACGTTATACCGTGTAACGTATTACGTTATAACTTTATACCATGTAACGTATTACGTTATAACGTTTTACCATATAACGTTATACTATATCACGTAATACGTTATAACGTTATACCATATAACATTTTACGTTATACCGTTATACCATATTACGTCATACTATATAACGTAATACGTTATAACGTTATACTATATAACGTAATACGTTATAACGTTATACCATATAATGTATTACGTTATAACGTTATACCATACAACGTTATACTATGTAACGTAATACGTTGACACGTCATACCATATAGCGTATTACTTTATACCGTTATACCATATTACGTTATACTATATAACGTAATACGTTATAACGTTATACTATATAACGTAATACGTTATAACGTTATACCATATAACATTTTACGTTATAACGTTATACCATATTACGTTATACGATATAACGTAATACGTTATAACGTTATACCATATAACATTTTACGTTATAACGTTGAACCATATAACGTTATACTATATAACCGTAATACGTTGAAACGTCATACCATATAACGTATTACTTTATAACGTTATACCATATGACGTTATACTATATAACGTAATACGTTGAAACATTAGACTATATAACGTATTACGTTATAACGTTATACCATATAACGTAATACGTGATAACGTTATACCATATAATGTATTACGTTATAACGTTATACCATACAACGTTATACTACATAACGTAATACGTTATAATGTTATACCATATAACGTATTACGATATAACGTTATACCATATAACGTTATACTATATAACGTAATACGTTGAAACGTCATACCATATAACGTATTACTTTATAACGTTATACCATATAACGTAATACGTGATAACGTTATACCATATAATGTATTACGATATAACGTTATACCATATTACGTTATACTATATAACGTAATACGTTGAAACACTAGACCATATAACGTATTACGTTATAACGTTATACCATATAACGTATTACGATATAACGATATACCATATAACGTTATACTATATAACGTCGTACGTTATAACGTTTTACCATATAACGTTATACTATATAACGGCATACGTTATAACGTTATACCATATAACGTAATACGTTATATTATTTCTGTAAATATGAAACCGGAATTGGGCTATTAACGTAATACCATATAACGTATTACGTTATAACGTAATACCATACAACGTTATACTATATAACGTAACACGTTATAACGTTATACCATATAACGTATTACGATTTAACGTTATACCATATAACGTTATACTATATAACGTAATACGTTGAAACATTAGAACATATAACGTATTACGATATAACGTTATACCATATAACGTTATACTATATAACGTAATACGTTGAAACATTAGACCATATAACGTATTACGTTATAACGTTTTACTATATAACGTTATACTATATAACGTAATACGTTATAACGTTATACCATATAAGATTTTACGTTATAACGTTATACCATATTACGTTATACTATATAACGTAATACGTTATAAGGTTATACCATATAACATTTTACGTTATAACGTTATACCATATTACGTTATACTATATAACGTAATACGTTAAAACGTTATACTATATAACGTAATACTACATAACGTAATACGTTGGAACATTAGACCATATAACGTATTACGTTATAACGTTTTACCATATAACGTTATACTATATCACGTAATACGTTATAACGTTATACCATATAACATTTTACGTTATACCGTTATACCATATTACGTTATACTATATAACGTAATACGTTATTACGTTATACTATATAACGTAATACGTTATAACGTTATACTATATAACGTAATACGTTATAACGTTATACCATACAACGTTATACTATATAACGTAGTACGTTATAACGTTATACCGTATAACGTAATACGTTATATCAGTTCTGTAAATATGAAACCGGAATTGGCCTATTAACGTTATACCATATAATGTATTACGTTATAACGTTATACCATATGACGTTATACTATATAACGTAATACGCTGAAACATTAGACCATATAACGTATTACGTTATAACGTTATACCATATAACGTAATACGTGATGACGTTATACCATATAATGTATTACGTTATAACGTTATACCATACAACGTTATACGATATAACGTTATACTATATAACGTAATACGTTATAACGTTATACCATATAACGTATTACGATATAACGTTATACCATATAACGTTATACTATATAACGTAATACGTTGAAACGTCGTACCATATAACGTATTACTTTATAACGTTATATCATATAGCGTAATACGTGTTAACGTTATACCATATAATGTATTACGATATAACGTTATACCATATGACGTTATACTATATAACGTTATACGTTGAAACACTAGACCATATAACGTATTACGTTATAACGTTATACCATATAACGTATTACGATATAACGTTATACCATATAACGTTATACAATATAACGTAATATGTTGAAACATTAGACCATATAACGTATTACGTTATAACGTTATATTATATAACGTAATACGTGATAACGTTATACCATATAATGTATTACGTTATAACATTATACCATACAACGTTATAAATTATAAAGTTTTACGTTATAACGTTATACCATATTATGTTATACTATATAAGGTAATGCGTTATAAACTTACACCATATAACGTATTACTTTATAACGTTATACCATATAACGTACTACGTTACAACGTTATACCATATAACGTTATACTATATAACGTAATACGTTATAACGTTTTACCATATAACGTTATACTATATAACGTAAGACGTTGAAACATTAGACCATATAATGTATTACGTTATAACGTTATACCATATAACGTAATACGTGATAACGTTGTACCATATAATGTATTACGTTATAACGTTATACCATACAACGTTATGCCATATAACGTATTACGATATAACGCTATACCATATAACGTTATACTATATAACGTAATACGTTGAAACGACATACCATATAACGTATTACTTTATAACGTTATACCATATAACGTTATACTATATAATGTCGTACGTTATAACGTTTTACCTTATAACGTTATACTATATAACGGGATACGTTATAACTTTATACCATATAACGTAATACGTTATAACGTTATTCCATATATCATTATACTATGTAACGTACTACGCTATAACGTTTTACCATATAACGTATTACGTTACAACGTTATATTATATAACATAATACGTGATAACGTTATACCATATGACGTATTACGATATAACGTTATACCATATAACGTTATACAATATAACGTAATATGTTGAAACATTAGACCATATAACGTATTACGTTATAACGTTATATTATATAACGTAATACGTGATAACGTTATACCATATAATGTATTTCGTTATAACGTTATACCATATAACGTTATACTATATAACGTAATACGTTATATCAGCTCTGTAAATATGAAACCGGCATTGTCCTATTAACGTTATACCATATAACGTATTACGTTATAACGTCATACCATACAACGTTATACTATATAACGTAGTACGTTATATCAGCTCTGTAAATATGAAACCGGAATTGTCCTATTAACGTTATACCATATAACGTAATACGTTATAACGTCATACCATACAAAGTTATACTATATTACGTAGTACGTTATAACGTTTTACCATATAACGTTATACTATATAACGTCATACCATATAATGTATTACGTTATAATGTTTTACCATATAACGTTATACCGTGTAACGTATTACGTTATAACTTTATACCATGTAACGTATTACGTTATAACTTTATACCATATAACGTTATACTATATGACGTCGTACGTTATAACGTTTTACCATATAACGTTATACTATATAACGTGATACGTTATAACGTTATACCATATAACGTTATGCTGTATAACGTACTACCTTATAACGTTATACCATATAACGTACTACGTTACAACGTTATACCATATAATGTATTACGTTATTACGTTATACCATATAATGCATTACGTTATAACGTTGTACCATATAATGCATTACGTTATAACGTTATACCATACAACGTTATACTATATAACGTAGTACGTTATAACGTTATACCATATTACGTTATACCATATTACGTTATACTTTATAACGTAATACGTTATAACGTTATACCATATAACGTAATACGTTATATCAGTTTTGTAAATATGAAACCGGAATTGGCCTATTAACGTTATACCATATAATGTATTACGTTATAACGTTATACCATACAACGTTATACCATATAAATTTTTACGTTATAACGTTATATCATATTACGTTATATTATATAACGTAATACGTTATAACGTTATTCCATATAACGTTTTATGATATAACGTTGTACCATATAACGTTATACTATATAACGTAATACGTTGAAACATCATACCATATTACGTATTACTTTATAACGTTATACCATATTACGTTATACTATATAAGGTATTACGTTATAACGTTATACCATATAACGTATTACGTTATAACGTTATACCATATAACGTAATACGTGATAACGTTATACCATATAATGTATTACGTTATAACGTTATACCATACAACGTTGTACCATATAACGTAATACGTGATAACGTTATACCATATAATGTATTACGATATAACGTTATACCATATGACGTTATACTATATAACGTAATACATTGAAACACTAGACCATATAACGTATTACGTTATAACGTTATACCATATAACGTATTACGATATAACGTTATACCATATAACGTTATACTATACAACGTAGTACGTTATAACGTTTTACCATATAACGTTATACTATATAACGTAATACGTTATAACGTTTTACCATATAACGTTATACTATATAACGTAATACGTTGAAACATTAGACCATATAACGTATTACGTTATAACGTTATACCATATAACGTAATACGTGATAACGTTGTTCCATATAATGTATTACGTTATAACGTTATACCATACAACGTTATGCCATATAACGTATTACGATATAACGCTATACCATATAACGTTATACTATATAACGTAATACGTTGAAACGACATACCATATAACGTATTACTTTATAACGTTATACCATATAACGTTATACTATATAATGTCGTACGTTATAACGTTTTACCATATAACGTTATACTATATAACGGGATATGTTATAACTTTATACCATATAACGTAATACGTTATATCAGTTCTGTAAATATGAAACCGGAATTGGCCTATTAACGTTATACCATATAATGTATTACGTTATAACGTTATACCATACAACGTTATACCATATAAATTTTTACGTTATAACGTTATATCATATTACGTTATATTATATAACGTAATACGTTATAACGTTATTCCATATAACGTTTTATGATATAACGTTGTACCATATAACGTTATACTATATAACGTAATACGTTGAGACATCATACCATATTACGTATTACTTTATAACGTTATACCATATTACGTTATACTATATAAGGTATTACGTTATAACGTTATACCATACAACGTTGTACCATATAACGTAATACGTGATAACGTTATACCATATAATGTATTACGATATAACGTTATACCATATGACGTTATACTATATAACGTAATACGTTATATCAGCTCTGTAAATATGAAACCGGAATTGTCCTATTAACGTTATACCATATAACGTAATACGTTGTAACGTCATACCATACAAAGTTATACTATATAACGTAGTACGTTATAACGTTTTACCATATAACGTTATACTATAACGTAATACGTTATAACGTCATACCATATAATGTATTACGTTATAATGTTTTACCATATAACGTTATACCGTGTAACGTATTACGTTATAACTTTATACCATATAACGTTATACTATATGACGTCGTACGTTATAACGTTTTACCATATAACGTTATACTATATAACGGAATACGTTATAACTTTATACCATATAACGTAATACGTTATAACGTTATACCATATATCATTATACTATGTAACGTAATACTCTATAACGTTTTGCCATATAACGTATTACGTTACAACGTTATACCATATAATGTTATACTATATAGCGTTGTACGTTATAACTTTTTACCATATAACCTTATACTACATAACGTAATACGTTCTACCGAAATACTATATAACGTGATACGTTATAACGTTATACCCTATAACGTTATGCTGTATAACGTACTACGTTATAACGTTATACCATATAACGTACTACGTTACAACGTTATACCATGTAATGTATTACGTTATTACGTTATACCATATAATGCATTACGTTATAACGTTGTACCATATAATGCATTACGTTATAACGTTATACTATACAACGTTATACTATATAACGTAGTACGTTATAACGTTATACCATATTACGTTATACCATATTACGTTAGACTATATAACGTAATACGTTATAACGTTATACCATATAACGTAATACGTTATATCAGTTCTGTAAATATGAAACCGGAATTGGCCTATTAACGTTATACCATATAATGTATTACGTTATAACGTTATACCATACAACGTTATACCATATAACGTTTTACGTTATAACGTTATATCATATTATGTTATATTATATAACGTAATACGTTATAACGTTATTCCATATAACGTTTTATGATATAACGTTGTACCATATAACGTTATACTATATAACGTAATACGTTGAAACGTCATACCATATTACGTATTACTTTATAACGTTATACCATATTACGTTATACTATATAAGGTATTACGTTATAACGTTATACCATATAACGTATTACGATATAACGTTATACCATATAACGTTATACTGTATAACGTAATACGTTGAAACGTCATGCCATATTACGTATTACTTTATAACGTTATACCATATTACGTTATAGTATATAAGGTAATACATTATAACGTTATACCATATAACGTATTACGTTATAACGTTATACCATATAACGTAATACGTGATAACGTTATACCATATAATGTATTACGTTATAACGTTATACCATACAACGTTATACCATATAACGTAATACGTTATAACGTTATACCATATAACGTATCACGATATAACGTTATACCATATAACGTTATACTGTATAACGTAATACGTTGAAACGTCAAACCATATGACGTATTACTTTATAACGTTGTACCATATAACGTAATACGTGATAACGTTATACCATATAATGTATTACGATATAACGTTATACCATATGACGTTATACTATATAACGTAATACATTGAAACACTAGACCATATAACGTATTACGTTATAATGTTATACCATATAACGTATTACGATATAACGTTATACCATATAACGTTATACTATACAACGTAGTACGTTATAACGTTTTACCATATAACGTTATACTATATAACGTAATACGTTATAACGTCATACCATATAATGAATTACGTTATAATGTTTTACCATATAATGTTATACCGTGTAACGTATTATGTTATAACGTTATACCATATAACGTTATACTATATAATGTCGTACGTTATAACGTTTTACCATATCACGTTATACTATATAACGGGATACGTTATAACGTTATACCGTATAACGTAATACGTTATATCAGTTCTGTAAATATGAAACCGGAATTGGCCTATTAACGTTATACCATATAATGTATTACGTTATAACGTTATACCATATGACGTTATACTATATAACGTAATACGCTGAAACATTAGACCATATAACGTATTACGTCATAACGTTATACCATATAACGTAATACGTGATGACGTTATACCATATAATGTATTACGTTATAACGTTATACCATACAACGTTATACGATATAACGTTATACTATATAACGTAATACGTTATAACGTTATACCATATAACGTATTACGATATAACGTTATACCATATAACGTTATACTATATAACGTAATACGTTGAAACGTCGTACCATATAACGTATTACTTTATAACGTTATACCATATAACGTAATACGTGTTAACGTTATACCATATAATGTATTACGATATAACGTTATACCATATGACGTTATACTATATAACGTAATACGTTGAAACACTAGACCATATAACGTATTACGTTATAACGTTATACCATATAACGTATTACGATATAACGTTATACCATATAACGTTATACAATATAACGTAATATGTTGAAACATTAGACCATATAACGTATTACGTTATAACGTTATATTATATAACGTAATACGTGATAACGTTATACCATATAATGTATTACGTTATAACGTTATACCATACAACGTTATAAATTATAAAGTTTTACGTTATAACGTTATACCATATTATGTTATACTATATAAGGTAATGCGTTATAAAGTTATACCATATAACGTATTACTTTATAACGTTATACCATATAACGTACTACGTTACAACGTTATACCATATAACGTTATACTATATAACGTAATACGTTATAACGTTTTACCATATAACGTTATACTATATAACGTAATACGTTGAAACATTAGACCATATAACGTATTACGTTATAACGTTATACCATATAACGTAATACGTGATAACGTTGTACCATATAATGTATTACGTTATAACGTTATACCATACAACGTTATGCCATATAACGTATTACGATATAACGCTATACCATATAACGTTATACTGTATAACGTAATACGTTGAAACGACATACCATATAACGTATTACTTTATAACGTTATACCATATAACGTATCACGATATAACGTTATACCATAAAACGTTATACTGTATAACGTAATACGTTGAAACGTCAAACCATATAACGTATTACTTTATAACGTTGTACCATATAACGTTATACTATATAACGTAATATGTTGAAACATTAGACCATATAACGTATTACGTTATAACGTTATAGTACATAACGTAATACGTGATAACGTTATACCATATAATGTATTACGTTATAAGCTTATACCATACAACGTTATACCATATAAAATTTTACGTTATAACGTTATACCATATTATGTTATACTATATAAGGTAATACGTTGAAACACTAGACCATATAACGTATTACGTTATAACGTTATACCATATAACGTATTACGATATAACGATATACCATATAACGTTATACTATATAACGTCGTACGTTATAACGTTTTACCATATAACGTTATACTATATAACGGCATACGTTATAACGTTATACCATATAACGTAATACGTTATATTATTTCTGTAAATATGAAACCGGAATTGGGCTATTAACGTAATACCATATAACGTATTACGTTATAACGTAATACCATACAACGTTATACTATATAACGTAACACGTTATAACGTTATACCATATAACGTATTACGATTTAACGTTATACCATATAACGTTATACTATATAACGTAATACGTTGAAACATTAGAACATATAACGTATTACGATATAACGTTATACCATATAACGTTATACTATATAACGTAATACGTTGAAACATTAGACCATATAACGTATTACGTTATAACGTTTTACTATATAACGTTATACTATATAACGTAATACGTTATAACGTTATACCATATAAGATTTTACGTTATAACGTTATACCATATTACGTTATACTATATAACGTAATACGTTATAACGTTATACCATATAACATTTTACGTTATAACCTTATACCATATTACGTTATACTATATAACGTAATACGTTATAACGTTATACTATATAACGTAATACTACATAACGTAATACGTTGGAACATTAGACCATATAACGTATTACGTTATAACGTTTTACCATATAACGTATTACGATATAACGATATACCATATAACGTTATACTATATAACGTCGTACGTTATAACGTTTTACCATATAACGTTATACTATATAACGGCATACGTTATAACGTTATACCATATAACGTATTACGATATAACGATATACCATATAACGTTATACTATATAACGTCGTACGTTATAACGTTTTACCATATAACGTTATACTATATAACGGCATACGTTATAACGTTATACCATATAACGTAATACGTTATATTATTTCTGTAAATATGAAACCGGAATTGGGCTATTAACGTAATACCATATAACGTATTACGTTATAACGTAATACCATACAACGTTATACTATATAACGTAACACGTTATAACGTTATACCATATAACGTATTACGATTTAACGTTATACCATATAACGTTATACTATATAACGTAATACGTTGAAACATTAGAACATATAACGTATTACGATATAACGTTATACCATATAACGTTATACTATATAACGTAATACGTTGAAACATTAGACCATATAACGTATTACGTTATAACGTTTTACTATATAACGTTATACTATATAACGTAATACGTTATAACGTTATACCATATAAGATTTTACGTTATAACGTTATACCATATTACGTTATACTATATAACGTAATACGTTATAACGTTATACCATATAACATTTTACGTGATAACGTTATACCATATTACGTTATACTATATAACGTAATACGTTATAACGTTATACTATATAACGTAATACTACATAACGTAATACGTTGGAACATTAGACCATATAACGTATTACGTTATAACGTTTTACCATATAACGTTATACTATATCACGTAATACGTTATAACGTTATACCATATAACATTTTACGTTATACCGTTATACCATATTACGTTATACTATATAACGTAATACGTTATTACGTTATACTATATAACGTAATACGTTATAACGTTATACTATATAACGTAATACGTTATAACGTTATACCATACAACGTTATACTATATAACGTAGTACGTTATAACGTTATACCGTATAACGTAATACGTTATATCAGTTCTGTAAATATGAAACCGGAATTGGCCTATTAACGTTATACCATATAATGTATTACGTTATAACGTTATACCATATGACGTTATACTATATAACGTAATACGCTGAAACATTAGACCATATAACGTATTACGTTATAACGTTATACCATATAACGTAATACGTGATGACGTTATACCATATAATGTATTACGTTATAACGTTATACCATACAACGTTATACGATATAACGTTATACTATATAACGTAATACGTTATAACGTTATACCATATAACGTATTACGATATAACGTTATACCATATAACGTTATACTATATAACGTAATACGTTGAAACGTCGTACCATATAACGTATTACTTTATAACGTTATATCATATAACGTAATACGTGTTAACGTTATACCATATAATGTATTACGATATAACGTTATACCATATGACGTTATACTATATAACGTTATACGTTGAAACACTAGACCATATAACGTATTACGTTATAACGTTATACCATATAACGTATTACGATATAACGTTATACCATATAACGTTATACAATATAACGTAATATGTTGAAACATTAGACCATATAACGTATTACGTTATAACGTTATATTATATAACGTAATACGTGATAACGTTATACCATATAATGTATTACGTTATAACATTATACCATACAACGTTATAAATTATAAAGTTTTACGTTATAACGTTATACCATATTATGTTATACTATATAAGGTAATGCGTTATAAACTTACACCATATAACGTATTACTTTATAACGTTATACCATATAACGTACTACGTTACAACGTTATACCATATAACGTTATACTATATAACGTAATACGTTATAACGTTTTACCATATAACGTTATACTATATAACGTAAGACGTTGAAACATTAGACCATATAATGTATTACGTTATAACGTTATACCATATAACGTAATACGTGATAACGTTGTACCATATAATGTATTACGTTATAACGTTATACCATACAACGTTATGCCATATAACGTATTACGATATAACGCTATACCATATAACGTTATACTATATAACGTAATACGTTGAAACGACATACCATATAACGTATTACTTTATAACGTTATACCATATAACGTTATACTATATAATGTCGTACGTTATAACGTTTTACCTTATAACGTTATACTATATAACGGGATACGTTATAACTTTATACCATATAACGTAATACGTTATAACGTTATTCCATATATCATTATACTATGTAACGTACTACGCTATAACGTTTTACCATATAACGTATTACGTTACAACGTTATATTATATAACATAATACGTGATAACGTTATACCATATGACGTATTACGATATAACGTTATACCATATAACGTTATACAATATAACGTAATATGTTGAAACATTAGACCATATAACGTATTACGTTATAACGTTATATTATATAACGTAATACGTGATAACGTTATACCATATAATGTATTTCGTTATAACGTTATACCATATAACGTTATACTATATAACGTAATACGTTATATCAGCTCTGTAAATATGAAACCGGCATTGTCCTATTAACGTTATACCATATAACGTATTACGTTATAACGTCATACCATACAACGTTATACTATATAACGTAGTACGTTATATCAGCTCTGTAAATATGAAACCGGAATTGTCCTATTAACGTTATACCATATAACGTAATACGTTATAACGTCATACCATACAAAGTTATACTATATTACGTAGTACGTTATAACGTTTTACCATATAACGTTATACTATATAACGTCATACCATATAATGTATTACGTTATAATGTTTTACCATATAACGTTATACCGTGTAACGTATTACGTTATAACTTTATACCATGTAACGTATTACGTTATAACTTTATACCATATAACGTTATACTATATGACGTCGTACGTTATAACGTTTTACCATATAACGTTATACTATATAACGTGATACGTTATAACGTTATACCATATAACGTTATGCTGTATAACGTACTACCTTATAACGTTATACCATATAACGTACTACGTTACAACGTTATACCATATAATGTATTCCGTTATTACGTTATACCATATAATGCATTACGTTATAACGTTGTACCATATAATGCATTACGTTATAACGTTATACCATACAACGTTATACTATATAACGTAGTACGTTATAACGTTATACCATATTACGTTATACCATATTACGTTATACTTTATAACGTAATACGTTATAACGTTATACCATATAACGTAATACGTTATATCAGTTTTGTAAATATGAAACCGGAATTGGCCTATTAACGTTATACCATATAATGTATTACGTTATAACGTTATACCATACAACGTTATACCATATAAATTTTTACGTTATAACGTTATATCATATTACGTTATATTATATAACGTAATACGTTATAACGTTATTCCATATAACGTTTTATGATATAACGTTGTACCATATAACGTTATACTATATAACGTAATACGTTGAAACATCATACCATATTACGTATTACTTTATAACGTTATACCATATTACGTTATACTATATAAGGTATTACGTTATAACGTTATACCATATAACGTATTACGTTATAACGTTATACCATATAACGTAATACGTGATAACGTTATACCATATAATGTATTACGTTATAACGTTATACCATACAACGTTGTACCATATAACGTAATACGTGATAACGTTATACCATATAATGTATTACGATATAACGTTATACCATATGACGTTATACTATATAACGTAATACATTGAAACACTAGACCATATAACGTATTACGTTATAACGTTATACCATATAACGTATTACGATATAACGTTATACCATATAACGTTATACTATACAACGTAGTACGTTATAACGTTTTACCATATAACGTTATACTATATAACGTAATACGTTATAACGTTTTACCATATAACGTTATACTATATAACGTAATACGTTGAAACATTAGACCATATAACGTATTACGTTATAACGTTATACCATATAACGTAATACGTGATAACGTTGTTCCATATAATGTATTACGTTATAACGTTATACCATACAACGTTATGCCATATAACGTATTACGATATAACGCTATACCATATAACGTTATACTATATAACGTAATACGTTGAAACGACATACCATATAACGTATTACTTTATAACGTTATACCATATAACGTTATACTATATAATGTCGTACGTTATAACGTTTTACCATATAACGTTATACTATATAACGGGATATGTTATAACTTTATACCATATAACGTAATACGTTATATCAGTTCTGTAAATATGAAACCGGAATTGGCCTATTAACGTTATACCATATAATGTATTACGTTATAACGTTATACCATACAACGTTATACCATATAAATTTTTACGTTATAACGTTATATCATATTACGTTATATTATATAACGTAATACGTTATAACGTTATTCCATATAACGTTTTATGATATAACGTTGTACCATATAACGTTATACTATATAACGTAATACGTTGAGACATCATACCATATTACGTATTACTTTATAACGTTATACCATACAACGTTGTACCATATAACGTAATACGTGATAACGTTATACCATATAATGTATTACGATATAACGTTATACCATATGACGTTATACTATATAACGTAATACGTTATATCAGCTCTGTAAATATGAAACCGGAATTGTCCTATTAACGTTATACCATATAACGTAATACGTTGTAACGTCATACCATACAAAGTTATACTATATAACGTAGTACGTTATAACGTTTTACCATATAACGTTATACTATAACGTAATACGTTATAACGTCATACCATATAATGTATTACGTTATAATGTTTTACCATATAACGTTATACCGTGTAACGTATTACGTTATAACTTTATACCATATAACGTTATACTATATGACGTCGTACGTTATAACGTTTTACCATATAACGTTATACTATATAACGGAATACGTTATAACTTTATACCATATAACGTAATACGTTATAACGTTATACCATATATCATTATACTATGTAACGTAATACTCTATAACGTTTTGCCATATAACGTATTACGTTACAACGTTATACCATATAATGTTATACTATATAGCGTTGTACGTTATAACTTTTTACCATATAACCTTATACTACATAACGTAATACGTTCTACCGAAATACTATATAACGTGATACGTTATAACGTTATACCCTATAACGTTATGCTGTATAACGTACTACGTTATAACGTTATACCATATAACGTACTACGTTACAACGTTATACCATGTAATGTATTACGTTATTACGTTATACCATATAATGCATTACGTTATAACGTTGTACCATATAATGCATTACGTTATAACGTTATACTATACAACGTTATACTATATAACGTAGTACGTTATAACGTTATACCATATTACGTTATACCATATTACGTTAGACTATATAACGTAATACGTTATAACGTTATACCATATAACGTAATACGTTATATCAGTTCTGTAAATATGAAACCGGAATTGGCCTATTAACGTTATACCATATAATGTATTACGTTATAACGTTATACCATACAACGTTATACCATATAACGTTTTACGTTATAACGTTATATCATATTATGTTATATTATATAACGTAATACGTTATAACGTTATTCCATATAACGTTTTATGATATAACGTTGTACCATATAACGTTATACTATATAACGTAATACGTTGAAACGTCATACCATATTACGTATTACTTTATAACGTTATACCATATTACGTTATACTATATAAGGTATTACGTTATAACGTTATACCATATAACGTATTACGATATAACGTTATACCATATAACGTTATACTATATAACGTAATACGTTGAAACGTCATGCCATATTACGTATTACTTTATAACGTTATACCATATTACGTTATAGTATATAAGGTAATACATTATAACGTTATACCATATAACGTATTACGTTATAACGTTATACCATATAACGTAATACGTGATAACGTTATACCATATAATGTATTACGTTATAACGTTATACCATACAACGTTATACCATATAACGTAATACGTTATAACGTTATACCATATAACGTATCACGATATAACGTTATACCATATAACGTTATACTGTATAACGTAATACGTTGAAACGTCAGACCATATGACGTATTACTTTATAACGTTGTACCATATAACGTAATACGTGATAACGTTATACCATATAATGTATTACGATATAACGTTATACCATATGACGTTATACTATATAACGTAATACATTGAAACACTAGACCATATAACGTATTACGTTATAATGTTATACCATATAACGTATTACGATATAACGTTATACCATATAACGTTATACTATACAACGTAGTACGTTATAACGTTTTACCATATAACGTTATACTATATAACGTAATACGTTATAACGTCATACCATATAATGAATTACGTTATAATGTTTTACCATATAATGTTATACCGTGTAACGTATTATGTTATAACGTTATACCATATAACGTTATACTATATAATGTCGTACGTTATAACGTTTTACCATATCACGTTATACTATATAACGGGATACGTTATAACGTTATACCGTATAACGTAATACGTTATATCAGTTCTGTAAATATGAAACCGGAATTGGCCTATTAACGTTATACCATATAATGTATTACGTTATAACGTTATACCATATGACGTTATACTATATAACGTAATACGCTGAAACATTAGACCATATAACGTATTACGTTATAACGTTATACCATATAACGTAATACGTGATGACGTTATACCATATAATGTATTACGTTATAACGTTATACCATACAACGTTATACGATATAACGTTATACTATATAACGTAATACGTTATAACGTTATACCATATAACGTATTACGATATAACGTTATACCATATAACGTTATACTATATAACGTAATACGTTGAAACGTCGTACCATATAACGTATTACTTTATAACGTTATACCATATAACGTAATACGTGTTAACGTTATACCATATAATGTATTACGATATAACGTTATACCATATGACGTTATACTATATAACGTAATACGTTGAAACACTAGACCATATAACGTATTACGTTATAACGTTATACCATATAACGTATTACGATATAACGTTATACCATATAACGTTATACAATATAACGTAATATGTTGAAACATTAGACCATATAACGTATTACGTTATAACGTTATATTATATAACGTAATACGTGATAACGTTATACCATATAATGTATTACGTTATAACGTTATACCATACAACGTTATAAATTATAAAGTTTTACGTTATAACGTTATACCATATTATGTTATACTATATAAGGTAATGCGTTATAAAGTTATACCATATAACGTATTACTTTATAACGTTATACCATATAACGTACTACGTTACAACGTTATACCATATAACGTTATACTATATAACGTAATACGTTATAACGTTTTACCATATAACGTTATACTATATAACGTAATACGTTGAAACATTAGACCATATAACGTATTACGTTATAACGTTATACCATATAACGTAATACGTGATAACGTTGTACCATATAATGTATTACGTTATAACGTTATACCATACAACGTTATGCCATATAACGTATTACGATATAACGCTATACCATATAACGTTATACTGTATAACGTAATACGTTGAAACGACATACCATATAACGTATTACTTTATAACGTTATACCATATAACGTATCACGATATAACGTTATACCATAAAACGTTATACTGTATAACGTAATACGTTGAAACGTCAAACCATATAACGTATTACTTTATAACGTTGTACCATATAACGTTATACTATATAACGTAATATGTTGAAACATTAGACCATATAACGTATTACGTTATAACGTTATAGTACATAACGTAATACGTGATAACGTTATACCATATAATGTATTACGTTATAAGCTTATACCATACAACGTTATACCATATAAAATTTTACGTTATAACGTTATACCATATTATGTTATACTATATAAGGTAATGCGTTATAAAGTTATACCATATAACGTATTGCGATATAACGCTATACCATATAACGTTATACTGTATAACGTAATACGTTGAAACGACATACCATATAACGTATTACTTTATAACGTTATACCATATAACGTTATACTATATAATGTCGTATGTTATAACGTTTTACCATATAACGTTATACTATATAACGGAATACGTAATAACTTTATACCATATAACGTAATACGTTATAACGTTATTCCATATATCATTATACTATGTAACGTAATACGCTATAACGTTTTACCATATAACGTTATACCATATAACGTTATACTGTATAACGTAATACGTTGAAACGTCAAACCATATAACGTATTACTTTATAACGTTGTACCATATAACGTTATACTATATAACGTAATATGTTGAAACATTAGACCATATAACGTATTACGTTATAACGTTATATTATATAACGTAATACGTGATAACGTTATACCATATAATGTATTACGTTATAACGTTATACCATATAACGTTATACTATATAACGTAATACGTTATATCAGCTCTGTAAATATGAAACCGGTATTGTCCTATTAACGTTATACCATATAACGTATTACGTTATAACGTCATACCATACAACGTTATACTATATAACGTAGTACGTTATAACGTTTTACCATATAACGTTATACTATATAACGTAATACGTTATAACGTCATACCATATAATGTATTACGTTATAATGTTTTACCATATAACGTTATACCGTGTAACGTATTACGTTATAACTTTATACCATATAACGTTATACTATATGACGTCGTACGTTATAACGTTTTACCATATAACGTTATACTATATAACGGAATACGTTATAACTTTATACCATATAACGTAATACGTTATAACGTTATACCATATATCATTATACTATGTATCGTAATACTCTATAACGTTTTGCCATATAACGTATTACGATACAACGTTATACCATATAACGTTATACTATATAGCGTTGTACGTTATAACTTTTTACCATATAACCTTATACTACATAACGTAATACGTTCTACCGAAATACTATATAACGTGATACGCTATAACGTTATACCATATAACGTTATGCTGTATAACGTACTACGTTATAACGTTATACCATATAACGTACTACGTTACAACGTTATACCATATAATGTATTACGTTATTACGTTATACCATATAATGCATTACGTTATAACGTTGTACCATATAATGCATTACGTTATAACGTTATACCATACAACGTTATACTATATAACGTAGTACGTTATAACGTTATACCATATTACATTATACCATATTACGTTATAACGTTATACCATATAACGTAATACGTTATATCAGTTCTGTAAATATGAAACCGGAATTGGCCTATTAACGTTATACCATATAATGTATTACGTTATAACGTTATACCATACAACGTTATACCATATAACGTTTTACGTTATAACGTTATATCATATTACGTTATATTATATAACGTAATACGTTATAACGTTATTCCATATAACGTTTTATGATATAACGTTGTACCATATAACATTATACCATATAACGTAATACGTTGAAACGTCATACCATATTACGTATTACTTTATAACGTTATACCATATTACGTTATACTATATAAGGTATTACGTTATAACGTTATACCATATAACGTATTACGATATAACGTTATACCATATAACGTTATACTATATAACGTAATACGTTGAAACGTCATGCCATATTACGTATTATTTATAACGTTATACCATATTACGTTATAGTATATAAGGTAATACATTATAACGTTATACCATATAACGTATTACGATGTAACGTTATACCATATGACGTTATACTATGTAACGTAATACGTTGAAACATTAGACCATATAACGTATTACGTTATAACGTTATACCATATAACGTATCACGATATAACGTTATACCATATAACGTTATACTGTATAACGTAATACGTTGAAACGTCAAAACATATAACGTATTACTTTATAATGTTGTACCATATAACGTTATACTATATAACGTAATATGTTGAAACATTAGACCATATAACGTATTACGTTATAACGTTATAGTACATAACGTAATACGTGATAACGTTATACCATATAATGTATTACGTTAGAAGCTTATACCATACAACGTTATACCATATAAAATTTTACGTTATAACGTTATACCATATTATGTTATACTATATAAGGTAATGCGTTATAAAGTTATACCATATAACGTATTACGATATAACGTTATACCATATAACGTTATACTATATAACGTAATACGTTGAAATGTCATACCATATAACGTATTACTTTATAACGTTATACCATATAACGTACTACGTTAGAACGTTATACCATATAACGTTATACTATATAACGTAATACGTTATAACGTTTTACCATATAACGTTATACTATATAACGTAATACGTTCAAACATTAGACCATATAACGTATTACGTTATAACGTTATACCATATAACGTAATACGTGATATCGTTATACCATATAATGTATTACGTTATAACGTTATACCATATGACGTTATACTATATAACGTAATACGTTATATCAGCTCTGTAAATATGAAACCGGAATTGACCTATTAACGTTATACCATATAACGTAATACGTTGTAACGTTATACCATATAACATTATACTATATAACGTAATACGTGATAACGTTGTACCATATAATGTATTACGTTATAACGTTATACCATACAACGTTGTGCCATATAACGTATTACGATATAACGCTATACTATATAACGTTATACTATATAACGTAATACGTTGAAACGACATACCATATAACGTATTACTTTATAACGTTATACCATATAACGTTATACTATATCATGTCGTACGTTATAACGTTTTACCATATAACGTTATACTATATAACGGGATACGTTATAACTTTATACCATATAACGTAATACGTTATAACGTTATTCCATATATCATTATACTATGTAACGTAATACGCTGTAACGTTTTACCATATAACGTATTACGTTACAACGTTATACCATATAACGTTATACTATATAGCGTTGTACGTTATAACGTTATACCATATTACGTTATACCATATTACGTTATACTATATAACGTAGTACGTTATAACGTTATACCATATAACGTAATACGTTATATCAGCTCTGTAAATATGAAACCGGAATTGGCCTATTAACGTTATACCATATAATGTATTACGTTATAACGTTATACCATATGACGTATTACGATATCACGTTATACCATATAACGTTATACAATATAACGTAATATGTTGAAACATTAGACCATATAACGTATTACGTTATAACGTTATATTATGTAACGTAATACGTGATAACGTTATACCATATGACGTATTACGATATAACGTTATACCATATAACGTTATACAATATAAGGTAATATGTTGAAACATTAGACCATATAACGTATTACGTTATAACGTTATATTATATAACGTAATACGTGATAACGTTATACCATATAATGTATTACGTTATAACGTTATACCATATAACGTTATACTATATAACGTAGTACGTTATATCAGCTCTGTAAATATGAAACCGGAATTGTCCTATTAACGTTATACCATATAACGTAATACGTTATAACGTCATACCATACAAAGTTATACTATATAACGTAGTACGTTATAACGTTTTACCATATAACGTTATACTATATAACGTAATACGTTATAACGTCATACCATATAATGTATTACGTTATAATGTTTTACCATATAACGTTATACCGTGTAACGTATTACGTTATAACTTTATACCATATAACGTTATACTATATGACGTCGTACGTTATAACGTTTTACCATATAACGTTATACTATATAACGGAATACGTTATAACTTTATACCATATAACGTAATACGTTATAACGTTATACCATATATCATTATACTATGTATCGTAATACTCTATAACGTTTTGCCATATAACGTATTACGTTACAACGTTATACCATATAACGTACTACGTTACAACGTTATACCATATAATGTATTACGTTATTACGTTATACCATATAATGCATTAAGTTATAACGTTGTACCATATAATGCATTACGTTATAACGTTATAACATACAACGTTATACTATATAACGTAGTACGTTATAACGTTATACCATATTACGTTATACCATATTACGTTATACTATATAACGTAATACGTTATAACGTTATACCATATAACGTAATACGTTATATCAGTTCTGTAAATATGAAACCGGAATTGGCCTATTAACGTTATACCATATAATGTATTACGTTATAACGTTATACCATACAACGTTATACCATATAGCGTTTTACGTTATAACGTTATATCATACCACGTTATATTATATAACGTAATACGTTATAACGTTATTCCATATAACGTTTTATGATATAACGTTGTACCATATAACGTTATACTATATAACGTAATACGTTGAAACGTCATACCATATTACGTATTACTTTATAACGTTATACCATATTACGTTATACTATATAAGGTATTACGTTATAACGTTATACCATATAACGTATTACGATATAACGTTATACCATATAACGTTATACTATATAACGTAATACGTTGAAACGTCATGCCATATTACGTATTATTTATAACGTTATACCATATTACGTTATAGTATATAAGGTAATACATTATAACGTTATACCATATAACGTATTACGATATAACGTTATACCATATGACGTTATACTATGTAACGTAATACGTTGAAACATTAGACCATATAACGTATTACGTTATAACGTTATACCATATAACGTATCACGATATAACGTTATACCATATAACGTTATACTGTATAACGTAATACGTTGAAACGTCAAACCATATAACGTATTACTTTATAACGTTGTACCATATAACGTTATACTATATAACGTAATATGTTGAAACATTAGACCATATAACGTATTACGTTATTACGTTATAGTACATAACGTAATACGTGATAACGTTATACCATATAATGTATTACGTTATAAGCTTATACCATACAACGTTATACCATATAAAATTTTACGTTATAACGTTATACCATATTATGTTATACTATATAAGGTAATGCGTAATAAAGTTATACCATATAACGTATTACGATATAACGTTATACCATATAACGTTATACTATATAACGTAATACGTTGAAATGTCATACCATATAACGTATTACTTTATAACGTTATACCATATAACGTACTACGTTACAACGTTATACCATATAACGTTATACTATATAACGTAATACGTTATAACGTTTTACCATATAACGTTATACTATATAACGTAATACGTTCAAACATTAGACCATATAACGTATTACGTTATAACGTTATACCATATAACGTAATACGTGATATCGTTATACCATATAACGTATTACGTTATAACGTTATACCATATGACGTTATACTATATAACGTAATACGTTATATCAGCTCTGTAAATATGAAACCGGAATTGACCTATTAACGTTATACCATATAACGTAATACGTTGTAACGTTATACCATATAACATTATACTATGTAACGTAATACGTTATAACGTTTTACCATATAACGTATTACGTTACAACGTTATACCATATAACGTTATACTATATAACGTAATACGTTGAAACATTAGACCATATAACGTATTACGTTATAACGTTATACTATATAACGTAATACGTGATAACGTTGTACCATATAATGTATTACGTTATAACGTTATACCATACAACGTTGTGCCATATAACGTATTACGATATAACGCTATACCATATAACGTTATACTATATAACGTAATACGTTGAAACGACATACCATATAACGTATTACTTTATAACGTTATACCATATAACGTTATACTATATAATGTCGTACGTTATAACGTTTTACCATATAACGTTATACTATATAACGGGATACGTTATAACTTTATACCATATAACGTAATACGTTATAACGTTATTCCATATATCATTATACTATGTAACGTAATACGCTGTAACGTTTTACCATATAACGTATTACGTTACAACGTTATACCATATAACGTTATACTATATAGCGTTGTACGTTATAACGTTATACCATATTACGTTATACCATATTACGTTATACTATATAACGTAGTACGTTATAACGTTATACCATATAACGTAATACGTTATATCAGCTCTGTAAATATGAAACCGGAATTGGCCTATTAACGTTATACCATATAATGTATTACGTTATAACGTTATACCATATGACGTATTACGATATCACGTTATACCATATAACGTTATACAATATAACGTAATATGTTGAAACATTAGACCATATAACGTATTACGTTATAACGTTATATTATGTAACGTAATACGTGATAACGTTATACCATATGACGTGTTACTTTATAACGTTATACCATATAACGTTATACTATATAATGTCGTACGTTATAACGTTTTACCATATAACGTTATACTATATAACGGAATACGTAATAACTTTATACCATATAACGTAATACGTTATAACGTTATTCCATATATCATTATACTATGTAACGTAATACGCTATAACGTTTTACCATATAACGTTATACCATATAACGTTATACTGTATAACGTAATACGTTGAAACGTCAAACCATATAACGTATTACTTTATAACGTTGTACCATATAACGTTATACTATATAACGTAATATGTTGAAACATTAGACCATATAACGTAATACGTTATAACGTTATATTATATAACGTAATACGTGATAACGTTATACCATATAATGTATTACGTTATAACGTTATACCATATAACGTTATACTATATAACGTAATACGTTATATCAGCTCTGTAAATATGAAACCGGTATTGTCCTATTAACGTTATACCATATAACGTATTACGTTATAACGTCATACCATACAACGTTATACTATATAACGTAGTACGTTATAACGTTTTACCATATAACGTTATACTATATAACGTAATACGTTATAACGTCATACCATATAATGTATTACGTTATAATGTTTTACCATATAACGTTATACCGTGTAACGTATTACGTTATAACTTTATACCATATAACGTTATACTATATGACGTCGTACGTTATAACGTTTTACCATATAACGTTATACTATATAACGGAATACGTTATAACTTTATACCATATAACGTAATACGTTATAACGTTATACCATATATCATTATACTATGTATCGTAATACTCTATAACGTTTTGCCATATAACGTATTACGTTACAACGTTATACCATATAACGTTATACTATATAGCGTTGTACGTTATAACTTTTTACCATATAACCTTATACTACATAACGTAATACGTTCTACCGAAATACTATATAACGTGATACGTTATAACGTTATACCATATAACGTTATGCTGTATAACGTACTACGTTATAACGTTATACCATATAACGTACTACGTTACAACGTTATACCATATAATGTATTACGTTATTACGTTATACCATATAATGCATTACGTTATAACGTTGTACCATATAATGCATTACGTTATAACGTTATACCATACAACGTTATACTATATAACGTAGTACGTTATAACGTTATACCATATTACGTTATACCATATTACGTTATACTATATAACGTAATACGTTATAACGTTATACCATATAACGTAATACGTTATATCAGTTCTGTAAATATGAAACCGGAATTGGCCTATTAACGTTATACCATATAATGTATTACGTTATAACGTTATACCATACAACGTTATACCATATAACGTTTTACGTTATAACGTTATATCATATTACGTTATATTATATAACGTAATACGTTATAACGTTATTCCATATAACGTTTTATGATATAACGTTGTACCATATAACGTTATACTATATAACGTAATACGTTGAAACGTCATGCCATATTACGTATTATTTATAACGTTATACCATATTACGTTATAGTATATAAGGCAATACATTATAACGTTATAAAATATAACGTATTACGATATAACGTTATACCATATGACGTTATACTATGTAACGTAATACGTTGAAACATTAGACCATATAACGTATTACGTTATAACGTTATACCATATAACGTATCACGATATAACGTTATACCATATAACGTTATACTGTATAACGTAATACGTTGAAACGTCAAACCATATAACGTATTACTTTATAACGTTGTACCATATAACGTTATACTATATAACGTAATATGTTGAAACATTAGACCATATAACGTATTACGTTATAACGTTATAGTACATAACGTAATACGTGATAACGTTATACCATATAATGTATTACGTTATAAGCTTATACCATACAACGTTATACCATATAAAATTTTACGTTATAACGTTATACCATATTATGTTATACTATATAAGGTAATGCGTTATAAAGTTATACCATATAACGTATTACGATATAACGTTATACCATATAACGTTATACTATATAACGTAATACGTTGAAATGTCATACCATATAACGTATTACTTTATAACGTTATTCCATATAACGTACTACGTTACAACGTTATACCATATAACGTTATACTATATAACGTAATACGTTATAACGTTTTACCATATAACGTTATACTATATAACGTAATACGTTCAAACATTAGACCATATAACGTATTACGTTATAACGTTATACCATATAACGTAATACGTGATATCGTTATACCATATAATGTATTACGTTATAACGTTATACCATATGACGTTATACTATATAACGTAATACGTTGAAACATTAGACCATATAACGTATTACGTTATAACGTTATACTATATAACGTAATACGTGATAACGTTGTACCATATAATGTATTACGTTATAACGTTATACCATACAACGTTGTGCCATATAACGTATTACGATATAACGCTATACCATATAACGTTATACTATATAACGTAATACGTTGAAACGACATACCATATAACGTATTACTTTATAACGTTATACCATATAACGTTATACTATATCATGTCGTACGTTATAACGTTTTACCATATAACGTTATACTATATAACGGGATACGTTATAACTTTATACCATATAACGTAATACGTTATAACGTTATTCCATATATCATTATACTATGTAACGTAATACGCTGTAACGTTTTACCATATAACGTATTACGTTACAACGTTATACCATATAACGTTATACTATATAGCGTTGTACGTTATAACGTTATACCATATTACGTTATACCATATTACGTTATACTATATAACGTAGTACGTTATAACGTTATACCATATAACGTAATACGTTATATCAGCTCTGTAAATATGAAACCGGAATTGGCCTATTAACGTTATACCATATAATGTATTACGTTATAACGTTATACCATATGACGTATTACGATATCACGTTATACCATATAACGTTATACAATATAACGTAATATGTTGAAACATTAGACCATATAACGTATTACGTTATAACGTTATATTATGTAACGTAATACGTGATAACGTTATACCATATGACGTATTACGATATAACGTTATACCATATAACGTTATACAATATAAGGTAATATGTTGAAACATTAGACCATATAACGTATTACGTTATAACGTTATATTATATAACGTAATACGTGATAACGTTATACCATATAATGTATTACGTTATAACGTTATACCATATAACGTTATACTATATAACGTAGTACGTTATATCAGCTCTGTAAATATGAAACCGGAATTGTCCTATTAACGTTATACCATATAACGTAATACGTTATAACGTCATACCATACAAAGTTATACTATATAACGTAGTACGTTATAACGTTTTACCATATAACGTTATACTATATAACGTAATACGTTATAACGTCATACCATATAATGTATTACGTTATAATGTTTTACCATATAACGTTATACCGTGTAACGTATTACGTTATAACTTTATACCATATAACGTTATACTATATGACGTCGTACGTTATAACGTTTTACCATATAACGTTATACTATATAACGGAATACGTTATAACTTTATACCATATAACGTAATACGTTATAACGTTATACCATATATCATTATACTATGTATCGTAATACTCTATAACGTTTTGCCATATAACGTATTACGTTACAACGTTATACCATATAACGTACTACGTTACAACGTTATACCATATAATGTATTACGTTATTACGTTATACCATATAATGCATTAAGTTATAACGTTGTACCATATAATGCATTACGTTATAACGTTATAACATACAACGTTATACTATATAACGTAGTACGTTATAACGTTATACCATATTACGTTATACCATATTACGTTATACTATATAACGTAATACGTTATAACGTTATACCATATAACGTAATACGTTATATCAGTTCTGTAAATATGAAACCGGAATTGGCCTATTAACGTTATACCATATAATGTATTACGTTATAACGTTATACCATACAACGTTATACCATATAACGTTTTACGTTATAACGTTATATCATACTACGTTATATTATATAACGTAATACGTTATAACGTTATTCCATATAACGTTTTATGATATAACGTTGTACCATATAACGTTATACTATATAACCTAATACGTTGAAACGTCATACCATATTACGTATTACATTATAACGTTATACCATATTACGTTATACTATATAAGGTATTACGTTATAACGTTATACCATATAACGTATTACGATATAACGTTATACCATATAACGTTATACTATATAACGTAATACGTTGAAACGTCATGCCATATTACGTATTATTTATAACGTTATACCATATTACGTTATAGTATATAAGGTAATACATTATAACGTTATACCATATAACGTATTACGATATAACGTTATACCATATGACGTTATACTATGTAACGTAATACGTTGAAACATTAGACCATATAACGTATTACGTTATAACGTTATACCATATAACGTATCACGATATAACGTTATACCATATAACGTTATACTGTATAACGTAATACGTTGAAACGTCAAACCATATAACGTATTACTTTATAACGTTGTACCATATAACGTTATACTATATAACGTAATATGTTGAAACATTAGACCATATAACGTATTACGTTATAACGTTATAGTACATAACGTAATACGTGATAACGTTATACCATATAATGTATTACGTTATAAGCTTATACCATACAACGTTATACCATATAAAATTTTACGTTATAACGTTATACCATATTATGTTATACTATATAAGGTAATGCGTAATAAAGTTATACCATATAACGTATTACGATATAACGTTATACCATATAACGTTATACTATATAACGTAATACGTTGAAATGTCATACCATATGACGTATTACTTTATAACGTTATACCATATAACGTACTACGTTACAACGTTATACCATATAACGTTATACTATATAACGTAATACGTTATAACGTTTTACCATATAACGTTATACTATATAACGTAATACGTTCAAACATTAGACCATATAACGTATTACGTTATAACGTTATACCATATAACGTAATACGTGATATCGTTATACCATATAATGTATTACGTTATAACGTTATACCATATGACGTTATACTATATAACGTAATACGTTATATCAGCTCTGTAAATATGAAACCGGAATTGACCTATTAACGTTATACCATATAACGTAATACGTTGTAACGTTATACCATATAACATTATACTATGTAACGTAATACGTTATAACGTTTTACCATATAACGTATTACGTTACAACGTTATACCATATGACGTTATACTATGTAACGTAATACGTTGAAACATTAGACCATATAACGTATTACGTTATAACGTTATACCATATAACGTATCACGATATAACGTTATACCATATAACGTTATACTGTATAACGTAATACGTTGAAACGACATACCATATAACGTATTACTTTATAACGTTATACCATATAACGTTATACTATATAATGTCGTACGTTATAACGTTTTACCATATAACGTTATACTATATAACGGGATACGTTATAACTTTATACCATATAACGTAATACGTTATAACGTTATTCCATATATCATTATACTATGTAACGTAATACGCTGTAACGTTTTACCATATAACGTATTACGTTACAACGTTATACCATATAACGTTATACTATATAGCGTTGTACGTTATAACGTTATACCATATTACGTTATACCATATTACGTTATACTATATAACGTAGTACGTTATAACGTTATACCATATAACGTAATACGTTATATCAGCTCTGTAAATATGAAACCGGAATTGGCCTATTAACGTTATACCATATAATGTATTACGTTATAACGTTATACCATGTGACGTATTACGATATCACGTTATACCATATAACGTTATACAATATAACGTAATATGTTGAAACATTAGACCATATAACGTATTACGTTATAACGTTATATTATGTAACGTAATACGTGATAACGTTATACCATATGACGTATTACGATATAACGTTATACCATATAACGTTATACAATATAAGGTAATATGTTGAAACATTAGACCATATAACGTATTACGTTATAACGTTATATTATATAACGTAATACGTGATAACGTTATACCATATAATGTATTACGTTATAACGTTATACCATATAACGTTATACTATATAACGTAGTACGTTATATCAGCTCTGTAAATATGAAACCGGAATTGTCCTATTAACGTTATACCATACAACGTTATACCATATAACGTTTTACGTTATAACGTTATATCATATTACGTTATATTATATAACGTAATACGTTATAACGTTATTCCATATAACGTTTTATGATATAACGTTGTACCATATAACGTTATACTATATAACGTAATACGTTGAAACGTCATACCAAATTACGTATTACTTTATAACGTTATACCATATTACGTTATACTATATAAGGTATTACGTTATAACGTTATACCATATAACGTATTACGATATAACGTTATACCATATAACGTTATACTATATAACGTAATACGTTGAAACGTCATGCCATATTACGTATTATTTATAACGTTATACCATATTACGTTATAGTATATAAGGTAATACATTATAACGTTATACCATATAACGTATTACGATATAACGTTATACCATATGACGTTATACTATGTAACGTAATACGTTGAAACATTAGACCATATAACGTATTACGTTATAACGTTATACCATATAACGTATCACGATATAACGTTATACCATATAACGTTATACTGTATAACGTAATACGTTGAAACGTCAAACCATATAACGTATTACTTTATAACGTTGTACCATATAACGTTATACTATATAACGTAATATGTTGAAACATTAGACCATATAACGTATTACGTTATAACGTTATAGTACATAACGTAATACGTGATAACGTTATACCATATAATGTATTACGTTATAAGCTTATACCATACAACGTTATACCATATAAAATTTTACGTTATAACGTTATACCATATAATGTTATACTATATAAGGTAATGCGTTATAAAGTTATACCATATAACGTATTACGATATAACGTTATACCATATAACGTTATACTATATAACGTAATACGTTGAAATGTCATACCATATAACGTATTACTTTATAACGTTATACCATATAACGTACTACGTTACAACGTTATACCATATAACGTTATACTATATAATGTCGTACGTTATAACGTTTTACCATATAACGTTATACTATATAACGGGATACGTTATAACTTTATACCATATAACGTAATACGTTATAACGTTATTCCATATATCATTATACTATGTAACGTAATACGCTGTAACGTTTTACCATATAACGTATTACGTTACAACGTTATACCATATAACGTTATACTATATAGCGTTGTACGTTATAACGTTATACCATATTACGTTATACCATATTACGTTATACTATATAACGTAGTACGTTATAACGTTATACCATATAACGTAATACGTTATATCAGCTCTGTAAATATGAAACCGGAATTGGCCTCTTAACGTTATACCATATAATGTATTACGTTATAACGTTATACCATATGACGTATTACGATATCACGTTATACCATATAACGTTATACAATATAACGTAATATGTTGAAACATTAGACCATATAACGTATTACGTTATAACGTTATATTATGTAACGTAATACGTGATAACGTTATACCATATGACGTATTACGATATAACGTTATACCATATAACGTTATACAATATAAGGTAATATGTTGAAACATTAGACCATATAACGTATTACGTTATAACGTTATATTATATAACGTAATACGTGATAACGTTATACCATATAATGTATTACGTTATAACGTTATACCATATAACGTTATACTATATAACGTAGTACGTTATATCAGCTCTGTAAATATGAAACCGGAATTGTCCTATTAACGTTATACCATATAACGTAATACGTTATAACGTCATACCATACAAAGTTATACTATATAACGTAGTACGTTATAACGTTTTACCATATAACGTTATACTATATAACGTAATACGTTATAACGTCATACCATATAATGTATTACGTTATAATGTTTTACCATATAACGTTATACCGTGTAACGTATTACGTTATAACTTTATACCATATAACGTTATACTATATGACGTCGTACGTTATAACGTTTTACCATATAACGTTATACTATATAACGGAATACGTTATAACTTTATACCATATAACGTAATACGTTATAACGTTATACGATATATCATTATACTATGTATCGTAATACTCTATAACGTTTTGCCATATAACGTATTACGTTACAACGTTATACCATATAACGTACTACGTTACAACGTTATACCATATAATGTATTACGTTATTACGTTATACCATATAATGCATTAAGTTATAACGTTGTACCATATAATGCATTACGTTATAACGTTATACCATACAACGTTATACTATATAACGTAGTACGTTATAACGTTATACCATATTACGTTATACCATATTACGTTATACTATATAACGTAATACGTTATAACGTTATACCATATAACGTAATACGTTATATCAGTTCTGTAAATATGAAACCGGAATTGACCTATTAACGTTATACCATATAACGTAATACGTTGTAACGTTATACCATATAACATTATACTATGTAACGTAATACGTTATAACGTTTTACCATATAACGTATTACGTTACAACGTTATACCATATGACGTTATACTATGTAACGTAATACGTTGAAACATTAGACCATATAACGTATTACGTTATAACGTTATACCATATAACGTATCACGATATAACGTTATACCATATAACGTTATACTGTATAACGTAATACGTTGAAACGACATACCATATAACGTATTACTTTATAACGTTATACCATATAACGTTATACTATATAATGTCGTACGTTATAACGTTTTACCATATAACGTTATACTATATAACGGGATACGTTATAACTTTATACCATATAACGTAATACGTTATAACGTTATTCCATATATCATTATACTATGTAACGTAATACGCTGTAACGTTTTACCATATAACGTATTACGTTACAACGTTATACCATATAACGTTATACTATATAGCGTTGTACGTTATAACGTTATACCATATTACGTTATACCATATTACGTTATACTATATAACGTAGTACGTTATAACGTTATACCATATAACGTAATACGTTATATCAGCTCTGTAAATATGAAACCGGAATTGGCCTATTAACGTTATACCATATAATGTATTACGTTATAACGTTATACCATGTGACGTATTACGATATCACGTTATACCATATAACGTTATACAATATAACGTAATATGTTGAAACATTAGACCATATAACGTATTACGTTATAACGTTATATTATGTAACGTAATACGTGATAACGTTATACCATATGACGTATTACGATATAACGTTATACCATATAACGTTATACAATATAAGGTAATATGTTGAAACATTAGACCATATAACGTATTACGTTATAACGTTATATTATATAACGTAATACGTGATAACGTTATACCATATAATGTATTACGTTATAACGTTATACCATATAACGTTATACTATATAACGTAATACGTTATAACGTCATACCATATAATGTATTACGTTATAATGTTTTACCATATAACGTTATACCGTGTAACGTATTACGTTATAACTTTATACCATATAACGTTATACTATATGACGTCGTACGTTATAACGTTTTACCATATAACGTTATACTATATAACGGAATACGTTATAACTTTATACCATATAACGTAATACGTTATAACGTTATACGATATATCATTATACTATGTATCGTAATACTCTATAACGTTTTGCCATATAACGTATTACGTTACAACGTTATACCATATAACGTACTACGTTACAACGTTATACCATATAATGTATTACGTTATTACGTTATACCATATAATGCATTAAGTTATAACGTTGTACCATATAATGCATTACGTTATAACGTTATACCATACAACGTTATACTATATAACGTAGTACGTTATAACGTTATACCATATTACGTTATACCATATTACGTTATACTATATAACGTAATACGTTATAACGTTATACCATATAACGTAATACGTTATATCAGTTCTGTAAATATGAAACCGGAATTGGCCTATTAACGTTATACCATATAATGTATTACGTTATAACGTTATACCATACAACGTTATACCATATAACGTTTTACGTTATAACGTTATATCATACTACGTTATATTATATAACGTAATACGTTATAACGTTATTCCATATAACGTTTTATGATATAACGTTGTACCATATAACGTTATACTATATAACGTAATACGTTGAAACGTCATACCATATTACGTATTACTTTATAACGTTATACCATATTACGTTATACTATATAAGGTATTACGTTATAACGTTATACCATATAACGTATTACGATATAACGTTATACCATATAACGTTATACTATATAACGTAATACGTTGAAACGTCATGCCATATTACGTATTATTTATAACGTTATACCATATTACGTTATAGTATATAATTTAATACATTATAACGTTATACCATATAACGTATTACGATATAACGTTATACCATATGACGTTATACTATGTAACGTAATACGTTGAAACATTAGACCATATAACGTATTACGTTATAACGTTATACCATATAACGTATCACGATATAACGTTATACCATATAACGTTATACTGTATAACGTAATACGTTGAAACGTCAAACCATATAACGTATTACTTTATAACGTTGTACCATATAACGTTATACTATATAACGTAATATGTTGAAACATTAGACCATATAACGTATTACGTTATAACGTTATAGTACATAACGTAATACGTGATAACGTTATACCATATAATGTATTACGTTATAAGCTTATACCATACAACGTTATACCATATAAAATTTTACGTTATAACGTTATACCATATTATGTTATACTATATAAGGTAATGCGTAATAAAGTTATACCATATAACGTATTACGATATAACGTTATTCCATATAACGTTATACTATATAACGTAATACGTTGAAATGTCATACCATATAACGTATTACTTTATAACGTTATACCATATAACGTACTACGTTACAACGTTATACCATATAACGTTATACTATATAACGTAATACGTTATAATGTTTTACCATATAACGTATTACGTTACAACGTTATACCATATAACGTTATACTATATAACGTAATACGTTGAAACATTAGACCATATAACGTATTACGTTATAACGTTATACTATATAACGTAATACGTGATAACGTTGTACCATATAATGTATTACGTTATAACGTTATACCATACAACGTTGTGCCATATAACGTATTACGATATAACGCTATACCATATAACGTTATACGTGATATCGTTATACCATATAATGTATTACGTTATAACGTTATACCATATGACGTTATACTATAGAACGTAATACGTTATATCAGCTCTGTAAATATGAAACCGGAATTGACCTATTAACGGTATACCATATAACGTAATACGTTGTAACGTTATACCATATAACATTATACTATGTAACGTAATACGTTATAACGTTTTACCATATAACGTATTGCGTTACAACGTTATACCATATAACGTTATACTATATAACGTAATACGTTGAAACATTAGACCATATAACGTATTACGTTATAACGTTATACTATATAACGTAATACGTGATAACGTTGTACCATATAATGTATTACGTTATAACGTTATACCATACAACGTTGTGCCATATAACGTATTACGATATAACGCTATACCATATAACGTTATACTATATAACGTAATACGTTGAAACGACATACCATATAACGTATTACTTTATAACGTTATACCATATAACGTTATACTATATAATGTCGTACGTTATAACGTTTTACCATATAACGTTATACTATATAACGGGATACGTTATAACTTTATACCATATAACGTAATACGCTATAACGTTATTCCATATATCATTATACTATGTAACGTAATACGCTGTAACGTTTTACCATATAACGTATTACGTTACAACGTTATACCATATAACGTTATACTATATAGCGTTGTACGTTATAACGTTATACCATATTACGTTACACCATATTACGTTATACTATATAACGTAGTACGTTATAACGTTATACCATATAACGTAATACGTTATATCAGCTCTGTAAATATGAAACCGGAATTGGCCTATTAACGTTATACCATATAATGTATTACGTTATAACGTTATACCATATGACGTATTACGATATCACGTTATACCATATAACGTTATACAATATAACGTAATATGTTGAAACATTAGACCATATAACGTATTACGTTATAACGTTATATTATGTAACGTAATACGTGATAACGTTATACCATATGACGTATTACGATATAACGTTATACCATATAACGTTATACAATATAAGGTAATATGTTGAAACATTAGACCATATAACGTATTACGTTATAACGTTATATTATATAACGTAATACGTGATAACGTTATACCATATAATGTATTACGTTATAACGTTATACCATATAACGTTATACTATATAACGTAGTACGTTATATCAGCTCTGTAAATATGAAACCGGAATTGTCCTATTAACGTTATACCATATAACGTAATACGTTATAACGTCATACCATACAAAGTTATACTATATAACGTAGTACGTTATAACGTTTTACCATATAACGTTATACTATATAACGTAATACGTTATAACGTCATACCATATAATGTATTACGTTATAATGTTTTACCATATAACGTTATACCGTGTAACGTATTACGTTATAACTTTATACCATATAACGTTATACTATATGACGTCGTACGTTATAACGTTTTACCATATAACGTTATACTATATAACGTAATACGTTGAAACACTAGACCATATAACGTATTACGTTATAACGTTATACCATATAACGTAATACGTGATAACGTTGTACCATATAATGTATTACGTTATAACGTTATACCATACAACGTTGTGCCATATAACGTATTACGATATAACGCTATACCATATAACGTTATACTATATAACGTAATACGTTGAAACGACATACCATATAACGTATTACTTTATAACGTTATACCATATAACGTTATACTATATAATGTCGTACGTTATAACGTTTTACCATATAACGTTATACTATATAACGGGATACGTTATAACTTTATACCATATAACGTAATACGCTATAACGTTATTCCATATATCATTATACTATGTAACGTAATACGCTGTAACGTTTTACCATATAACGTATTACGTTACAACGTTATACCATATAACGTTATACTATATAGCGTTGTACGTTATAACGTTATACCATATTACGTTACACCATATTACGTTATACTATATAACGTAGTACGTTATAACGTTATACCATATAACGTAATACGTTATATCAGCTCTGTAAATATGAAACCGGAATTGGCCTATTAACGTTATACCATATAATGTATTACGTTATAACGTTATACCATATGACGTATTACGATATCACGTTATACCATATAACGTTATACAATATAACGTAATATGTTGAAACATTAGACCATATAACGTATTACGTTATAACGTTATATTATGTAACGTAATACGTGATAACGTTATACCATATGACGTATTACGATATAACGTTATACCATATAACGTTATACAATATAAGGTAATATGTTGAAACATTAGACCATATAACGTATTACGTTATAACGTTATATTATATAACGTAATACGTGATAACGTTATACCATATAATGTATTACGTTATAACGTTATACCATATAACGTTATACTATATAACGTAGTACGTTATATCAGCTCTGTAAATATGAAACCGGAATTGTCCTATTAACGTTATACCATATAACGTAATACGTTATAACGTCATACCATACAAAGTTATACTATATAACGTAGTACGTTATAACGTTTTACCATATAACGTTATACTATATAACGTAATACGTTATAACGTCATACCATATAATGTATTACGTTATAATGTTTTACCATATAACGTTATACCGTGTAACGTATTACGTTATAACTTTATACCATATAACGTTATACTATATGACGTCGTACGTTATAACGTTTTACCATATAACGTTATACTATATAACGTAATACGTTGAAACACTAGACCATATAACGTATTACGTTATAACGTTATACCATATAACGTATTACGATATAACGTTATACCATATAATGTATTACGTTATAACGTTATACCATACAACGTTATGCCATATAACGTATTACGATATAACGCTATACCATATAACGTTATACTGTATAACGTAATACGTTGAAACGACATACCATATAACGTATTACTTTATAACGTTATACCATATAACGTTATACTATATAATGTCGTACGTTATAACGTTTTACCATATAACGTTATACTATATAACGGAATACGTTATAACTTTATACCATATAACGTAATACGTTATAACGTTATTCCATATATCATTATACTATGTAACGTAATACGCTATAACGTTTTACCATATAACGTATTACGTTACAACGTTATATTATATAACGTATTACGTTATAACGTTATACCATATAACGTATCACGATATAACGTTATACCATATAACGTTATACTGTATAACGTAATACGTTGAAACGTCAAACCATATAACGTATTACTTTATAACGTTGTACCATATAACGTTATACTATATAACGTAATATGTTGAAACATTAGACCATATAACGTATTACGTTATAACGTTATAGTACATAACGTAATACGTGATAACGTTATACCATATAATGTATTACGTTATAAGCTTATACCATACAACGTTATACCATATAAAATTTTACGTTATAACGTTATACCATATTATGTTATACTATATAAGGTAATGCGTTATAAAGTTATACCATATAACGTATCACGATATAACGTTATACCATATAACGTTATACTATATAACGTAATACGTTGAAATGTCATACCATATAACGTATTACTTTATAACGTTATACCATATAACGTACTACGTTACAACGTTATACCATATAACGTTATACTATATAACGTAATACGTTATAACGTTATACCATATAACGTAATACGTTATATCAGTTCTGTAAATATGAAACCGGAATTGGCCTATTAACGTTATACCATATAATGTATTACGTTATAACGTTATACCATACAACGTTATACCATATAACGTTTTACGTTATAACGTTATATCATATTACGTTATATTATATAACGTAATACGTTATAACGTTATTCCATATAACGTTTTATGATATAACGTTGTACCATATAACGTTATACTATATAACGTAATACGTTGAAACGTCATACCATATTACGTATTACTTTATAACGTTATACCATATTACGTTATACTATATAAGGTATTACGTTATAACGTTATACCATATAACGTATTACGATATAACGTTATACCATATAACGTTATACTATATAACGTAATACGTTGAAACGTCATGCCATATTACGTATTATTTATAACGTTATACCATATTACGTTATAGTATATAAGGTAATACATTATAACGTTATACCATATAACGTATTACGATATAACGTTATACCATATGACGTTATACTATGTAACGTAATACGTTGAAACATTAGACCATATAACGTATTACGTTATAACGTTATACCATATAACGTATCACGATATAACGTTATACCATATAACGTTATACTGTATAACGTAATACGTTGAAACGTCAAACCATATAACGTATTACTTTATAACGTTGTACCATATAACGTTATACTATATAACGTAATATGTTGAAACATTAGACCATATAACGTATTACGTTATAACGTTATAGTACATAACGTAATACGTGATAACGTTATACCATATAATGTATTACGTTATAAGCTTATACCATACAACGTTATACCATATAAAATTTTACGTTATAACGTTATACCATATTATGTTATACTATATAAGGTAATGCGTTATAAAGTTATACCATATAACGTATTACGATATAACGTTATACCATATAACGTTATACTATATAACGTAATACGTTGAAATGTCATACCATATAACGTATTACTTTATAACGTTATACCATATAACGTACTACGTTACAACGTTATACCATATAACGTTATACTATATAACGTAATACGTTATAACGTTTTACCATATAACGTTATACTATATAACGTAATACGTTCAAACATTAGACCATATAACGTATTACGTTATAACGTTATACCATATAACGTAATACGTGATATCGTTATACCATATAATGTATTACGTTATAACGTTATACCATATGACGTTATACTATATAACGTAATACGTTATATCAGCTCTGTAAATATGACACCGGAATTGACCTATTAACGTTATACCATATAACGTAATACGTTGTAACGTTATACCATATAACATTATAGTATATAACGTAATACGTGATAACGTTGTACCATATAATGTATTACGTTATAACGTTATACCATACAACGTTGTGCCATATAACGTATTACGATATAACGCTATACCATATAACGTTATACTATATAACGTAATACGTTGAAACGACATACCATATAACGTATTACTTTATAACGTTATACCATATAACGTTATACTATATAACGTATTACGTTACAACGTTATACCATATAACGTTATACTATATAGCGTTGTACGTTATAACGTTATACCATATTACGTTATACCATATTACGTTATACCATATTACGTTATACTATATAACGTAGCACGTTATAACGTTATACCATATAACGTAATACGTTATATCAGCTCTGTAAATATGAAACCGGAATTGGCCTATTAACGTTATACCATATAATGTATTACGTTATAACGTTATACCATACAACGTTATACCATATAACGTTTTATGATATAACGTTGTACCATATAACGTTATACTATATAACGTAATACGTTGAAACGTCATACCATATTACGTATTACTTTATAACGTTATACCATATTACGTTATACTATATAAGGTATTACGTTATAACGTTATACCATATAACGTATTACGATATAACGTTATACCATATAACGTTATACTATATAACGTAATACGTTGAAACGTCATGCCATATTACGTATTATTTATAACGTTATACCATATTACGTTATAGTATATAAGGTAATACATTATAACGTTATACCATATAACGTATTACGATATAACGTTATACCATATGACGTTATACTATGTAACGTAATACGTTGAAACATTAGACCATATAACGTATTACGTTATAACGTTATACTATATAACGTAATACGTGATAACGTTGTACCATATAATGTATTACGTTATAACGTTATACCACACAACGTTGTGCCATATAACGTATTACGATATAACGCTATACCATATAACGTTATACTATATAACGTAATACGTTGAAACGACATACCATATAACGTATTACTTTATAACGTTATACCATATAACGTTATACTATATAATGTCGTACGTTATAACGTTTTACCATATAACGTTATACTATATAACGGGATACGTTATAACTTTATACCATATAACGTAATACGTTATAACGTTATTCCATATATCATTATACTATGTAACGTAATACGCTGTAACGTTTTACCATATAACGTATTACGTTACAACGTTATACCATATAACGTTATACTATATAGCGTTGTACGTTATAACGTTATACCATATTACGTTATACCATATTACGTTATACTATATAACGTAGTACGTTATAACGTTATACCATATAACGTAATACGTTATATCAGCTCTGTAAATATGAAACCGGAATTGGCCTATTAACGTTTTACCATATAACGTATTACGTTACAACGTTATATTATATAACGTAATACGTGATAACGTTATACCATATGACGTATTACGATATAACGTTATACCATATAACGTTATACAATATAACGTAATATGTTGAAACATTAGACCATATAACGTATTACGTTATAACGTTATACCATATAACGTTATACTATATAACGTAATACGTTATATCAGCTCTGTAAATATGAAACCGGTATTGTCCTATTAACGTTATACCATATAACGTATTACGTTATAACGTCATACCATACAACGTTATACTATATAACGTAGTACGTTATATCAGCTCTGTAAATATGAAACCGGAATTGTCCTATTAACGTTATACCATATAACGTAATACGTTATAACGTCATACCATACAAAGTTATACTGTATAACGTAGTACGTTATAACGTTTTACCATATAACGTTATACTATATAACGTAATACGTTATAACGTCATACCATATAATGTATTACGTTATAATGTTTTACCATATAACGTTATACCGTGTAACGTATTACGTTATAACTTTATACCATATAACGTTATACTATATGACGTCGTACGTTATAACGTTTTACCATATAACGTTATACTATATAACGGAATACGTTATAACTTTATACCATATAACGTAATACGTTATAACGTTATACCATATATCATTATACTATGTATCGTAATACTCTATAACGTTTTGCCACATAACGTATTACGTTACAACGTTATACCATATAACGTTATACTATATAGCGTTGTACGTTATAACTTTTTACCATATAACCTTATACTACATAACGTAATACGTTCTACCGAAAAACTATATAACGTGATACGTTATAACGTTATACCATATAACGTTATGCTGTGTAACGTACTACGTTATAACGTTATACCATATAACGTACTACGTTACAACGTTATACCATATAATGTATTACGTTATTACGTTATACCATATAATGCATTACGTTATAACGTTGTACCATATAATGCATTACGTTATAACGTTATACCATACAACGTTATACTATATAACGTAGTACGTTATAACGTTATACCATATTACGTTATACCATATTACGTTATACTATATAACGTAATACGTTATAACGTTATACCATATAACGTAATACGTTATATCAGCTCTGTAAATATGAAACCGGAATTGGCCTATTAACGTTATACCATATAATGTATTACGTTATAACGTTATACCATACAACGTTATACCATATAACGTTTTACGTTATAACGTAGTACGTTATAACGTTATACCATATTACGTTATACCATATTACGTTATACTATATAACGTAATACGTTATAACGTTATACCATATAACGTAATACGTTATATCAGCTCTGTAAATATGAAACCGGAATTGGCCTATTAACGTTATACCATATAATGTATTACGTTATAACGTTATACCATACAACGTTATACCATATAACGTTTTACGTTATAACGTTATATCATATTACGTTATATTATATAACGTAATACGTTATAACGTTATTCCATATAACGTTTTATGATATAACGTTGTACCATATAACGTTATACTATATAACGTAATACGTTGAAACGTCATACCATATTACGTATTACTTTATAACGTTATACCATATTGCGTTATACTATATAAGGTATTACGTTATAACGTTATACCATATAACGTATTACGATATAACGTTATACCATATAACGTTATACTATATAACGTAATACGTTGAAACGTCATGCCATATTACGTATTATTTATAACGTTATACCATATTACGTTATAGTATATAAGGTAATACATTATAACGTTATACCATATAACGTATTACGATATAACGTTATACCATATGACGTTATACTATGTAACGTAATACGTTGAAACATTAGACCATATAACGTATTACGTTATAACGTTATACCATATAACGTATCACGATATAACGTTATACCATATAACGTTATACTGTATATCGTAATACGTTGAAACGTCAAACCATATAACGTATTACTTTATAACGTTGTACCATATAACGTTATACTATATAACGTAATATGTTGAAACATTAGACCATATAACGTATTACGTTAAAACGTTATAGTACATAACGTAATACGTGATAACGTTATACCATATAATGTATTACGTTATAAGCTTATACCATACAACGTTATACCATATAAAATTTTACGGTATAACGTTATACCATATTATGTTATACTATATAAGGTAATGCGTTATAAAGTTATACCATATAACGTATTACGATATAACGTTATACCATATAACGTTATACTATATAACGTAATACGTTGAAATGTCATACCATATAACGTATTACTTTATAACGTTATACCATATAACGTACTACGTTACAACGTTATACCATATAACGTTATACTATATAACGTAATACGTTATAACGTTTTACCATATAACGTTATACTATATAACGTAATACGTTCAAACATTAGACCATATAACGTATTACGTTATAACGTTATACCATATAACGTAATACGTGATATCGTTATACCATATAATGTATTACGTTATAACGTTATACCATATGACGTTATACTATATAACGTAATACGTTATATCAGCTCTGTAAATATGAAACCGGAATTGACCTATTAACGTTATACCATATAACGTAATACGTTGTAACGTTATACCATATAACATTATACTATATAACGTAATACGTGATAACGTTGTACCATATAATGTATTACGTTATAACGTTATACCATACAACGTTGTGCCATATAACGTATTACGATATAACGCTATACCATATAACGTTATACTATATAACGTAATACGTTGAAACGACATACCATATAACGTATTACTTTATAACGTTATACCATATAACGTTATACTATATAATGTCGTACGTTATAACGTTTTACCATATAACGTTATACTATATAACGGGATACGTTATAACTTTATACCATATAACGTAATACGTTATAACGTTATTCCATATATCATTATACTATGTAACGTAATACGCTGTAACGTTTTACCATATAACGTATTACGTTACAACGTTATACCATATAACGTTATACTATATAGCGTTGTACGTTATAACGTTATACCATATTACGTTATACCATATTACGTTATACCATATTACGTTATACTATATAACGTAGTACGTTATAACATTATACCATAAAACGTAATACGTTATATCAGCTCTGTAAATATGAAACCGGAATTGGTCTATTAACGTTATACCATATAATGTATTACGTTATAACGTTATACCATATGACGTATTACGATATCACGTTATACCATATAACGTTATACAATATGACGTAATATGTTGAAACATTAGACCATATAACGTATTACGTTATAACGTTATATTATGTAACGTAATACGTGATAACGTTATACCATATGACGTATTACGATATAACGTTATACCATATAACGTTATACAATATAACGTAATATGTTGAAACATTAGACCATATAACGTATTACGTTATAACGTTATATTATATAACGTAATACGTGATAACGTTATACCATATAATGTATTACGTTATAACGTTATACCATATAACGTTATACTATATAACGTAATACGTTATATCAGCTCTGTAAATATGAAACCGGTATTGTCCTATTAACGTTATACCATACAACGTATTACGTTATAACGTCATACCATACAACGTTATACTATATAACGTAGTACGTTATATCAGCTCTGTAAATATGAAACCGGAATTGTCCTATTAACGTTATACCATATAACGTAATACGTTATAACGTCATACCATACAAAGTTATACTATATAACGTAGTACGTTATAACGTTTTACCATATAACGTTATACTATATAACGTAATACGTTATAACGTCATACCATATAATGTATTACGTTATAATGTTTTACCATATAACGTTATACCGTGTAACGTATTACGTTATAACTTTATACCATATAACGTTATACTATATGACGTCGTACGTTTTAACGTTTTACCATATAACGTTATACTATATAACGTAATACGTTCTACCGGAATACTATATAACGTGATACGTTATAACGTTATACCATATAACGTTATGCTGTATAACGTACTACGTTATAACGTTATACCATATAACGTACTACGTTACAACGTTATACCATATAATGTATTACGTTATTACGTTATACCATATAATGCATTACGTTATAACGTTGTACCATATAATGCATTACGTTATAACGTTATACCATACAACGTTATACTATATAACGTAGTACGTTATAACGTTATACCATATTACGTTATACCATATTACGTTATACTATATAACGTAATACGTTATAACGTTATACCATATAACGTAATACGTTATATCAGTTCTGTAAATATGAAACCGGAATTGGCCTATTAACGTTATACCATATAATGTATTACGTTATAACGTTATACCATATTTCGTTATACTATATAACCTAAGACGTTATAACGTTATACCATATAACATTTTACGTGATAACGTTATACCATATAATGTATTACGTTATAACGTTATACCATATAACGTTATACTATATAACGTAATACGTTATATCAGCTCTGTAAATATGAAACCGGTATTGTCCTATTAACGTTATACCATATAACGTATTACGTTATAACGTCATACCATACAACGTTATACTATATAACGTAGTACGTTATATCAGCTCTGTAAATATGAAACCGGAATTGTCCTATTAACGTTATACCATATAACGTAATACGTTATAACGTCATACCATACAAAGTTATACTATATAACGTAGTACGTTATAACGTTTTACCATATAACGTTATACTATATAACGTAATACGTTATAACGTCATACCATATAATGTATTACGTTATAATGTTTTACCATATAACGTTATACCGTGTAACGTATTACGTTATAACTTTATACCATATAACGTTATACTATATGACGTCGTACGTTTTAACGTTTTACCATATAACGTTATACTATATAACGTAATACGTTCTACCGAAATACTATATAACGTGATACGTTATAACGTTATACCATATAACGTACTACGTTACAACGTTATACCATATAATGTATTACGTTATTACGTTATACCATATAATGCATTACGTTATAACGTTGTACCATATAATGCATTACGTTATAACGTTATACCATACAACGTTATACTATATAACGTAGTACGTTATAACGTTATACCATATTACGTTATACCATATTACGTTATACTATATAACGTAATACGTTATAACGTTATACCATATAACGTAATACGTTATATCAGTTCTGTAAATATGAAACCGGAATTGGCCTATTAACGTTATACCATATAATGTATTACGTTATAACGTTATACCATACAACGTTATACCATATAACGTTTTACGTTATAACGTTATATCGTATTACGTTATATTATATAACGTAATACGTTATAACGTTATTCCATATAACGTATTACGATATAACGTTATACCATATAACGTTATACTATATAACGTAATACGTTGAAACGTCATGCCATATTACGTATTACTTTATAACGTTATACCATATAACGTAATACGTGATAACGTTATACCATATAATGTATTACGATATAACGTAATACTATATGACGTTATACTATATAACGTAATACGTTGAAACATTAGACCATATAACGTATTACGTTATAACGTTATACCATATAACGTAATACGTGATAACGTTATACCATACAATGTATTATGTTATAACGTTATACCATACAACGTTATACTACATAACGTAATAGGTTATAATGTTATAACATATAACGTATTACGATATAACGTTATACCATATAACGTTATACTATATAACGTAATACGTTGAAACGTCATACCATATAACGTATTACTTTATAACGTTATACCATATAACGTAATACGTGATAACGTTATACCATATAATGTATTACGATATAACGTTATACCATATGAAGTTATACTATATAACGTAATACGTTGAAACACTAGACCATATAACGTATTACGTTATAACGTTATACCATATAACGTATTACGATATAACGTTATACCATATAACGTTATACTATATAACGTAATACGTTGAGACGGTAGAACATATAACGTATTACGGTATAACGTTATACCATATAACGTTATACAATATAACGTAATACGTTGAAACATTAGACCATATAACGTATTACGTTATAACGTTTTACTATATAACGTTATACTATATAACGTAATACGTTATAACGTTATACTATATAACGTAATGCGTTGGAACATTAGACCATATAACGTATTACGTTATAACGTTTTACCATATAACGTTATACTATATAACGTAATACGTTATATCAGCACTGTAAATATGAAACCGGTATTGGCCTACTAACGTTATACCATATAACGTATTACGTTATAACGTCATACCATACAACGTTATACTATATAACGTAGTACGTTATAACGTTTTACCATATAACGTTATACTATATAACGTAATACGTTATAACGTCATACCGTATAATGTATTACGTTATAATGTTTTACCATATAACGTTATACCATATAACGTTACACTATATAACGTCGTACGTTATAACGTTTTACCATATAACGTTATACTATATAACGGAATAGGTTATAACTTTATACCATATAAAGTAATACGTTATAACGTTATGCCATAATACGTTATACTATATAACGTAATACGCTATAACGTTATACCATATAACATTTTACGTTACAACGTTATACCATATAACGTTATACTATATAACGTAATACGTTATAACGTTGTACCATATAACATTTTACGTTAAAACGTTATACCATATAACGTTATACCATATAACGTATTACGATATAAAGTTATACCATATAACGTTATACTATATAACGTAATACGTTGAAACATTAGAACATATAACGTATTACGATATAACGTTATACCATATAACGTTATAATATATAACGTAATACGTGATAACGTAATACCACATAATGTATTACGATATAACGTAATACCATATGACGTTATACTATATAACGTAATACGTTGAAACATTAGACCATATCACGTATTACATTATAAAGTTTTTCCATATAACGTTATACTATATAACGTAATACGTTATAACGTTATACCATATAACGTTATACTATATATCGTAATACGTTATAGCGTCATACCATATAATGTATTACGTTATAATGTTTTACCATATAACGTTATACCGTATAACGTATTACGTTATAACGTTATACCATATAACGATACACTATATAACGTCGTACGTTATAACGTTTTACCATATCACGTTATACTATATAACGGGATACGTTATAACTTTATACCATATAACGTAATACGTTATAACGTTATTCCATATATCATTATACTATGTAACGTAATACGCTATAACGTTTTACCATATAACGTATTACGTTACAACGTTATACCATATAACGTTATACTATATAGCGTTGTACGTTATAACGTTATACCATATTACGTTATACCATGTTACGTTATACCATATAACGTAATACGTTATAACGTTATACCATACAACGTTATACTATATAACGTAGTACGTTATAACGTTATACCGTATAACGTAATACGTTATATCAGTTCTGCAAATATGAAACCGGAATTGGCCTATTAACGTTATACCATATAATGTATTACGTTATAACGTTATACCATATGACGTTATACTATATAACGTAATACGCTGAAACATTAGACCATATAACGTATTACGTTATAACGTTATACCATATAACGTAATACGTGATGACTTTATACCATATAATGTATTACGTTATAACGTTATACCATACAACGTTATACGATATAACGTTATACTATATAACGTAATACGTTATAACGTTATACCATATAACGTATTACGACATAACGTTATACCATATAACGTTATACTATATAACGTAATACGTTGAAACGTCGTACCATATAACGTATTACTTTATAGCGTTATACCATATAACGTAATACGTGTTAACGTTATACCATATAATGTATTACGATATAACGTTATACCATATGACGTTATACTATATAACGTAATACGTTGAAACACTAGACCATATAACGTATTACGTTATAACGTTATACCATATAACGTATTACGATATAACGTTATACCATATAACGTTATACAATATAACGTAATATGTTGAAACATTAGACCATATAACGCATTACGTTATAACGTTATATTATATAACGTAATATGTGATAACGTTATACCATATAATGTATTACGTTATAACGTTATACCATACAACGTTATAAATTATAAAGTTTTACGTTATAACGTTATACCATATTATGTTATACTATATAAGGTAATGCGTTATAAAGTTATACCATATAACGTATTACTTTATAACGTTATACCATATAACGTACTACGTTATAAGCTTATACCATACAACGTTATACCATATAAAATTTTACGTTATAACGTTATACCATATTATGTTATACTATATAAGGTAATGCGTTATAAAGTTATACCATATAACGTATTACGATATAACGTTATACCATATAACGTTATACTATATAACGTAATACGTTATAACGTTTTACCATATAACGTTATACTATATAACGTAATACGTTGAAACATTAGACCATATAACGTATTACGTTATAACGTTATACCATATAACGTAATACGTGATATCGTTATACCATATAATGTATTACGTTATAACGTTATAACATATAACGTTATACTATATAACGTAATACGTTATATCAGCTCTGTAAATATGAAACCGGAATTGACCTATTAACGTTATACCATATAACGTAATACGTTGTAACGTTATACCATATAACATTATACTATGTAACGTAATACGTTATAACGTTTTACCATATAACGTATTACGTTACACCGTTATACCATATAACGTTATACTATATAACGTAATACGTTGAAACATTAGACCATATAACGTATTACGTTATAACGTTATACTATATAACGTAATACGTGATAACGTTGTACCATATAATGTATTACGTTATAACGTTATATCATACAACGTTATACCTTGTAACGTATTACGTTATAACTTTATACCATATAACGTTATACTATATAACGTAATACGTTGAAACATTAGACCATATAACGTATTACGATATAACGCTATACCATATAACGTTATACTATATAACGTAATACGTTGAAACGACATACCATATAACGTATTACTTTATAACGTTATACCATATAACGTTATACTATATAATGTCGTACGTTATAACGTTTTACCATATAACGTTATACTATATAACGGGATACGTTATAACTTTATACCATATAAGGTAATACGTTATAACGTTATTCCATATATCATTATACTATGTAACGTAATACGCTGTAACGTTTTACCATATAACGTATTACGTTACAACGTTATACCATATAACGTTGTACTATATAGCGTTGTACGTTATAACGTTATACCATATTACGTTATACCATATTACGTTATACTATATAACGTAGTACGTTATAACGTTATACCATATAACGTAATACGTTATATCAGCTCTGTAAATATGAAACCGGAATTGGCCTATTAACGTTATACCATATAATGTATTACGTTATAACGTTATACCATATAACGTTATACAATATAACGTAATATGTTGAAACATTAGACCATATAACGTATTACGTTATAACGTTATATTATGTAACGTAATACGTGATAACGTTATACCATATGACGTATTACGATATAACGTTATACCATATAACGTTATACAATATAACGTAATATGTTGAAACATTAGACCATATAACGTATTACGTTATAACGTTATATTATATAACGTAATACGTGATAACGTTATACCATATAATGTATTACGTTATAATGTTTTACCATATAACGTTATACCGTGTAACGTATTACGTTATAACTTTATACCATATAACGTTATACTATATGACGTCGTACGTTATAACGTTTTACCATATAACGTTATACTATATAACGGAATACGTTATAACTTTATACCATATAACGTAATACGTTATAACGTTATACCATATATCATTATACTATGTAAGGTAATACGCTATAACGTTTTGCCATATAACGTATTACGTTACAACGTTATACCATATAACGTTATACTATATAGCGTTGTACGTTATAACATTTTACCATATAACCTTATACTACATAACGTAATACGTTATATTAGTTCTGTAAATATGAAACCGGAATTGGGCTATTAACGTAATACCATATAACGTATTACGTTATAACGTAATACCACACAACGTTATACTATATAACGTAATACGTTATAACCTTATACCATATAACGTATTACGATATAACGTTATACCATATAACGTTATACTATATAAAGTAATACGTTGAAACATTAGACCATATAACGTATTACGATATATCGATATACCATGTAACGTTATACTACATAACGTAATACGTTGAAACATTAGACCATATAACGTATTACATTATAACGTTTTTCCATATAACGTTATACTATATAACGTAATACGTTATAACGTTATACCATATAACATTTTACGTTATAACGTTATACCATATTTCGTTATACTATATAACCTAAGACGTTATAACGTTATACCATATAACATTTTACGTGATAACGTTATACCATATAATGTATTACGTTATAACGTTATACAATATAACGTTATACTATATAACGTAATACGTTATATCAGCTCTGTAAATATGAAACCGGTATTGTCCTATTAACGTTATACCATATAACGTATTACGTTATAACGTCATACCATACAACGTTATACTATATAACGTAGTACGTTATATCAGCTCTGTAAATATGAAACCGGAATTGTCCTATTAACGTTATACCATATAACGTAATACGTTATAACGTCATACCATACAAAGTTATACTATATAACGTAGTACGTTATAACGTTATACCATATTACGTTATACCATATTACGTTATACTATATAACGTAATACGTTATAACTTTATACCATATAACGTTATACTATATGACGTCGTACGTTTTAACGTTTTACCATATAACGTTATACTATATAACGTAATACGTTCTACCGAAATACTATATAACGTGATACGTTATAACGTTATACCATATAACGTGATGCTGTATAACGTACTACGTTATAACGTTATACCATATAACGTACTACGTTACAACGTTATACCATATAATGTATTACGTTATTACGTTATACCATATAATGCATTACGTTATAACGTTGTACCATATAATGCATTACGTTATAACGTTATACCATACAACGTTATACCATACAACGTTTTACGTTATAACGTTATATCATATTACGTTATATTATATAACGTAATACGTTATAACGTTATTCCATATAACGTATTACGATATAACGTTATACCATATAACGTTATACTATATAACGTAATACGTTGAAACGTCATGCCATATTACGTATTACTTTATAACGTTATACCATATAACGTAATACGTGATAACGTTATACCATATAATGTATTACGATATAACGTAATACCATATGACGTTATACTATATAACGTAATACGTTGAAACATTAGACCATATAACGTATTACTTTATAACGTTATACCATATTACGTTATACTATATAAGGTATTACGTTATAACGTTATACCATATAACGTATTACGATATAACGTTATACCATATAACGTTATACTATATAACGTAATACGTTGAAACGTCATGCCATATCACGTATTACTTTATAACGTTATACCATATAACGTAATACGTGATAACGTTATACCATATAATGTATTACGATATAACGTAATACCATATGACGTTATACTATATAACGTAATACGTTGAAACATTAGACCATATAACGTATTACGTTATAACGTTATACCATATAACGTAATACGTGATAACGTTATATCATATAATGTATTATGTTATAACGTTATACCATACAACGTTATACTACATAACGTAATAGGTTATAATGTTATAACATATAACGTATTACGATATAACGTTATACCATATAACGTTATACTATATAACGTAATACGTTGAAACGTCATACCATATAACGTATTACTTTATAACGTTATACCATATAACGTAATACGTGATAACGTTATACCATATAATGTATTACGATATAACGTTATACCATATGACGTTATACTATATAACGTAATACGTTGAAACACTAGACCATATAACGTATTACGTTATAACGTTATACCATATAACGTATTACGATATAACGTTATACCATATAACGTTATACTATATAACGTAATACGTTGAGACGTTAGAACATATAACGTATTACGATATAACGTTATACCATATAACGTTATACAATATAACGTAATACGTTGAAACATTAGACCATATAACGTATTACGTTATAACGTTTTACTACATAACGTTATTCTATATAACATAATACGTTATAACGTTATACCATATAACATTTTACGTTATAACGTTATACCATATTACGTTATGCGATATAACGTAATACGTTATAACGCTATACCATATAACATTTTACGTTATAACGTTATACCATATTACGTTATACTATATAACGCAATACGTTATAACGTTATACTATATAACGTAATACGTTGGAACATTAGACCATATATCGTATTACGTTAAAACGTTTTACCATATAACGTTATACTATATCACGTAATACGTTATAACGTTATACCATATAACATTTTACGTTATACCGTTATACCATATTACGTTATACTATATAACGTAATACGTTATAACGTTACACCATATAATGTATTACGTTATAACGTTATACCATACAACGTTATACTATGTAACGTAGTACGTTATAACGTTTTACTATATAACGTTATATTACATAACGTAATACGTTATAACGTTCTACCATATAACGTATTACGTTACAACGTTATACCATATAACATTATACTTTATAACGTAATACGTTATATCAGCACTGTAAATATGAAACCTGTATTTGCCTATTAACGTTATACCATATAACGTATTACGTTATAACGTCATACCATACAACGTTATACTATATAACGTAGTACGTTATAACGTTTTACCATATAACGTTATACTATATAACGTAATACGTTATAACGTCATACCATATAATGTATTACGTTATAATGTTTTACCATATAACGTTATACCATATAACGTTACACTATATAACGTCGTACGTTATAACGTTTTACCATATAACGTTATACCATATAACGTAATACGTGATAACGTTTTACCATATAACGTTATGCTATATACCTTAATACGTTGTAACGTTACACCATATAATGTATTCCGTTATAACGTTATACCATATAATGCATTACGTTATAACGTTATACCATCTAACGTAATGCGTTACAACGTAATACCATATAACGTAATACGTTATAACGTTATACCATATAAAATTATACTATGTAACGTAATGCGTTATAACGATTTACCATATAACGTATTACCTTACAACGTTATACCATATAACGTTATACTATATAACGTAATACGTTATAACGTTATACTATATAACGTAGTACGTTATATGGCCTTGAGTATTAAAAAAGACTAAAATTGTATCGGATTCGACTGGGACCAGTGTGAACACAGCGCAAAAACTCTGATAAGCGCTGTATAAAGCAGCAAATGTGGAGTAGATCGCGTATCGAATTGTCCATGTATCCCGAAAAATAGAGGATCTACGTTGAATTGAATTATTGGCCTTGAGAATTAAAAAAGACTAAAATTGTATCGTGTTCGACTGGAACCAGTGTGAACACAGCGCAAACATTATGATATGCGCTGTATAAAGCAGCAAATGTGGAGTAGAACGCGTATCGGATTGTCCATGTATCCCGAAAAACAGCGGAGATACGTTGAATTGAATTATTGGCCTTGAGAATTAAAAAAGACTAAAATTGTATCGTGTTCGACTGGGACCAGTGTGAACACAGTGCAAAAACTGTGATAAGAGCTGTATAAAGCAGCAAATGTGGAGTAGAACGCGTATCGAATTGTCCATGTATCCCGAAAAATAGAGGATCTACGTTGAATTGAATTATTGGCCTTGAGAATTAAAAAAGACTAAAATTGTATCGGATTCGACTGGGACCAGTGTGAACACAGTGCAAACATTCTGATATGCGCTGTATAAAGCAGCAAATGTTTAGTAGAACGCGTATCGAATTGTCCATGTATCCCGAAAAATAGAGGAACTACGTTGAATTTAATTATTGTCCTTGAGAATTAAAAAAGACTAAAATTGTATCGTGTTCGACTGGGACCAGTGTGAACACAGTGCAAAAACTGTGATAAGAGCTGTATAAAGCAGCAAATGTGGAGTAGAACGCGGATTGAATTGTCCATGTACCCCGAAAAACAGCGGAGATACGTTTAATTGAATTATTGGCCTTGAGAATTAAAAAAGACTAAAATTGTATCGGATTCGACTGGGACCAGTGTGAACACAGTGCAAAATCTCTGATAAGCGCTGTATAAAGCAGCAAATGTGGAGTAAAACGCGTATCGAATTGTCCATGTATCCCGAAAAATAGAGGATCTACGTTGAATTAAATTATTGGCCTTGAGAATTAAAAAGGACTAAAATTGTATCGTGTTCGACTGGAACCAGTATGAACACAGCGCAAACATTATGATATGCGCTGTATAAAGCAGCAAATGTGGAGTAGAACGCGTATTGAATTGTCCATGTATCCCGAAAAATAGAGGATCTACGTTGAATTTAATTATTGACCTTGAGAATTAAAAAAGACTAAAATTGTGTCGGATTTGACTGGGACCAGTGTGAACACATGCAAACATTCTGATATGCGCTGTATAAAGCAGCTAATGTGGAGTAGAACGCGTATCGAATTGTCCATGTATCCCGAAAAATAGAGGATCTACGTTGAATTTAATTATTGGCCTTGAGAATTAAAAAAGACTAAAATTGTATCGGATTCGACTGGGACCAGTGTGAACACAGTGCAAAAACTGTGACAAGCGCTGTATAAAGCAGCAAATGTGAAGTAGAACGCGTATCGAATTGTCCATGTATCCCGAAAAATAGAGGATCTACGTTGAATTTAATTATTGACCTTGAGAATTAAAAAAGACTAAAATTGTATCGTGTTCGACTGGGACCAGTGTGAACACAGTGCAAAAACTGTGATAAGCGCTGTATAAAGCAGCAAATGTGGAGTAGAACGCGTATCGAATTGTCCATGTATCCCGAAAAATAGAGGATCTACGTTGAATTTAATTATTGACCTTGAGAATTAAAAAAGACTAAAATTGTGTCGGATTTGACTGGGACCAGTGTGAACACAGTGCAAACATTCTGATATGCGCTGTATAAAGCAGCAAATGTGGAGTAGAACGCGTATCGAATTGTCCATGTATCCCGAAAAATAGAGGATCTACGTTGAATTTAATTATTGGCCTTGAGAATTAAAAAAGACTAAAATTGTATCGGATTTGACTCGGACCAGTGTGAACACAGTGCAAAAACTGTGATAAGCGCTGTATAAAGCAGCAAATGTGGAGTAGAACGCGTATCGAATTGTCCATGTATCCCGAAAAATAGAGGATCTACGTTGAATTTAATTATTGGCCTTGAGAATTAAAAAAGACTAAAATTGTATCGTGTTCGTCTGGGACCAGTGTGAACACAGTGCAAAAACTGTGATAAGCGCTGTATGAAGCAGCAAATGTGGAGTAGAACGCGTATCGAATTGTCCATGTATCCCGAAAAATAGAGGATCTACGTTGAATTTAATTATTGGCCTTGAGAATTAAAAAAGACTAAAATTGTATCGGATTCGACTGGGACCAGTGTGAACACAGTGCAAACATTCTGATATGCGCTGTATAAAGCAGCAAATGTGGAGTAGAACGCGTATCGAATTGTCCATGTATCCCGAAAAATAGAGGATCTACGTTGAATTTAATTATTGGCCTTGAGAATTAAAAAAGACTAAAATTGTATCGGATTTGACTCGGAACAGTGTGAACACAGTGCAAAAACTGTGATAAGCGCTGTATAAAGCAGCAAATGTGGAGTAGAACGCGTATCGAATTGTCCATGTATCCCGAAAAATAGAGGATCTACGTTGAATTTAATTATTGGCCTTGAGAATTGAAAAAGACTAAAATTGTATCGTGTTCGACTGGGACCAGTGTGAACACAGTGCAAAAACTGTGATAAGCGCTGTATAAAGCAGCAAATGTGGAGTAGAACGCGTATCGAATTGTCCATGTATCCCGAAAAATAGAGGGTCTACGTTGAATTTAATTATTGGCCTTGAGAATTAAAAAAGACTAAAATTGTATCGTGTTCGACTGGGACCAGTGTGAACACAGTGCAAAAACTGTGATAAGCGCTGTATAAAGCAGCAAATGTGGAGTAGAACGCGTATCGAATTGTCCATGTATCCCGAAAAATAGAGGATCTACGTTGAATTTAATTATTGGCCTTGAGAATTAAAAAAGACTAAAATTGTATCGGATTCGACTGGGACCAGTGTGAACACAGTGCAAACATTCTGATAAGCGCTGTATAAAGCAGCAAATGTGGAGTAGAACGCGTATCGAATTGTCCATGTATCCCGAAAAATAGAGGATCTACGTTGAATTTAATTATTGACCTTGAGAATTAAAAAAGACTAAAATTGTATCGGATTCGACTGGGACCAGTGTGAACACAGTGCAAGAACTGTGATAAGCGCTGTATAAAGCAGCAAATGTGGAGTAGAACGCGTATCGAATTGTCCATGTATCCCGCAAAATAGAGGATCTACGTTGAATTTAATTATTGGCCTTGAGAATTAAAAAAGACTAAAATTGTATCGTGTTCGTCTGGGACCAGTGTGAACACAGTGCAAAAACTGTGATAAGCGCTGTATAAAGCAGCAAATGTGGAGTAGAACGCGTATCGAATTGTCCATGTATCCCGCAAAATAGAGGATCTACGTTGAATTTAATTATTGGCCTTGAGAATTAAAAAAGACTAAAATTGTATCGTGTTCGTCTGGGACCAGTGTGAACACAGTGCAAAAACTGTGATAAGCGCTGTATAAAGCAGCAAATGTGGAGTAGAACGCGTATCGAATTGTCCATGTATCCCGCAAAATAGAGGATCTACGTTGAATTTAATTATTGACCTTGAGAATTAAAAAAGACTAAAATTGTGTCGGATTTGACTGGGACCAGTGTGAACACAGTGCAAACATTCTGATATGCGCTGTATAAAGCAGCAAATGTGGAGTAGAACGCGTATCGAATTGTCCATGTATCCCGAAAAATAGAGGATCTACGTTGAATTTAATTATTGGCCTTGAGAATTAAAAAAGACTAAAATTGTATCGTGCTCGTCTGGGACCAGTGTGAACACAGTGCAAAAACTGTGATAAGCGCTGTATAAAGCAGCAAATGTGGAGTAGAACGCGTATCGAATTGTCCATGTATCCCGCAAAATAGAGGATCTACGTTGAATTTAATTATTGGCCTTGAGAATTAAAAAAGACTAAAATTGTATCGTGTTCGTCTGGGACCAGTGTGAACACAGTGCAAAAACTGTGATAAGCGCTGTATAAAGCAGCAAATGTGGAGTAGAACGCGTATCGAATTGTCCATGTATCCCGAAAAATAGAGGATCTACGTTGAATTTAATTATTGACCTTGAGAATTAAAAAAGACTAAAATTGTGTCGGATTTGACTGGGACCAGTGTGAACACAGTGCAAACATTCTGATATGCGCTGTATAAAGCAGCAAATGTGGAGTAGAACGCGTATCGAATTGTCCATGTATCCCGAAAAATAGAGGATCTACGTTGAATTTAATTATTGGCCTTGAGAATTAAAAAAGACTAAAATTGTATCGGATTTGACTCGGACCAGTGTGAACACAGTGCAAAAACTGTGATAAGCGCTGTATAAAGCAGCAAATGTGGAGTAGAACGCGTATCGAATTGTCCATGTATCCCGAAAAATAGAGGATCTACGTTGAATTTAATTATTGACCTTGAGAATTAAAAAAGACTAAAATTGTATCGTGTTCGACTGGGACCAGTGTGAACACAGTGCAAAAACTGTGACAAGCGCTGTATAAAGCAGCAAATGTGAAGTAGAACGCGTATCGAATTGTCCATGTATCCCGAAAAATAGAGGATCTACGTTGAATTTAATTATTGACCTTGAGAATTAAAAAAGACTAAAATTGTATCGTGTTCGACTGGGACCAGTGTGAACACAGTGCAAAAACTGTGATAAGCGCTGTATAAAGCAGCAAATGTGGAGTAGAACGCGTATCGAATTGTCCATGTATCCCGCAAAATAGAGGATCTACGTTGAATTTAATTATTGGCCTTGAGAATTAAAAAAGACTAAAATTGTATCGTGTTCGTCTGGGACCAGTGTGAACACAGTGCAAAAACTGTGATAAGCGCTGTATAAAGCAGCAAATGTGGAGTAGAACGCGTATCGAATTGTCCATGTATCCCGAAAAATAGAGGATCTACGTTGAATTTAATTATTGGCCTTGAGAATTAAAAAAGACTAAAATTGTATCGTGTTCGACTAGGACCAGTGTGAACACAGTGCAAAAACTGTGATAAGCGCTGTATAAAGCAGCAAATGTGGAGTAGAACGGGTATCGAATTGTCCATGTATCCCGAAAAATAGAGGATCTACGTTGAATTTAATTATTGGCCTTGAGAATTAAAAAAGACTAAAATTGTATCGGATTCGACTGGGACCAGTGTGAACACAGTGCAAAAACTGTGACAAGCGCTGTATAAAGCAGCAAATGTGAAGTAGAACGCGTATCGAATTGTCCATGTATCCCGAAAAATAGAGGATCTACGTTGAATTTAATTATTGACCTTGAGAATTAAAAAAGACTAAAATTGTGTCGGATTTGACTGGGACCAGTGTGAACACAGTGCAAACATTCTGATATGCGCTGTATAAAGCAGCAAATGTGGAGTAGAACGCGTATCGAATTGTCCATGTATCCCGAAAAATAGAGGATCTACGTTGAATTTAATTATTGGCCTTGAGAATTAAAAAAGACTAAAATTGTATCGGATTTGACTCGGACCAGTGTGAACACAGTGCAAAAACTGTGATAAGCGCTGTATAAAGCAGCAAATGTGGAGTAGAACGCGTATCGAATTGTCCATGTATCCCGAAAAATAGAGGATCTACGTTGAATTTAATTATTGGCCTTGAGAATTAAAAAAGACTAAAATTGTATCGTGTTCGACTGGGACCAGTGTGAACACAGTGCAAAAACTGTGATAAGCGCTGTATAAAGCAGCAAATGTGGAGTAGAACGTGTATCGAATTGTCCATGTATCCCGAAAAATAGAGGATCTACGTTGAATTTAATTATTGACCTTGAGAATTAAAAAAGACTAAAATTGTGTCGGATTTGACTGGGACCAGTGTGAACACAGTGCAAACATTCTGATATGCGCTGTATAAAGCAGCAAATGTGGAGTAGAACGCGTATCGAATTGTCCATGTATCCCGAAAAATAGAGGATCTACGTTGAATTTAATTATTGGCCTTGAGAATTAAAAAAGACTAAAATTGTATAAGATTCGACTGGGACCAGTGTGAACACAGTGCAAAAACTGTGACAAGCGCTGTATAAAGCAGCAAATGTGAAGTAGAACGCGTATCGAATTGTCCATGTATCCCGCAAAATAGAGGATCTACGTTGAATTTAATTATTGGCCTTGAGAATTAAAAAAGACTAAAATTGTATCGTGTTCGTCTGGGACCAGTGTGAACACAGTGCAAAAACTGTGATAAGCGCTGTATAAAGCAGCAAATGTGGAGTAGAACGCGTATCGAATTGTCCATGTATCCCGAAAAATAGAGGATCTACGTTGAATTTAATTATTGACCTTGAGAATTAAAAAAGACTAAAATTGTGTCGGATTTGACTGGGACCAGTGTGAACACAGTGCAAACATTCTGATATGCGCTGTATAAAGCAGCAAATGTGGAGTAGAACGCGTATCGAATTGTCCATGTATCCCGAAAAATAGAGGATCTACGTTGAATTTAATTATTGGCCTTGAGAATTAAAAAAGACTAAAATTGTATCGGATTTGACTCGGACCAGTGTGAACACAGTGCAAAAACTGTGATAAGCGCTGTATAAAGCAGCAAATGTGGAGTAGAACGCGTATCGAATTGTCCATGTATCCCGAAAAATAGAGGATCTACGTTGAATTTAATTATTGGCCTTGAGAATTAAAAAAGACTAAAATTGTATCGTGTTCGTCTGGGACCAGTGTGAACACAGTGCAAAAACTGTGATAAGCGCTGTATAAAGCAGCAAATGTGGAGTAGAACGCGTATCGAATTGTCCATGTATCCCGAAAAATAGAGGATCTACGTTGAATTTAATTATTGGCCTTGAGAATTAAAAAAGACTAAAATTGTATCGGATTCGACTGGGACCAGTGTGAACACAGTGCAAAAACTGTGACAAGCGCTGTATAAAGCAGCAAATGTGAAGTAGAACGCGTATCGAATTGTCCATGTATCCCGAAAAATAGAGGATCTACGTTGAATTTAATTATTGACCTTGAGAATTAAAAAAGACTAAAATTGTATCGTGTTCGACTGGGACCAGTGTGAACACAGTGCAAAAACTGTGATAAGCGCTGTATAAAGCAGCAAATGTGGAGTAGAACGCGTATCGAATTGTCCATGTATCCCGCAATATAGAGGATCTACGTTGAATTTAATTATTGGCCTTGAGAATTAAAAAAGACTAAAATTGTATCGTGTTCGTCTGGGACCAGTGTGAACACAGTGCAAAAACTGTGATAAGCGCTGTATAAAGCAGCAAATGTGGAGTAGAACGCGTATCGAATTGTCCATGTATCCCGAAAAATAGAGGATCTACGTTGAATTTAATTATTGGCCTTGAGAATTAAAAAAGACTAAAATTGTATCGTGTTCGACTGGGACCAGTGTGAACACAGTGCAAAAACTGTGATAAGCGCTGTATAAAGCAGCAAATGTGGAGTAGAACGCGTATCGAATTGTCCATGTATCCCGAAAAATAGAGGATCTACGTTGAATTTAATTATTGGCCTTGAGAATTAAAAAAGACTAAAATTGTATCGGATTCGACTGGGACCAGTGTGAACACAGTGCAAAAACTGTGACAAGCGCTGTATAAAGCAGCAAATGTGAAGTAGAACGCGTATCGAATTGTCCATGTATCCCGAAAAATAGAGGATCTACGTTGAATTTAATTATTGACCTTGAGAATTAAAAAAGACTAAAATTGTATCGTGTTCGACTGGGACCAGTGTGAACACAGTGCAAAAACTGTGATAAGCGCTGTATAAAGCAGCAAATGTGGAGTAGAACGCGTATCGAATTGTCCATGTATCCCGCAATATAGAGGATCTACGTTGAATTTAATTATTGGCCTTGAGAATTAAAAAAGACTAAAATTGTATCGTGTTCGTCTGGGACCAGTGTGAACACAGTGCAAAAACTGTGATAAGCGCTGTATAAAGCAGCAAATGTGGAGTAGAACGCGTATCGAATTGTCCATGTATCCCGAAAAATAGAGGATCTACGTTGAATTTAATTATTGACCTTGAGAATTAAAAAAGACTAAAATTGTGTCGGATTTGACTGGGACCAGTGTGAACACAGTGCAAAAACTGTGATAAGCGCTGTATAAAGCAGCAAATGTGGAGTAGAACGCGTATCGAATTGTCCATGTATCCCGAAAAATAGAGGATCTACGTTGAATTTAATTATTGGCCTTGAGAATTAAAAAAGACTAAAATTGTATCGGATTCGACTGGGACCAGTGTGAACACAGTGCAAAAACTGTGACAAGCGCTGTATAAAGCAGCAAATGTGAAGTAGAACGCGTATCGAATTGTCCATGTATCCCGAAAAATAGAGGATCTACGTTGAATTTAATTATTGACCTTGAGAATTAAAAAAGAATAATACTGTATCGTGTTCGACTGGGACCAGTGTGAACACAGTGCAAAAACTGTGATAAGCGCTGTATAAAGCAGCAAATGTGGAGTAGAACGCGTATCGAATTGTCCATGTATCCCGCAAAATAGAGGATCTACGTTGAATTTAATTATTGGCCTTGAGAATTAAAAAAGACTAAAATTGTATCGTGTTCGTCTGGGACCAGTGTGAACACAGTGCAAAAACTGTGATAAGCGCTGTATAAAGCAGCAAATGTGGAGTAGAACGCGTATCGAATTGTCCATGTATCCCGAAAAATAGAGGATCTACGTTGAATTTAATTATTGACCTTGAGAATTAAAAAAGACTAAAATTGTATCGGATTTGACTCGGACCAGTGTGAACACAGTGCAAAAACTGTGATAAGCGCTGTATAAAGCAGCAAATGTGGAGTAGAACGCGTATCGAATTGTCCATGTATCCCGAAAAATAGAGGATCTACGTTGAATTTAATTATTGGCCTTGAGAATTAAAAAAGACTAAAATTGTATCGTGTTCGACTGGGACCAGTGTGAACACAGTGCAAAAACTGTGATAAGCGCTGTATAAAGCAGCAAATGTGGAGTAGAACGCGTATCGAATTGTCCATGTATCCCGCAAAATAGAGGATCTACGTTGAATTTAATTATTGGCCTTGAGAATTAAAAAAGACTAAAATTGTATCGTGTTCGTCTGGGACCAGTGTGAACACAGTGCAAAAACTGTGATAAGCGCTGTATAAAGCAGCAAATGTGGAGTAGAACGCGTATCGAATTGTCCATGTATCCCGAAAAATAGAGGATCTACGTTGAATTTAATTATTGACCTTGAGAATTAAAAAAGACTAAAATTGTGTCGGATTTGACTCGGACCAGTGTGAACACAGTGCAAAAACTGTGATAAGCGCTGTATAAAGCAGCAAATGTGGAGTAGAACGCGTATCGAATTGTCCATGTATCCCGAAAAATAGAGGATCTACGTTGAATTTAATTATTGGCCTTGAGAACTAAAAAAGACTAAAATTGTATCGTGTTCGACTGGGACCAGTGTGAACACAGTGCAAAAACTGTGATAAGCGCTGTATAAAGCAGCAAATGTGGAGTAGAACGCGTATCGAATTGTCCATGTATCCCGAAAAATAGAGGATCTACGTTGAATTTAATTATTGGCCTTGAGAATTAAAAAAGACTAAAATTGTATCGTGTTCGTCTGGGACCAGTGTGAACACAGTGCAAAAACTGTGATAAGCGCTGTATAAAGCAGCAAATGTGGAGTGGAACGCGTATCGAATTGTCCATGTATCCCGAAAAATAGAGGATCTACGTTGAATTTAATTATTGGCCTTGAGAATTAAAAAAGACTAAAATTGTATCGTGTTCGACTGGGACCAGTGTGAACACAGTGCAAAAACTGTGATAAGCGCTGTATAAAGCAGCAAATGTGGAGTAGAACGCGTATCGAATTGTCCACGTATCCCGAAAAATAGAGGATCTACGTTGAATTTAATTATTGGCCTTGAGAATTAAAAAAGACTAAAATTGTATCGGATTCGACTGGGACCAGTGTGAACACAGTGCAAAAACTGTGACAAGCGCTGTATAAAGCAGCAAATGTGAAGTAGAACGCGTATCGAATTGTCCATGTATCCCGAAAAATAGAGGATCTACATGGAACTTAATTATTGACCTTGAGAATTAAAAAAGACTAAAATTGTATCGTGTTCGACTGGGACCAGTGTGAACACAGTGCAAAAACTGTGATAAGCGCTGTATAAAGCAGCAAATGTGGAGTAGAACGCGTATCGAATTGTCCATGTATCCCGAAAAATAGAGGATCTACGTTGAATTTAATTATTGACCTTGAGAATTAAAAAAGACTAAAATTGTATCGTGTTCGACTGGGACCAGTGTGAACACAGTGCAAAAACTGTGATAAGCGCTGTATAAAGCAGCAAATGTGGAGTAGAACGCGTATCGAATTGTCCATGTATCCCGAAAAATAGAGGATCTACGTTGAATTTAATTATTGACCTTGAGAATTAAAAAAGACTAAAATTGTGTCGGATTTGACTGGGACCAGTGTGAACACAGTGCAAACATTCTGATATGCGCTGTATAAAGCAGCAAATATGGAGTAGAACGCGTATCGAATTGTCCATGTATCCCGAAAAATAGAGGATCGACGTTGAATTGAATTATTGGCCTTGAGAAATAAAAAGGACTAAAATTGTATCGTGTTCGACTGGGACCAGTGTGAACACAGTGCAAAAACTGTGATAAGCGCTGTATAAAGCAGCAAATGTGGAGTAGAACGCGTATCGAATTGTCCATGTATCCCGAAAAATAGAGGATCTACGTTGAATTTAATTATTGGCCTTGAGAATTGAAAAAGACTAAAATTGTATCGTGTTCGAATGGGACCAGTGTGAACACAGTGCAAAAACTGTGATAAGCGCTGTATAAAGCAGCAAATGTGGAGTAGAACGCGTATCGAATTGTCCATGTATCCCGAAAAATAGAGGGTCTACGTTGAATTTAATTATTGGCCTTGAGAATTAAAAAAGACTAAAATTGTATCGGATTCGACTGGGACCAGTGTGAACACAGTGCAAAAACTGTGATAAGCGCTGTATGAAGCAGCAAATGTGGAGTAGAACGCGTATCGAATTGTCCATGTATCCCGAAAAATAGAGGATCTACGTTGAATTTAATTATTGGCCTTGAGAATTAAAAAAGACTAAAATTGTATCGTGTTCGACTGGGACCAGTGTGAACACAGTGCAAAAACTGTGATAAGCGCTGTATAAAGCAGCAAATGTGGAGTAGAACACGTATCGAATTGTCCATGTATCCCGAAAAATAGAGGATCTACGTTGAATTTAATTATTGGCCTTGAGAATTAAAAAAGACTAAAATTGTATCGGATTTGAATGGGACCAGTGTGAACACACCGCATTCATTCTGATATGCGCTGCATAAAGCAGCAAATGTAGAGTAGAAGGCGTATCGAATTGTCCATGTATCCCGAAAAACAGCGGAGAAACGTTGAATTGAATTCTTGGCCTTGAGATTTAAAAAAAAACTAAAATTGTATCGCATTCGACTGGGACCAGTTTGAACACAGTCCAAACAGTCTCATATACGATGTATAAAGCAGCAAATGAGGAGTAGAACGCGTATCGAATTGTCCATGTATCCCGTAAAACAGCGGAGATACGTTGAATTGAATTATTTGCCTTGAGAATTAAAAAACCCTAAAATTGTATCGGACTTGACTGGGACCATTGTGCAAACGTACTCATATGCGCTGTATAAAGCAGGTAATGTAGAGTAGAACGCGTATCGAATTGTCCATGTATCCCGAAAAACAGCGGAGATAAGTTGAATTGAATTCTTGGCCTTGAGAATTAAAAAAGACTAAAATTGTATCGTGTTCGACTGGGACCAGTGTGAACACAGTGCAAAAACTGTGATAAGCGCTGTATAAAGCAGCAAATGTGGAGTAGAACGCGTATCGAATTGTCCATGTATCCCGATAAATAGAGGATCTACGTTGAATTTAATTATTGGCCTTGAGAATTAAAAAAGACTAAAATTGTATCGGATTCGACTGGGACCAGTGTGAACACAGTGCAAAAACTGTGATAAGCGCTGTATAAAGCAGCAAATGTGGAGTAGAACGCGTATCGAATTGTCCATGTATCCCGAAAAATAGAGGATCTACGTTGAATTTAATTATTGGCCTTGAGAATTAAAAAAGACTAAAATTGTATCGTGTTCGACTGGGACCAGTGTGAACACAGTGCAAAAACTGTGATAAGCGCTGTATAAAGCAGCAAATGTGGAGTAGAACGCGTATCGAATTGTCCATGTATCCCGAAAAATAGAGGCTCTACGTTGAATTGAATTATTGGCCTTGAGAATTAAAAAAGACTAAAATTGTATCGTGTTCGACTGGGACCAGTGTGAACACAGTGCAAAAACTGTGATAAGCGCTGTATAAAGCAGCAAATGTGGAGTAGAACGCGTATCGAATTGTCCATGTATCCCGAAAAACAGCGGAGATACGTTGAATTGAATTAATGGCCTTGAGAATTAAAAAAGACTAAAATTGCATCGGATTTCACTCGGACCAGTGTGAACACAGTGCAAAAACTGTGACAAGCGCTGTATAAAGCAGCAAATGTGGAGTAGAACGCATATCGAATTGTCCATGTATCCCGAAAAATAGAGGATCTACGTTGAATTTAATTATTGGCCTTGAGAATTAAAAAAGACTAAAATTGTATCGTGCTCGACTGGGACCAGTGTGAACACAGTGCAAAAACTGTTAGAAGCGCTGTATAAAGCAGCAAATGTGGAGTAGAACGCGTATCGAATTGTCCATGTATCCCGAAAAATAGAGGATCTACGTTGAATTTAATTATTGGCCTTGAGAATTAAAAAAGACTAAAATTTTATCGTGTTCGACTGGGACCAGTGTGAACACAGTGCAAAAACTGTGATAAGCGCTGTATAAAGCAGCAAATGTGGAGTAGAACGCGTATCGAATTGTCCATGTATCCCGAAAAATAGAGGATCTACGTTGAATTTAATTATTGGCCTTGAGAATTAAAAAAGACTAAAATTGTATCGTGTTCGACTGGGACCAGTGTGAACACAGTGCAAAAACTGTGATAAGCGCTGTATAAAGCAGCAAATGTGGAGTAGAACGCGTATCGAATTGTCCATGTATCCCGAAAAATAGAGGATCTACGTTGAATTTAATTATTGGCCTTGAGAATTAAAAAAGACTAAAATTGTATCGTGTTCGACTGGAAACAGTGTGAACACAGCGCAAACATTATGATATGCGCTGTATAAAGCAGCAAATGTGGAGTAGAACGCGTATCGAATTGTCCATGTATCCCGAAAAATAGAGGATCTACGTTGAATTTAATTATTGGCCTTGAGAATTAAAAAAGACTAAAATTGTATCGTGTTCGACTGGGACCAGTGTGAACACAGTGCAAAAACTGTGATAAGCGCTGTATAAAGCAGCAAATGTGGAGTAGAACGCGTATCGAATTGTCCATGTATCCCGAAAAATAGAGGATCTACGTTGAATTTAATTATTGGCCTTGACAATTAAAAAGGACAAAAATTGTATCGTGTTCGACTGGAACCAGTGTGAACACAGTGCAAAAACTGTGATAAGCGCTGTATAATGCAGCAAATGTGGAGTAGAACGCGTATCGAATTGTCCATGTATCCCGATAAATAGAGGATCTACGTTGAATTTAATTATTGGCCTTGAGAATTAAAAAAGACTAAAATTGTATCGGATTCGACTGGGACCAGTGTGAACACAGTGCAAAAACTGTGATAAGCGCTGTATAAAGCAGCAAATGTGGAGTAGAACGCGTATCGAATTGTCCATGTATCCCGAAAAATAGAGGATCTACGTTGAATTTAATTATTGGCCTTGAGAATTAAAAAAGACTAAAATTGTATCGTGTTCGACTGGGACCAGTGTGAACACAGTGCAAAAACTGTGATAAGCGCTGTATAAAGCAGCAAATGTGGAGTAGAACGCGTATCGAATTGTCCATGTATCCCGAAAAACAGCGGAGATACGTTGAATTGAATTATTGGCCTTGAGAATTAAAAAAGACTAAAATTGTATCGTGTTCGACTGGAACCAGTGTGAACACAGTGCAAAAACTGTGATAAGCGCTGTATAAAGCAGCAAATGTGGAGTAGAACGCGTATCGAATTGTCCATGTATCCCGAAAAATAGAGGATATACGTTGAATTTAATTATTGGCCTTGAGAATTAAAAAAGACTAAAATTGTATCGGATTCGACTGGGACCAGTGTGAACACAGTGCAAAAACTGTGATAAGCGCTGTATAAAGCAGCAAATGTGGAGTAGAACGAGTATCGAATTGTCCATGTATCCCGAAAAACAGCGGAGATACGTTGAATTGAATTATTGGCCTTGGGAATTAAAAAAGACTAAAATTGTATCGTGTTCGACTGGGACCAGTGTGAACACAGTGCAAAAACTGTGATAAGCGCTGTATAAAGCAGCAAATGTGGAGTAGAACGCGTATCGAATTGTCCATGTATCCCGAAAAATAGAGGATCTACGTTGAATTTAATTATTGGCCTTGAGAATTAAAAAAGACTAAAATTGTATCGTGTTCGACTGGGACCAGTGTGAACACAGTGCAAAAACTGTGATAAGCGCTGTATAAAGCAGCAAATGTGGAGTAGAACGCGTATCGAATTGTCCATGTATCCCGAAAAACAGCGGAGATACGTTGAATTGAATTAATGGCCTTGAGAATTAAAAAAGACTAAAATTGCATCGGATTTCACTCAGACCAGTGTGAACACAGTGCAAAAACTGTGATAAGCGCTGTATAAAGCAGCAAATGTGGAGTAGAACGCGTATCGAATTGTCCATGTATCCCGAAAAATAGAGGATCTACGTTGAATTTAATTATTGGCCTTGAGAATTAAAAAAGACTAAAATTGTATCGTGTTCGACTGGGACCAGTGTGAACACAGTGCAAAAACTGTGATAAGCGCTGTATAATGCAGCAAATGTGGAGTAGAACGCGTATCGAATTGTCCATGTATCCCGAAAAATAGAGGATCTACGTTGAATTTAATTATTGGCCTTGAGAATTAAAAAAGACTAAAATTGTATCGGATTCGACTGGGACCAGTGTGAACACAGTGCAAAAACTGTGATAAGCGCTGTATAAAGCAGCAAATGTGGAGTAGAACGCGTATCGAATTGTCCATGTATCCCGAAAAATAGAGGATCTACGTTGAATTTAATTATTGGCCTTGAGAATGAAAAAAGACTAAAATTGTATCGTGTTCGACTGGGACCAGTGTGAACACAGTGCAAAAACTGTGATAAGCGCTGTATAAGGCAGCAAATCTGGAGTAGAACGCGTATCGAATTGTCCATGTATCCCGAAAAATAGAGGATCTACGTTGAATTTAATTATTGGCCTTGAGAATTAAAAAAGACTAAAATTGTATCGGATTCGACTGGGACCAGTGTGAACACAGTGCAAACATTCTGATATGCGCTGTATAAAGCAGCAAATGTGGAGTAGAACGCGTATTGAATTCTCCATGTATCCCGAAAAACAGCGGAGACACGTTGAATTGACATATTGGCCTTGAGAATTAAAAAAGACTAAAATTGAATAGGATTCGACTGGGACCAGTGTGAACACAGTGCAAAAACTGTGATAAGCGCTGTATAAAGCAGCAAATGTGGAGTAGTACGCGTATCGAATTGTCCATGTATCCCGAAAAATAGAGGATCTACGTTGAATTTAATTATTGGCCTTGAGAATTAAAAAAGACTAAAATTGTATCGGATTCGACTGGGACCAGTGTGAACACAGTGCAAAAACTGTGATAAGCGCTGTATAAAGCAGCAAATGTGGAGTAGAACGCGTATCGAATTGTCCATGTATCCCGAAAAATAGAGGATCTACGTTGAATTTAATTGTTGGCCTTGAGAATTAAAAAAGACTAAAATTGTATCGTGTTCGACTGGGACCAGTGTGAACACAGTGCAAAAACTGTGATAAGCGCTGTATAAAGCAGCAAATGTGGAGTAGAACGCGTATCGAGTTGTCCATGTATCCCGAAAAATAGAGGATCTACGTTGAATTTAATTATTGGCCTTGAGAATTAAAAAAGACTAAAATTTTATCGGATTCGACTGGGACCAGTGTGAACACAGTGCAAAAACTGTGATAAGCGCTGTATAAAGCAGCAAATGTGGAGTAGAACGCGTATCGAATTGTCCATGTATCCCGAAAAATAGAGGATATACGTTGAATTTAATTATTGGCCTTGAGAATTAAAAAAGACTAAAATTGTATCGGATTCGACTGGGACCAGTGTGAACACAGCGCAAACATTATGATATGCGCTGTATAAAGCAGCAAATGTGGAGTAGAACGCGTATCGAATTGTCCATGTATCCCGAAAAATAGAGGATCTACGTTGAATTTAATTATTGGCCTTGAGAATTAAAAAAGACTAAAATTGTATCGGATTCGACTGGGACCAGTGTGAACACAGTGCAAAAACTGTGATAAGCGCTGTATAAAGCAGCAAATGTGGAGTAGAACGCGTATCGAATTGTCCATGTATCCCGAAAAATAGAGGATCTACATTGAATTTAATTATTGGCCTTGAGAATTAAAAAAGACTAAAATTGTATCGTGTTCGACAGGGACCAGTGTGAACACAGTGCAAAAACTGTGATAAGCGCTGTATAAAGCAGCAAATGTGGAGTAGAACCCGTATCGAATTGTCCATGTATCCCGAAAAATAGAGGATCTACGTTGAATTTAATTATTGGCCTTGAGAATTAAAATAGACTAAAATTGTATCGTGTTCGACTGGAACAAGTGTGAACACAGTGCAAACATTATGATATGCGCTGTATAAAGCAGCAAATGTGGAGTAGAACGCGTATTGAATTGTCCATGTATCCCGAAAAACAGCGGAGATACGTTGAATTGAATTATTGGCCTTGAGAATTAAAAAAGACTAAAATTGTATCGGATTCGACTGGGACCAGTGTGAACACAGTGCAAAAACTCTGATAAGCGCTGTATAAAGCAGCAAATGTGGAGTAGAACGCGTATCGAATTGTCCATTTACCCCGAAAAACAGCGGAGATACGTTGAATTGAATTATTGGCCTTGAGAATTAAAAAAGACTAAAATTGCATCGTGTTCGACTGGAACCAGTGTGAACACAGCGCAAACATTATGATATGCGCTGTATAAAGCAGCAAATGTGGAGTAGAACGCGTATCGAGTTGTCCATGTATCCCGAAAAATAGAGGATCTACGTTGAATTTAATTGTTGGCCTTGAGAATTAAAAAAGACTAAAATTGTATCGTGTTCGACTGGGACCAGTGTGAACACAGTGCAAAAACTGTGATAAGCGCTGTATAATGCAGCAAATGTGGAGTAGAACGCGTATCGAGTTGTCCGTGTATCCCGAAAAATAGAGGATCTACGTTGAATTTAATTATTGGCCTTGAGAATTAAAAAAGATTAAATTGTATCGGATTCGACTGGGACCAGTGTGAACACAGTGCAAACATTCTGATATGCGCTGTATAAAGCACCAAATGTGGAGTAGAACGCGTATCGAATTGTCCATGTATCCCGCAAAATAGAGGATCTACGTTGAATTTAATTATTGGCCTTGAGAATTAAAAAAGACTAAAATTGTATCGTGTTCGGCTGGGACCAGTGTGAACACAGTGCAGAAACTGTGATAAGCGCTGTATAAAGCAGCAAATGTGGAGTAGAACGCGTATCGAATTGTCCATGTATCCCGAAAAATAGAGGATCTACGTTGAATTTAATTATTGGCCTTGAGAATTAAAAAAGACTACAATTGTATCGCATTCGACTGGGACCAGTGTGAACACAGTGCAAAGACTCTGATAAGCGCTGTATAAAGCAGCAAATGTGGAGTAGAACGCGTATCGAATTGTCCATGTATCCCGGAAAATAGAGGATCTACGTTTTATTTAATTATTGGCCTTGAGAATTAAAAAAGACTAAAATTGTATCGTGTTCGGCTGGGACCAGTGTGAACACAGTGCAGAAACTGTGATAAGCGCTGTATAAAGCAGCAAATGTGGAGTAGAACGCGTATCGAATTGTCCATGTATCAAGAAAAATAGAGCATCTACGTTGAATTTAATTATTGGCCTTGAGAATTAAAAAAGACTAAAAGTGTATCGCATTCGACTGGGACCAGTGTGAACACAGTGCAAAAACTCTGATAAGCGCTGTATAAAGCAGCAAATGTGGAGTAGAACGCGTATCGAATTGTCCATGTATCCCGCAAAATAGAGGATCTACGTTGAATTTAATTATTGGCCTTGAGAATTAAAAAAGACTAAAATTGTATCGTGTTCGGCTGGGACCAGTGTGAACACAGTGCAGAAACTGTGATAAGCGCTGTATAAAGCAGCAAATGTGGAGTAGAACGCGTATCGAATTGTCCATGTATCCCGGAAAATAGAGGATCTACGTTGAATTTAATTATTGGCCTTGAGAATTAAAAAAGACTAAAATTGTATCGTGTTCGGCTGGGACCAGTGTGAACACAGTGCAGAAACTGTGATAAGCGCTGTATAAAGCAGCAAATGTGGAGTAGAACGCGTATCGAATTGTCCATGTATCCCGAAAAATAGAGGATCTACGTTGAATTTAATTAGTGGCCTTGAGAATTAAAAAAGACTAAAATTGTATCGGATTCGACTGGGACCAGTGTGAACACAGTGCAAACATTCTGATATGCGCTGTATAAAGCAGCAAATGTGGAGTAGAACGCGTATCGAATTGTCCATGTATCCCGAAAAATAGAGGATCTACGTTGAATTTAATTATTGGCCTTGAGAATTAAAAAAGACTAAAATTGTATCGTGTTCGACTGGGACCAGTGTGAACAAAGTGCAAAAACTGTGATAGGCGCTGTATAAAGCAGCAAATGTGGAGTAGAACGCGTATCGAATTGTCCATGTATCCCGAAAAATAGAGGATCTACGTTGAATTTAATTATTGGCCTTGAGAATTAAAAAAGACTAAAATTGTATCGTGTTCGTCTGGGACCAGTGTGAACACAGTGCAAAAACTGTGATAAGCGCTGTATAAAGCAGCAAATGTGGAGTAGAACGCGTATCGAATTGTCCATGTATCCCGAAAAATAGAGGATCTACGTTGAATTTAATTATTGGCCTTGAGAATTAAAAAAGACTAAAATTGTATCGTGTTCGACTGGGACCAGTGTGAACACAGTGCAAACATACTGCAATGCGCTGTATAAAGCAGCAAATGTGGAGTAGAACGCGTATCGAATTGTCCATGTATCCCGGAAAATAGAGGATCTACGTTGAATTTAATTATTGGCCTTGAGAATTAAAAAAGACTAAAATTGTATCGGATTCGACTGGGACCAGTGTGAACACAGTGCAAAAACTGTGATAAGCGCTGTATAAAGCAGCAAATGTGGAGTAGAACCCGTATCGAATTGTCCATGTATCCCGAAAAATAGAGGATCTACGTTGAATTTAATTATTGGCCTTGAGAATTAAAAAAGACTAAAATTGTATCGTGTTCGACTGGGACCAGTGTGAACACAGTGCAAAAACTGTGATAAGCGCTGTATAAAGCAGCAAATGTGGAGTAGAACGCGTATCGAATTGTCCATGTATCCCGAAAAATAGAGGATCTACGTTGAATTTAATTATTGGCCTTGAGAATTAAAAAAGACTAAAATTGTATCGTGTTCGTCTGGGACCAGTGTGAACACAGTGCAAAAACTGTGATAAGCGCTGTATAAAGCAGCAAATGTGGAGTAGAACGCGTATCGAATTGTCCATGTATCCCGAAAAATAGAGGATCTACGTTGAATTTAATTATTGGCCTTGAGAATTAAAAAAGACTAAAATTGTATCGCATTCGACTGGGACCAGTGTGAACACAGTGCAAAAACTCTGATAAGCGCTGTATAAAGCAGCAAATGTGGAGTAGAACGTGTATCGAATTGTCCATGTATCCCGAAAAATAGAGGATCTACGTTGAATTTAATTATTGGCCTTGATAATTAAAAAAGACTAAAATTGTATCGTGTTCGACTGGGACCAGTGTGAACACAGTGCAAAAACTGTGATAAGCGCTGTATAAAGCAGCAAATGTGGAGTAGAACGCGTATCGAATTGTCCATGTATCCCGAAAAATAGAGGATCTACGTTGAATTTAATTATTGGCCTTGAGAATTAAAAAAGACTAAAATTGTATCGTGTTCGACTGGGACCAGTGTGAACACAGTGCAAACATTCTGAAATTCGCTGTATAAAGCAGCAAATGTGGAGTAGAACGCGTATCGAATTGTCCATGTATCGCGAAAAATAGAGGATCTACGTTGAATTTAATTATTGGCCTTGAGAATTAAAAAAGACTAAAATTGTATTGGATTCGACTGGGACCAGTGTGAACACAGTGCAAAAGCTGTGATAAGCGCTGTATAAAGCAGCAAATGTGGAGTAGAACCCGTATCGAATTGTCCATGTATCCCGAAAAATAGAGGATCTACGTTGAATTTAATTATTGGCCTTGAGAATTAAAAAAGACTAAAATTGTATCGTGTTCGACTGGGACCAGTGTGAACACAGTGCAAAAACTGTGATAAGCGCTGTATAAAGCAGCAAATGTGGAGTAGAACGCGTATCGAATTGTCCATGTATCCCGAAAAATAGAGGATCTACGTTGAATTTAATTATTGGCCTTGAGAATTAAAAAAGACTAAAATTGTATCGTGTTCGACTGGGACCAGTGTGAACACAGTGCAAACATACTGCAATGCGCTGTATAAAGCAGCAAATGTGGAGTAGAACGCGTATCGAATTGTCCATGTATCCCGAAAAATAGAGGATCTACGTTGAATTTAATTATTGGCCTTGAGAATTAAAAAAGACTAAAATTGTATCGTGTTCGACTGGGACCACTGTGAACACAGTGCAAACATTCTGAAATTCGCTGTATAAAGCAGCAAATGTGGAGTCGAACGCGTATCGAATTGTCCATGTATCCCGAAAAATGGAGGATCTACGTTGAATTTAATTATTGGCCTTGAGAATTAAAAAAGACTAAAATTGTATCGGATTCGACTGGGACCAGTGTGAACACAGTGCAAAAACTGTGATAAGCGCTGTATAAAGCAGCAAATGTGGAGTAGAACGCCTATCGAATTGTCCATGTATCCCGAAAAATAGAGGATCTACGTTGAATTTAATTATTGGCCTTGAGAATTAAAAAAGACTAAAATTGTATCGTGTTCGACTGGGACCAGTGTGAACACAGTGCAAAAACTGTGATAAGCGCTGTATAAAGCAGCAAATGTGGAGTAGAACGCGTATCGAATTGTCCATGTATCCCGAAAAATAGAGGATCTACGTTGAATTTAATTATTGGCCTTGAGAATTAAAAAAGACGAAAATTATATCGGATTCGACTGGGACCAGTGTGAACACAGTGCAAACATTCTGATATGCGCTGTATAAAGCAGCAAATGTGGAGTATAACGCGTATCGAATTGTCCATGTATCCCGAAAAATAGAGGATCTACGTTGAATTTAATTATTGGCCTTGAGAATTAAAAAAGACTAAAATTGTATCGGATTCGACTGGGACCAGTGTGAACGCAGTGCAAAAACTCTGATATGCGCTGTATAAAGCAGCAAATGTGGAGTAGAACGCGTATCGAATTGTCCATGTATCCCGAAAAACAGCGGAGATACGTTGAATTGAATTATTGGCCTTGAGAATTAAAAAAGACTAAAATTGTATCGGATTCGACTGGGACCAGTGTGAACACAGTGCAAAAACTGTGATAAGCGCTGTATAAAGCAGCAAATGTGGAGTAGAAAGCGTATCGAATTGTCCATGTATCCCGAAAAATAGAGGATCTACGTTGAATTTAATTATTGGCCTTGAGATTTAAAAAGGACTAAAATTGTATCGGAATCGACTGGGACCAGTGTGAACACAGTGCAAACATTCTGATATGCGCTGTATAAAGCAGCAAATGTGGAGTAGAACGCGTATCGAATTGTCCATGTATCCCGAAAAATAGAGGATCTACGTTGAATTTAATTATTGGCCTTGAGAATTAAAAAAGACTAAAATTGTATCGGATTCGACTGGGACCAGTGTGAACACAGCGCAAACATCATGATATGCGCTGTATAAAGCAGCAAATGTGGAGTAGAACGCGTATTGAATTGTCCATGTATCCCGAAAAACAGCGGAGATACGTTGAATTTAATTATTGGCCTTGAGAATTAAAAAAGACTAAAATTGTATCGTGTTCGACTGGGACCAGTGTGAACACAGTGCAAAAACTGTGATAAGCGCTGTATGAAGCAGCAAATGTGGAGTAGAACGCGTATCGAATTGTCCATGTATCCCGAAAAATAGAGGATCTACGTTGAATTTAATTATTGGCCTTGAGAATTAAAAAAGACTAAAATTGTATCGTGTTCGACTGGGACCAGTGTGAACACAGTGCAAAAACTGTGATAAGCGCTGTATAAAGCAGCAAATGTGGAGTAGAACACGTATCGAATTGTCCATGTATCCCGAAAAATAGAGGATCTACGTTGAATTTAATTATTGGCCTTGAGAATTAAAAAAGACTAAAATTGTATCGGATTTGAATGGGACCAGTGTGAACACACCGCATTCATTCTGATATGCGCTGCATAAAGCAGCAAATGTAGAGTAGAAGGCGTATCGAATTGTCCATGTATCCCGAAAAACAGCGGAGAAACGTTGAATTGAATTCTTGGCCTTGAGATTTAAAAAAAAACTAAAATTGTATCGCATTCGACTGGGACCAGTTTGAACACAGTCCAAACAGTCTCATATACGATGTATAAAGCAGCAAATGAGGAGTAGAACGCGTATCGAATTGTCCATGTATCCCGTAAAACAGCGGAGATACGTTGAATTGAATTATTTGCCTTGAGAATTAAAAAAGACTAAAATTGTATCGGATTCGACTGGGACCAGTGTGAACACAGTGCAAAAACTATGATAAGCGCTGTATAAAGTAGCAAATGTGGTGTAGAACGCGTATCGAATTGTCCATGTATCCCGCAAAATAGAAGATCTACGTTGAATTTAATTATTGGCCTTGAGAATTAAAAAAGACTAAAATTGTATCGTGTTCGACTGGGACCAGTGTGAACACAGTGCAAAAACTGTGATATGCGCTGTATAAAGCAGCAAATGTGGAGTATAAGGCGTATCGAATTGTCCATGTATCCCGAAAAATAGAGGATCTACGTTGAATTTAATTATTGGCCTTGAGAATTAAAAAAGACTAAAATTGTATCGGATTCGACTGGGACCAGTGTGAACACAGTTCAAAAACTGTGATAATCGCTGTATAAAGCAGCAAATGTGGAGTAGAACGCGTATCGAATTGTCCATGTATCCCGAAAAACAGCGGAGATACGTTGAATTGAATTATTGGCCTTGAGAATTAAAAAACCCTAAAATTGTATCGGACTTGACTGGGACCATTGTGCAAACGTACTCATATGCGCTGTATAAAGCAGGTAATGTAGAGTAGAACGCGTATCGAATTGTCCATGTATCCCGAAAAACAGCTGAGATACGTTGAATTGAATTAATGGCCTTGAGATTAAAAAAAAACTAAAATTGTTTCGCATTCGACTGGGACCAGTGTGAACACAGTGCAAACATTATCATATGCGCTATATAAAGCAGCAATTGTGGAGAAGAACATGTATCGAATTGTCCATATATCCCGAAAAACGGAGAATCTACGTTGAATTGCATTATTGGCCTTGAGAATTAAAAAAGACTAAAATTGTATCGTGTTCGACTGGAACCAGTGTGAACACAGCGCAAACATTATGATATGCGCTGTATAAAGCAGCAAATGTGGAGTAGAACGCGTATTGAATTGTCCATGTATCCCGAAAAACAGCGGAGATACGTTGAATTGAATTATTGGCCTTGAGAATTAAAAAAGACTAAAATTGTATCGGATTAGACTGGGAGCAGTGTGAACACAGTGCAAAAACTCTGATAAGCGCTGTATAAAGCAGCAAATGTGGAGTAGAACGCGTATCGAATTGTCCATGTATCCCGAAAAATAGAGGATCTACGTTGAATTTAATTATTGGCCTTGAGAATTAAAAAAGACTAAAATTGTATCGGATTCGCCTGGGACCAGTGTGAACACAGTGCAAACATTCTGAAATGCGCTGTATAAAGCAGCAAATGTGGAGTAGGACGCGTATTGAATTGTCCATGTATCCCGAAAGACAGCGGAGATAAGTTGAATTGAATTATTGGCCTTGAGAATTAAAAAAGACTAAAATTGTATCGGATTCGACTGGGACCAGTGTGAACACAGAGCAAACATTCTGATATGCGCTGTATAAAGCAGCAAATGTGGAGTAGAACGCGTATCGAATTGTCCATGTATCCCGAAAAATAGAGGATCTACGTTGAATTTAATTATTGGCCTTTAGAATTAAAAAAGACTAAAATTGTATCGGATTCGACTGGGACCAGTGTGAACACAGTGCAAAAACTGCGATAAGCGCTGTATAAAGCAGCAAATGTGGAGTAGAACGCGTATCGAATTGTCCATGTATCCCGAAAAACAGCTGAGATACGTTGAATTGGATTATTGTCCTTGAGAATTAAAAAAAAACTAAAATTGTGTCGAATTCGAAACGGACCAGTGTGAACACAGTGCAAACATTCTCATATGCGCTGAATAAAGCAGCAAATGTGGAGTAGAACGCGTGTCGAATTGTCCATGTATCCCGAAAAATAGAGGATCTACGTTGAATTTAATTATTGGCCTTGAGAATTAAAAAAGACTAAAATTGTATCGGACTTGACTGGGACCATTGTGAACACAGTGCAAACGTTCTCATATGCGCTGTATAAAGCAGCAAATGTGGAGTAGAACGCGTATTGAATTGTCCATGTATCCCGAAAAACAGCGGAGATACGTTGAATTGAATTATTGGCCTTGAGAATTAAAAAAGACTAAAATTGTATCGGATTAGACTGGGAGCAGTGTGAACACAGTGCAAAAACTCTGATAAGCGCTGTATAAAGCAGCAAATGTGGAGTAGAACGCGTATCGAATTGTCCATGTATCCCGAAAAATAGAGGATCTACGTTGAATTTAATTATTGGCCTTGAGAATTAAAAAAGACTAAAATTGTATCGGACTTGACTGGGACCATTGTGAACACAGTGCAAACGTTCTCATATGCGCTGTATAAAGCAGGTAATGTAGAGTAGAACGCGTATCGAATTGTCCATGTATCCCGTAAAACAGTGGAGATACGTTGAATTGAATTATTGGCCTTGAGAATTAAAAAACTCTAAAATTGTATCGGACTTGACTGGGACCAGTGTGAGCACAGTACAAACATTCTCATATGCGCTGTATAAAGCAGCAAATGTGGACTAGAACGCGTATCGAATTGTCCATGTATCCCGAAAAATAGAGGATCTACGTTGAATTTAATTATTGGCCTTGAGAATTGAAAAAGACTAAAATTGTGTCGGATTCGACAGGGACCAGTGTGAACACAGTGCAAACAGTCTGATATGCGCTGTATAAAGCAGCAAATATGAAGTAGAACGTGTATTGAATTGTCCATGTATCCCGAAAATCAGCGGAGATACGTTGAATTCAATTATTGGCCTTGAGAATTAAAAAACTCTAAAATTGTATCGGACTTGACTGGGACCAGTGTGAGCACAGTACAAACATTCTCATATGCGCTGTATAAAGCAGCAAATGTGGAGTAGAACGCGTATCGAATTGTCCATGTATCCCGAAAAATAGAGGATCTACGTTGAATTTAATTATTGGCCTTGAGAATTGAAAAAGACTAAAATTGTATAGTGTTCGACTGGGACCAGTGTGAACACAGTGCAAAAACTGTGATAAGCGCTGTATAGCGCAGCAAATGTGGAGTAGAACGCGTATCGAATTGTCCATGTATCCCGAAAAATAGAGGATCTACGTTGAATTTAATTATTGGCCTTGAGAATTAAAAAAGACTAAAATTGTATCGGATTCGACTGGGACCAGTGTGAACACTGTGCAAACATTCTGATATGCGCTATATAAAGCAGCAATTGTGGAGAAGAACGCGTATCGAATTGTCCATGTATGCCGAAAAACAGAGGATCTATGTTGAATTGAATTATTGGCCTTGAGAATTAAAAAAGACTAAAATTGTATCGGATTTGACTGAGACCAGTGTGAACACATTGCAAACATTCTCATATGCGCTGTATAAAGCAGCAAATGTGGAGTAGAACGCGTATCGAATTGTCCATGTATCCCGTAAAACAGTGGAGATACGTTGAATTGAATTACTGGCCTTGAGAATTAAGAAAAACTAAAATTGTATCGGATTCGACTGGGACCAGTGTGAACACAGTGGAAACATTCTCATATGCCCTGTAGAAAGCATAAATGTGGAGTAGAACGCGTATCGAATTGTCCATGTATCCCAAAAAATAGAGGATCTACGTTGAATTGAGTTATTGTCCTTGAGAATTAAAAAAGACTAAAATTGTATCGGATTTGACTGGGACCAGTGTGAACACAGTGCAAACATTCTGATATGCGCTGTATAAAGCAGCAAATGTGGAGTAGAACGCTTATCGGATTGTCCATGTATCCCGAAGAACAGCGGAGATACGTTGAATTGAATTTTCTGTCATGAACATTAAAAGAAACTATAATAGCATCGGATTTGTCTGGCACCGGTGTGGACACAGTGCAAGCCTTGTGACGAATCTAACCGGGATTATAGTCAAGTAGTTCATATTATTCGCTACATAATTAATAATTGTATCACGTACTGCGATGCAGTCGGTATTGAAGAAAAAAGAGCCATTTTATGTTACAGCTATAACGAGTAAATTTACTCGTTCAACTTGAGTGGAATTAAAAAAGAACCTGACTTTTAAGTAAGTATTAATTAAGAATTTTAAATATCGCATACAGTAATGTAGGTGTTATTCAAGAAAAAAGGTCATTTTATTTTTAATTAGCAGGAGTAAATAAACGAATATCGTTAATATAATACAACGCTTAATATGAATGTTATCTGTCTGATTATTTAATACCTTAACTTATTTCACAGTATCGTCATCGACTGCCCTTAGGCTCTTTTCCCTTTTTGTTCAAACTAATTGATAGTCGAAGACTAGTATCATGGAGGTGTGAATTTAGGCATAGTTTGTAGAAACTATTAAAATGATAAAAATGGATATCGTATTAAATCGTTGAAGGCGCCAATTTATGATAAAAATTAAGAAATCGTTCGATTTGATTTTGTTATAATGGAAAAACCGTCTCATGCTATGTCAAAAAATCGTTACCGTTTGATTAACAAACCGACGCCTTGTCAAGTTATATAAGGAACACGGAAGTCGCGCGCGAATTCTTTTGTGCCTGAAATTCCGGAGAGTGAACATCGAAGAAGAACATAAATATCAGGTAAGTAAGAAAAAATATCAAACAACAACATTGTAACTAGTAATTCATAACGTCTAAAGCATTAATTTACAACACTTAAGCTATTAATTTATAACATTTAAACCATTAATTTATAACATTTAATGAATTAATTTATAACGTCTAAACTATTAATTTATAACATTCATGCTATTAATTTATAACATTTAGGCTATTAATTTACAACATTTAAACTATTAATTTATAGCACTTTATCTATTAACTTCTAACATTCAAAGTATTAATTTATAACGTCTATTAAACTATTAATTTCTAACAGTTAAGCCATTAATTTCTAACATTTAAGCTATTAATTTATAACATTTAAGCCTTTAATTTGTAACTCCACATCCATTGATTTAAATCAATACTATCAATTCGTAGTGAGTGAATTAATGATTTATTTTGTTTTATTTTATTAACGGAATCCATCAAGTCTTTGAAGTGCTATTTTATTTCTATATAGCATTATTTTTTAATTATAAATACAGTAATTAATCTCTCATTTCATTATTTCGTATAAAACCTGTGGTAACACAGAGTGTAATTTTAAGATGTAATTTTCCATTTCTGCTCAAAACCAAGGACACAGCACCATATTCATGGAATCAAGGAAGCAAGTGCAATTTAACCGAAGGCAACGACATCTTATCATTTGTCCATACGCACTACAATTGGTACCTCGCATAGTTTCGTTTCTTCGATGATAAATTCAATATTCAAGTATGATTATGCGGATCCACGTACTACAGCTATTCTAATTAATGAATTTCAATACACGCCACTTCTTTACTATAAAATAATTTTACATCTCTGCTTCCAATGCTTAGAAACTCTAAGATATAAATTAAGATTGAAATTAAGGAATTAATTAATGTAAATGGGACCCGAGCGTAGTTACCTCCTCGTGGTGGGTCCCGGTAATTGGTATCGTTTTCCAAATAATAATACACCAAGTACTATTTTGAATATTAGTATTATTATTTGAAAACGATATCAAGCTAAAAACTACTTGAATATAGTCTGGTCTTGATCATCCAAAATAGTTTTGGTGATCTAGACTGGACTAATACCCCCCCGCGGGGGCACCGTGGGACATCGTGGGACACCGTTGGACACCGTTGGACACCGTTGGACACCTTTGGACACCATTGGACACCGTTGGACATCGTGGGACATCGTGGGACACCGTGTGATATGTCGAATCGATTCTGAGCCCATTCTGTACAATGATACTTATCTGATTTGGAACGAGATATAAAAATCTATTCTTCTCTTTCACTGAATCTTGCAGTTATTTTGTGCACAAGAGTGCGTCACGTGAGTCCATTGATTCTTTTGAAAGATCCCGATGTATGAAATTATTCTCTTATTTCAAATGAATTTTTAATGTATTATCTTATTGTTCCATTATCTAAAGTTCCATGTTTGTTATAATGTATTAACGATATTAATGATATTTTATGTCTTGTTATAGATGTATCACAGCTTCAACTTCTTTGTCTTCTTTGGGAATGCTCCAATGGTGGCTCAAAATCCAAAAATGTAACTAACTTTACATATCGTACTTCAATTATGTCTATTCTGTATATTTTTCTCTTATCACTATCAATTAAGAAACGCAATTCGATTGAAAATTTATGAGGTTAGCATTTTCTGAGGTTATTCTTTCGTTGAAATAAAATATGTATTAAAGTCTTAATACAGAATTATGAAACAAATGACTAACATATTTTAGAAATCATTAGATTCTTAATTTTTAGATTTTAAACTTTCATATTAGAGATTAAGTTTTTACTCTTATCAAAGTTTATTAGAATTTCAATCTTTATCATTACTAAAGTTACTAAAGTTAATAAACTTTCATTTTTCACTATCTCCAACTTTTCTAATAGTCAGCAATCACTCATCGTGTTTTGTTTTGTAACAGATTTTTCGCAACCTCCATTTCCACCATTGGCCTTTCAACGGTTCCTGACTGATGTTAGTCTCCCTGATGATATTCGCTGGGATGGCGCAGCATCCATGGTACGTCCTCTGTTTCTTCGCTTCGAACGGTGAGTCGCGTACATTTCTGTTCCTCCGGTCACCCAATCATGTCGTAGGACGAAAGGTCCGAATCGGCACGGGTGACTGGTTGTATTACGTAGAATTTTCTGCGAGCATGGTGACCGCGGGTATTTTTTTATACCCGTGAGTAGTAACAATCTTTTTTTAAATTTATTAGTTTAGGATAGGACTTGTTGCACAGCGCGATTATAATAATTAATTTTTTAATAATTAGTTTAAACATATACACTTGAGAATATATTCGTATTATTTATAAATATGCATGTTAATATTCCGCATGAATATTTGCAAATGGCAAATATCTACACGAATATATCTGTTTGACATAAATATACTTGATCTTAAGCAATGAATTAATCGTGACAATATTAAGTCACGTTCGTTTATTTCACTTTGGCTAGAATTTAAAATATGAGTTAAAATTCATTTTTCCCCGTACAAAAATGTGTGAAATTTTACGTGCAAGAAGACACTTCGCGACGGGCAGATTTTTGAATGAAAGCAATAATTTTGAACACTGCTTCTGCACTTTCGAGTATATGCTTTGATAAAGAGATCGCCTGAGATTATTCCTTTCTTAGTAATATATTTAGAGTCAATTATTGCACTTGATTGAGTCTCGACGATGTATTAGTGTATCGTGCACACTTTCTACTTTGATGATTCATCATAATATTTTATCAATTTTTATAACTTAATTATAAGCATGTCGGGTTATGGTTGGAATTTTGGGCGCGTAACAACTCTTCACGTGAATTAACCATTGTTTTACACAACCGAGGTTATATTTACACATATACACAAGTCTGCTACAAAGATTAACAATTAATAAGTCTAGTGAATAATAAGCTTAACAAATAATAAAGTTAGTGGATAATAAGTTGAACGAATAATAAGTCTAACAAATAATAAGTCTAATGAATAATAAGTTTAACGAATAGTAAGTTCAATGAATAGTATGATTTACGAACAATAAGTTTAATGAACGCTATTAACAATATTTTTGAGTTCAAACGAATCCACGGCCAACGGGATAACTCTTTACTAAGCGTAGACTGATCTTAAGCACAGAAATACGATGATTGAAAACTCGAAGTGTCACTCTCCAAAGCAGTCGCAAGAATGCCAGCCTCGTCGAGATTTTTCTCGCTGTACGATTGCATTTGTTTTTCTATACCCGTTTGGAAGCATCGAGAAGGTTTCAAACGCCGTTGCTAGGCAGACTCGTTGGAAGCATCGAGAAAGTTCCAAACGCCGTTGTTAGGCAGTTTCTGCCTGGAGTTTGATTAGTAATACAATGTATGACCCATTGTATCACACGTGGCTAGGCCCGCTCCCGAGGCCGCATGCCGCCACAACCACATTTCTCGGAAAACCCATACAACCACTCCAGACCTCCGTTAGGCAAAACGTACATCCCGTGACCGTGGCTACGTTCGGCGACCAATTGTCACCTCGAACCCAATCTCGCTATCACAAATCTCGAACAATTACAGCTATGATAAAATCCAGGCTAGAGTACTAGAGGATGTTCCCAAAATTTCCAAGGAACGGCTTCGGCTTTCCTTTCATCTCCGACAAGCATATACCATTATTCAATAATTAATTATTAAATATATAAATCTAATATATTCTTACACACACAAATTTGTTTTACTTTCAAATATAAGATCATGTTACAGTAATAAAAATTTTAGAATTGATACATCAATTAATAGCAAAGTAAATAATAATAATAAATTATTTTCTATTAAAGAAATTTCTCTTTTTATGATAGTTTCGCTATTAATTCTCAAAGACCATTGTAAATTGCTTACGATGTTTGAATCATTGAAATATATTTATTAATAATTGTATGAATAATTAAGTAATATACCGTAATGATATTCTTACTAAACAATATTTTGTTTAATAGTAGCAGCTATACTCATGTAATATAAAAGCTTTTCATTAAGAACATAATCTTATCCGTAATTGTTACTGAACATTGTTTTACATATGTTCTCTATTTCTCACTTTCATCAATTTCACTGTTTGAATACGATAAATTTGCGTGCGCTCATGCCTACGAAAATCGAGCGTTCCTATTGGCGGAATATATTGCGAAGTCAAATAGAACGTGCCTATTGGCGCAGAATATTGCGAAGTGAAATTGAGCGTTCCTATTGGCGCAATATATTGTGATGTCATATCGAGCGCACCTATTGGCTGGAAAGTCGTAGTTTCAACCGGGTGACATACTCGTGAAAGTCGTGCTGCGTAAATTCGTCTCGTCGAGCGTTATCCTGTTTTTAGTATCTTCGTTTCGATTTTATCAACGATTCTGTGCTTCTATCTGATTAATTCAAATAGTACGTTCGTATTTAATCGTTTATTGGTTGTAATTTTAGTAAAATTATATTGTATCGCGAAATTTTCTTTTACTTTTGTCATTAACTGCGTATTTGGCAATTTGCAGTTACTGATCGTTTTTATTACCGATCTTTGAGGTAGAATTTGGGTTCTATTTTTACTTTATTTCACAATAATTGCTTTATTATTGATTTTTTATACATTTATCCTTAACTGTATTTCTGATAGGGTTAGGTTAAAATTATCGATAATTCACATTACCGGCTTTTACTATAATTTGTTCTGTTATTGCAAATTATTGGTTTTGTCGTACATTTATTTGAAATTGTTGCTTTTTTTTGTGTAGATTATTGGCTGGACACATGACTGAAAACACTGAAAGAATACACATACAAGAAATAAGATGAACGTCATAGATGATTATTAATAAATCGAATCGTTGATTTTTATGCCGATATAGCAATGATTGACGTATTATAACAAAGCAGAGGTACGTATACGACTATTTTCTCTTTTTATTGGATCAATAGTAATCGATATTTGCTAAATAATTGCTATACAGCTTACGATTGGCATATAATAACATCATTTTATAAATAGTTGCATAATTTGTTGAAAATATTAAGATGAAACAAAAAGAGGTTAAAGAAATCACATTTAAAACTGTTCACATATAAAAATGTTTCGGGTATATAGATTATCGTTAATAATCGGATATACTATTAATTAATTAATTAATGTTTTTATATTAATATATAACAAATTAAGCAAAACATTTAATTGTTATTAGAAAACAATCTATTTGCATAGTAATTAGATTTTAACACAATTTCAATTTTTATTGTTATTAATATTTCAAGTTTGAATAGAGTTTTATTTTTCATTACCTTAGACTTTTTTAACAATATATTATTTTTATTTATTATATATTATTTTATTATTAACGATATATTATTTTTTAAGAACAAATTATGATATTTCATATGTTTTGTTTTAGTTTTTCATAATTTCTACTTTTTCCTGTGCTTTGGGAAGGACGCAGTGATGCTTCATAACTAAGCATGTAAGAATCTTTGCATATTGTACTCCAATTAATTTTATTCCTTGTATTTTGCTATAATTATTCACAATAAAAAAACAAGTCTGATTTTATACTTTAATATCAGAATTTCAGTTGTTACAGTAATTAAAGTTCACTAACAATTTAACTTTCCTATTGTTATTAAAGTTTAAGGTTATCATAGAATTCCATATTACGTTATTTAACATTTTTTGCTGAATCATTAAGTTTCAAAATAAATTATTCACGCATGTATTATTTATATGTCTATAAGAAGACATATGTTTTGTTAAAGGTTTATCACTCCTTCCCCTTCCTCCTGCTTCCTGAAAAGGACCTAGTGGTGTTTCAAAAGTCAAAAATGTAAGTAATATGTAAATTATTTAATTCTATTGCTATATATTTCAATTTGCTACTCCTAATTGGAATATTGTCATTAAAATTTTAATAGAGATTAATAGACATTAATCCTCCACTGCTTTAAATTTTCCAATTAATTAACGTCATATTATATTATAATATAATATAAGCAAATATAATATAATATAAGTAATAATATAAAATATAATATAGTATGACTAAATTATAATATTCCATGCATTGTTACAGTTTTTTCCATGATGGGATTGGATTGCGTGACTCCTCCTTGATAACGGTCTTCACGACAACTTTCCCTGGGCTACCATAGCATCGATGACTACGCTCCTCGCATCTTATGGTGAGTCGCATGCATTTTTGTCCCTCCGGTCACTCAATCATGTCGTAGGACGAAAGGTCCGAATCGACACGGGTAACTGGTTGTATTACGTAGAATTTTTTGCGAGCATAGTGACCGCGGGTATTTTTTATACCCGTGAGTAGTAACATTCTGTTTTTAAATTTATTAGTTTAGGATAGGTCTTCTTGCATATCGCGTTTTTGTTTATGTTAATTACATGATATACTGAAAAATTTTATATTAACAATATTAATAATACTACTAACTGATATTATAACGATATTATATTAACAATTAGTTTGAATATTTGTGATTGAAGATATACATGTATGTTCATTGTAATCACTTTTAAAGTTGGAGTGTATTAAAAATGTATATCTAGAGAGAGTTGTAATGATTTAATTAAATGTTTCGTAGTGATGAAGTCGGATGCCCTCCGACTTCGTTGCATTAAAAATTGCGATTATTACATATTTAATAATAACGATAATAAGTCATTTTTTATTTCACCTGGCGCTATTACGATGGATTTAATTGTTTGCCATTCATTTTTTAATTTGAGTGTTAATTTAAAATATACATATAAAGATAGTAAAGTTCAGTCCTACCGTACAAATATGCATGGAATTTCATGTGCAAGAAGAAATTTCGCGACAGGCAAATTTTGGAATCAAAGCAGCAAGTTTTGAACATTGTTTTTGTGCCTCCGAAAATGTGCTTTGACGAAGGAATTGCCTGAGGTTGTTTGCAATAATATGTAACTTTGAGTCAGTTATTAAATAAATTTCTTATTCATTGTCAATTTGTCTCTTTTGTTGTGGAATTTCAATAGTTCGTAGAGTCAATTATTTGAATGAATCATTATATTGCATTGATCTTATTTATGCTGTTTTTTATAAATAAATTCAATATTAGTATTTCGGTAAATTATAAAATTAATAACCTAGACTATACAGTGATAGTAATGGAGATAAAGTTCGAAAATGCAAAATGAAGAAAGATTAGTCCGTTAGATACAAATTAGATGCACTAATACGTTTTTTTAGTTAGGATTTTCAGGTTTAACCCCTTCCGTATTTAATGCCAGGATCTCACTCACGTGCTCAGGTGCTACTTGGGTGAGAGAAAGGCAATGAGTACGATGACCATTGATTTTATAATAATTTGTAAGCGACTGACGATGAGTTAGCGTATCGTGCACGACGTACTTTCCACATAGTGTGTGTGGTTAGGGTGTGGAATTGCGTCGTTCAGTATTTATTGCATTTACTACAAATCTAAATAATAAAAAATAAATTCAAACAAATATCATTTCAATCACAACCTGTAAAAACAAAGATTCGTTATTGAATACAGGGAATCAGAGATATTAGTGTCATTAATTTTATTGTTAAATTATAATAAATGGTACCACATTTCGTACTATCTACAATTTCACTCTATGAATTATGAATATTTGCAATTAAAATTGAGGTTAACTTTTATCGCGTTTCACGCAATGGTCGCTAGCATTCGTCAGTCGATTTCAGGAAAATGGTACGTACCTTAGAGTGTGCATGCTGTGTGTTAAGCTCGGGTGTCGGAGGCGTCCCGGGACGTCCTCTCTAGTGTAGGACCTTTGCGCCCGAGCGTTTGTGTGAGAACCGTGGAGCGAGTGTGTTGGTGTGCCTGTTTTGCCATTTTTAAATATAGCTCTAGGTAGGATAGGTAGTATACTTTCTGGTATGTCTGTTAATTATAAGTAGGTAGGGCCGGGCAAGTTGGCACAGTCTCTGGTCGGGTAGGCGCGTTTTCGTGTGACCAACCTGTTTCTGGAAATCTAATTTGAAAAATCGACGGTGAAACTGGCACGGGTAGAGCATGCTCTCGTCTCTGGTTTTGCCTATCGATTTTTCGAATTTCGCGGTCGCGGTCGCGAGTGGGTTCGAAACGAACGTATATTGCTCGAGCACGCACATGCGAGTGGGCAACGATCACTGCCGTGATCGTTGGTCAATCCATGTGCACTTCAATCAGCTTCCGCGGTTTATATTATTATTTTACCTTTATAAGTTTTTCTTTTGTTTGCGATTTAGAAGTCTCGAGCTTAGATTTAAGTTTCAGCGGGCATTGCGCCCGAAGAAAGAAGAGGCTATAAGCCGAAGAGGCCCGGCAAACTGCCACTCAAGAGGGCAACTACTAATGGCTCCCCATCCTCTGGGTCATCCAGAGCATGGGAAGTCATTATTGTTACTACTTTGTCACTATGCTCGCTTTTAGTATTTGTATTAGTAGTAGTAGTAGTAGTAGTAGTAGTAGTAGTAGTAGTAGTAGTAGTAGTAGTAGTCTTTGCTTTTTTGACCGATGTATATATCGGTCCATCGTCCCATTGGGCGATTTTTCTTATTAGTGTTGCGACAAATTAATCACGGGTTGTATTAGAGTTGCGAGTAGTAGTTGTAGTAGCGAGAAAATGATTACGGTTTGAATTAGAGTTGCGATAAAATGATAATCGCGTTTGCTTTAGAGTTGCGAATTACGATATCGCGATTGTCTTTTGCAAATTTTATTATAAATTTTTAGAATTTATCCTATTTTCTATTGCTCAAAATTAGATTATAAAAATGTTAGTTTTGAATTAATTTTATAGTATTGCAAGTTGCAATATCAGAATATTTAAAGTAGCTTTTTCATATAGTAAATAGTAATTTGCATTAAATTCACTATGAGAGTTAGCGTTGCGATATTGTTCCATAGCGAGTTCTACATATTTTTCCTTTTAGCGTTGCGATAATCAATGATCGCGTTTTGTTAAGTAGAGTTGCGTTTACAAAATGCCCAAGCCCTCCGACTGCATTTGTCGGACACTACATATATAATACGTTATAACGTTATACTACATAAGGTATTACGTTATAACGTTATACCATATAACGTTATACTATATAACGTAATACGTTATAACGTTATACTATATAACGTAATACGTTGTAGCGATATACCATATAACGTATTACGTTATTACGTTATACCATATAACCTAATACCTTAAAACGTTATACCATATAACGTATTACGTTATGACGTTATACCATATAACGTATTACGTTATAACGTTATACCATATGATGTAATACGTTATAAAGTTATATCATATAACGTTATACTGTTACGTACTCGTTTAAAGTCAAACTCAAACTTTTGATTTTAATTTGATTTATTTTCTGTTTGATTTAAATTTAATCTGAAGGGAAAGATTTAAATGATTTGATTGTATAAGAAATATTGGTTATATGGTAATTGCTGCTACCAGAAATAGTCTAAGATCTATTTCAAAAATTTTTTTTTATTGAACGATATTATTTTGAATATTTATACATGCATTCGAAAACTATGTCTTACACGGTAGTAGCTGCCACCAGAAACAGTCCGAGGACTGTTTCGAATAGAGAAATTTCTTTATACTTATTTTCGAAATAATTTATTGATAAGTTAATTACTTAGGGGTAGCGTTGACTAGTGTTAGGCTACTGATAGATAATTTCCACGTTTTCGGCTAACCTGCTATGTGCAGGGATACTGGCACGGGAGAGGATTAATTTGAATAAAATAAATATTCGATTTCGTCGCACGGAATTTATTTAAACTTGAGTATGGAATTATTTAAATTGTTATATGTATGTATATATATATATATATATATATATATATATATATATATATATATATATGTATATGTATATATGTATATGTATGAGTTGTTCGAGAATTCTATTTCTTTAAAATTCGATTTCGCTGCACGGAATTTATTTAAACTTGAATATGGAATTATTCAAATTGTTATATGTATATATATATGTCGGAGATGAAAGGACATCGGAGTCTTCCCTTTGGAACTCCGGGAAAATCCCTTAACACCGTAATCTAGATTCTATCATAGGCGTAATTAAACAATTGTCGTCTTTCGATCCGATTGTATTTGTTCAAGATTTGTGATAATGAGCTTGGGCTCGAGGCAATAGCCAGTCACCGAACGTAGCCGCGGTCACGGGATGAACGCTTTGCCTAACAAAGGTATGAAGTAATTCTATAGCTCTCCTTAAAAGAAATATCTCTGGCGACACACGACAGTAAACATTCCAACGGTCTCTGTCCCGTGGCCACACGCAGTCCCTATTCTTCGAGTAAGATGATTGCCAGATGTCGATGTGTCTCCACAGTACGTGATCAGCTAGCCCGAGGGCCGTTATAAACACTAAGATCTAGTTACCTAAAGTCCTTCAAACAGATAAACAGTCTTTGTCCCAACTACGGGAAGATAGGGGAGATCTATTTCTTTCAACGAACGGCGTCTCCCACTAGCAACTTTCCCTCGAGGGCGGCTAGCACCTTTTCTAACCACCGATATGGAGATTGACCAATTAGCAGCAACGTTAATTTTCCTTACTTTCTGAACGAAGACCATCCTCGACGAATCCGATGATCTCGTGTCCTTAGACACACCCCATCATAGTTTTCCTCTGCAGCATCATCGCGACGAAAAGACATTCTCTCGCGAGATCGTATTAGCGACTTACTTAGCGTCTGTACGCTCGGTGGATATTCCCCGTTTTAACAAAGAGTCCGACTTAGATTTTGCGGGCACGTTCATCCATCACCCCGTCGACCGCGGATTCGTTATTGAACCTAGGATCATTATCATTAGTTTCTCGAGTGTCTAATTGCCACGGTTGCTTGTCCAATTCTATAATAATCGTATCTGCACTAGTCAATGTCTTCTGTATTGCTTATCGACAATGCGTAAACCAAACGACGATTCGTTTCAGGCCCCTAATCCTAATTCCAATGTAAACCCGACATATATATATATGTCGGGGTGAGATTGGAATTTTGGGCGCGTGACAACTCTTCACGTGAGTTATCCATTGTTTAACACAACTGAGATTATATTTTCACGTATACACAAGTCTACTACAAAGATTAACAAATAATAAGTCTAGTGAATAATAAGCTTAACAAATAATAAAGTTAGTGGAAAATAAATTGAACGAATAATAAGTTTAACAAATAATAAAGTTAGTGGATAATAAGTTGAACGATTAATAAGTCTAATAAATAATAAAACTAATGAATAATACGTTTAACGGATAGTAAGTTCAATGAATAATATGATTTACAAACAATAAGTTAATAATCGTTATAAACAATAATTTTGAGTTCAAACGAATCCACGATCGACGGGATGACTCCTTACTTAGCGTAGACTGATCTTAAGCACAGAAACACGACGTGTCACTCTCCAAAGCAGTCACAAGACGAATGCCAGCCTCGTCGAGATTTTTCTCGCTGTACAATTGCATTTGTTTTTCTATACCCGTTTGGAAGCATCGAGAAGGTTCCAAACGCCGTTGTTAGGCAGACTCGTTGAAAGCATCGAGAAAGTTCCAAACGCCGTTGTTAGGCAGACTCGTTGGAAGCATCGAGAAAATTCCAAACGCCGTTGTTAGGCAGTTTCTGCCTGAGTTCATCCCGTGACCGTGGCTACGTTCGGCGACCAATTGTCGCCTCGAACCCAATCTTGATATCACAAATCTCGAACAATTACAGCTATGATAAAATCCAGGCTAGACTACTAGAAGATGTTCCCAAAATTTGGAACGGCTTCGGCTTTCCTTTCATCTCCGACATATATATATATATATATATATATATATCTGCTCTATATTTGTTAGTTCGCTAATGGGAATCGTTTAACAATTTTAGTTTCAGTGGTGTAATGTCGTTCATTTTATTTCATTTATATACATTTCGATATATATATATATATATATATATATATATATATATATATATATATATATATATATGTTTCACAATATAGTTTCATATAGAATTCATATAATTTTAAAGTGTTAGTTAATGTTAGTTTTGATAACATATAGATATATATATATGTATTTGTATATATAAAAATATAATTTTCATATAGCATTTGTCTGTTGAAGTATAGTTTCGTATATGTATTTTTATTTTATTTATGTTTGTTAGGTTATGTATATGCGGTGTTGATTGTTCTTAATCGCTTGATTTGTTAACAGGTTTACTTAGTCGGTGATATTTTATCCATTTTATTCCTTGTATTTGTTAATTAAAAATATGTATTCCTGTTGTTTCAATTATTTTCCTTCTGCTATTATGTCATATGTAGTCATTCTTATTTTGATTCATCAGGACAGTTTACGGCTCGTTCAGTTTATTAATTAGTTTCTTCAATCATTTTATATATTTTATACTTGTAGATTAATTAAAATGTGTCCTCCTATTGTTCCATTTATTCTCCCTTACTATTATGGTGTATGTAATTGCTCTTATTTCTTGATTTATTTGTTCGGGCCGCGTCTAGTTTAGTTTATTAATCGATTTTATTTATTTTATTTTATACTGATTGTTATTGGTTACATTTTTGAATCATAGTTTATTCTTCGTCGAGTTGTCGAATCATAGGTTATTCTTGCTTAATTGTAGTATTACATTATATGATATTGAACCATAGGTTTCAAATCGCGAGTCGGTTATTGGTAGGCTTATTTAATGTTACATACATATATTTTGTTTATTGGTTGATTTATATGATATTGAGCCATAGATTTTCAAATCGCGAGTCGGCTATTGGTAGTAGCGCGTGTTCATTTGTGTATTCGAATCCTTACTCGCGCGATTTGCATATAGCAGTTTTCGTTTCTTCGTTTCGGCACGCGCGGAGCGCGGACGTGACACCCCCGCCCCTGGAGTTCAAATTTCCAGAGGAAATTTGACTGATAATGTCCCTGAGTTCGCTAAGGGCGGATGTAGATGCTGTTGGTTGTTGAGTAACTGTTGGTGTTATTAATACTCCTTGAGGTTGTGCCGTTTGATCGTCGACATTTCGTCCTCTTTTGAAGTATAATAGCAGGTGGGTGACTGTGCCGCATATTGCTTTTAGTAGGGCGATTCCACATCCGTAAGTCTCGCTTAACTGTTATCCGTGTATAGCTATATCTACTATCTTGATTAGTTTAAATGTTACAAGTTTTCCAAATATTGCTACATTGACCGTTCCAAATTCCATAGGACCAGTCCATAATTTCGATGCGTGCATTGTGTATCGTGTCACCAGTCATTTTTGTGTAGCATAACCTTATTTCCTTATACCAAGTTTAGTATAGCTCAATTCAATATAATATTTTCTAATTCTAATCATGTTTTGTTGTAAATACTCAGTTAATCTATCTTGATTAATTTCTAACCTATTTTTGTGTTTATTGACTGTTCTTATTTCTTTCCTATTAATTTGTCGTTGCTTTGTACTTGTTATTTGTTGTTATTTCATGTATAGTATGAATTTTAAGTTAATCCACGTATTGATGATTAAAATTTATGTATTGAATTACTATGGTCTGTAATTTTTCAGATTCTATTCCTTCGATGCTATGTCGCTTACCTGGAACGTTCCTACAGCATTATCTGGTTCTTTGTTACACCTTAAATACTTACTGCGGGTGCCTTCAATCATCCTACATCTGTGAGCATAAAGGTATCATTTAATTCATTCAATTTAATATGTGTGTAATGCATTGTGTGAGCGACTGCTATTGTGCATTACAAAATCTGTTTCTATATGTTAGATATAATAATATAACAGTATTACGTAGGTTAGTACGGTATAGTATCTTTCTATTCTGGTTATATTTATTATTAACTTTCAATTATCCTGTCTTAATTATTTCCTAACCACTTTCTATACTTATCAGCTATTTTATTTCTTCTTATTAATTGTTTATTACTTCATAACTATTTAATATAAGTCGAAACTAATCCATATCTTATAGGCTAGAACTTATTCACTATATTATTACTGTTTATGGCTACTTTGTCCATTTCTCCAGGTCTACATACTGCGTCGCTCATGCAAGACACCTACACAGTACGCACTTGGCGTCACTGAGTTCTTCAATACGTTTTCGACACTCATTACGAGTGCTTTCATTTATTCTACATTTGTAAGTACTAAGAACGCTATTTAATTAATTTAAATCAATAGGTATTGTATGGTATCAGCGATCGCTGTTGTGTATTATAGAATTTATTTCAAAATACAATAATTTGACAATATTATATAAGCTAACATAGTATAATACCTTCTTATTATAGTCATATTTAGTATTGACATTCGGTTAACCTATTTTAATTATTTTACAACCTCTTTTCACACTTATTAACTGATTGTTGTCTCTTCCCATTGAGATCGCTGCGTTGATGTTGAGTCACTAGTTTTCTTGATTTTTCAGTTTAATTTTCCGTTGGCCAACTGTAAGTTTGTTGTCGAGCATCAATTATTGATTATCATTGTGTTTCTTTTAGTAAAATTTTTAGTGGTATTATTTTCTTTTGTATATATCAAGGTGGTTGGGGATAGTATATCCATTTGTTCTGACTGACAGTCGTATACTATATTCTACAGAGTGGATGCGTAATTTGTTCCTGCGAAATTCATGCATGTACACTTCCTTGTATGGTGATTGATTGTCCGCAAGGTAACTTTCACTTTCACTGTTTTAATTATTTATTGAATTAACACGTTTTATATTCAAACAATAATTGGAGCACACATAATAATTTTCTTTTTTTTTTCTCTTTTTAGGTTTCCGCTATCTGTATTATTCAACGAACAGTGTCACACTTCCTTTGATTTCCTTCCACAACATTTAGTAATATTGTATTTTGCATTAAAACAATTGCAGTTAATTCATTCATTTATTTCAGCTGGTTGTCGTACATTGTATTCCGCAAACAGGGATCCATAACCTATATTTGCACATACACTTTCTTGTATGATGATTACTTGTTCACAAGGTAAATTTCACTTTCACTATTTTAATTATTCATTGAATTAACACGTTTTATATTCAAACAATAATCGGAGCACACGTAATAATTTTCTTTTTCCTTTTTAGGTTTCCACTATCTGTATTATTCGATGAACAGTGTCACACTTCCGACATATGTCGGATATATATATATATGGTATAATGTTATAACGTATTACGTTATATAGTATAACGTTATATGGTAAAACGTTATAACGTATTACGTTATGTAGTATAACGTTTTATGGTATAACGTTATAACGTTATACGTTATATGGTATAACGTTAATAGGCCAATTCCGGTTTCATATATACAGGACTGATATAACGTATTACGTTATATGGTATAACGTTATAACGTAATGCACTATATGGTATAACGTTATAACGTATTACGTTATATAGCATAGCGGTAGAACGTATTACGTTATAACATAATACGTTAAATGGAATAACGATATAATGTATAACGTTGTAACGTAGTACGTTATATGGTATAACGTTATAACGTAATGCATTATATGGTATAACGTTATAACGTAATGCATTATATGGTATAACGTTATAACGTAATACATTATATGGTATAACGTTGTAACGTAGTACGTTATGTAGTATTACGTTATATGGTACAACGTTATAACATATTACGTTATATACTATAACCTTATATGGTATAACGTTATAACGTAGTACGTTATATAGCATAACGTTATATGGTATAACGTTATAACGTATTACGTTATATAGTATTTCGGTAGAACGTATTACGTTATAACATAATACGTTAAATGGAATAACGATATAATGCATAACGTTATAACGTATTACGTTATATAGTATAACGTTATGTGGTAAAACGTAATAACGTACTACGTTATATAGCATAACGTTGTATGGTATGACGTTATAACGAAATACGTTATATGGTATAACGTTAATAGACCAATTTCGGTTTCATGTTTACAGAGCTGATATAACGTATTACGTTACATAGTATAACGTTATATGGTATAACGTTGTAACGTAATACGTTATATGGTATAACGTTATAACGTATTACGTTATGTAGTATAAGGTTATATGGTAAAACATTATAACGTACAACGCTATATAGTATAACGTTGCATGGTATAACGTTATAACGTATTACGTTATATAGTATAACGTTAAATGGTATAACGTTGTAAGGTAATACGTTATATGGTAAAACGTTATAACGTATTACGTTACATAGTATAATGTTATATGGTATAACGTTATAACGTAATACATTATATGGTATAACGTTATCACGTATTACGTTATATGGTATAACGTTATAACGTAATACGTTATATGGTCTAATGTTTCAACGTATTACGTTATATAGTATAACGTTATATGGTATAACGTTATATCGTAATACGTTATATGGTATAACGTTATAACGTATTACGTTATACAGTATAGCGGTAGAACGTATTACGTTATAACATAATACGTTAAATGGAATAACGATATAATGTATAAAGTTATAACGTATTACGTTATATAGTATAACGTTATATGGTATAACGTTGTAACGTAGTACGTTATACAGCATAACGTTATATTTTATAACGTTATAACGTATTAAGTTATATAGTATTTCGGTAGAAGGTATTACGTTATAACATAATACGTCAAATGGAATAACGATATAATGTATAAAGTTATAACGTATTACGTTATGTAGTATTACGTTATATGGTATAACGTTAAATGGTAAAACGTTATAACGTATTACGTTATATGGTATAACGTCATAACGTATTACGTTAAATGGTATAACGTTGGAACGTAGTACGTTATATGGTATAACGTTATAACATATTACGTTATGTAGTATAACGTTATATGGTAAAACGTTATAAAGTATTACGTTATATAGTATAGCGGTAGAACGTGTTACGTTATGACATAATACATTAAATGGAATAACGATATAATGTATAACGTTATAACGTATTACGTTATATAGTATAACGTTATATGGTATAACGTTAATAGGCCAATTCCGGTTTCATATTTACAGGACTGATATAACGTTTTACGTTATATGGTATAACGTTGTAACGTATTACGTTATATAGCATAACGTTATATGGTATAACGTTATAACGTATTACGTTATATAGTATAGCGGTAGAACGTATTACCTTATAACATAATACGCTAAATGGAATAACGATATAATGTATAACGTTATAACGTATTACGTTATAACGTATTACGTTATATAGTATAACGTTATATGGTATAACGTTTTAACGTAGTACGTTATGTAGTATTACTTTATATGGTACAACGTTATAACATATTACGTTATATACTATAACATATATGTTATATCGTTATACCATTTAACTTATTATGTTATAACGTAATACGTTCTACCGTTATACTGTATAACTTAATACGTTGTAACGTTACACCATATAATGTATTACGTTATAACGTTATACCATATAATGCATTACGTTGTAACGTTATACCATATAATGCATTACGTTATAACGTTATACCATATAACGTAATACGTTATATCAGTTCTGTAAATATGAAACCGGAATTGGCCTATTAACGTTATACCATATAACGTATTATGTTATAACGTTATACCATATAACGTATTACGTTATAACGTTATACCATACAACGTTATACCATATAACGTTTTATGTTATAACGTTATACCATATAACGTAATACGTTATATCAGTTCTGTAAATATGAAACCGGAATTGGTCTATTAACGTTATACCATATAACGTATTACGTTATAACGTTATACCATATAACGTATTACGTTATAACGTTATACCATATAACGTATTACGTTATAACGTTATACCATATAACGTATTACGTCATAACGTTATACCATATAACGTATTACGTTATAACGTTATACCATACAACGTTATACCATATTACGTTATACTATATAAGGTAATACGTTATAACGTTATACCATATAACGTATTACGATACAACGTTATACCATATAACGTTATACTATATAACGTAATACGTTGAAACGTCATACCATATAACGTATTACTTTATAACGTTATACCATATAACGTATTACGATATAACGTTATACCATATAATACATTACGTTATAACGTTATACCATAAAACGTTATGCTGTATAACGTACTACATTACAACGTTATACCATACAGCGTTATACTATATAACGTAATACGTTATAACTTTATACGTTATATCGTTATTCTATTTAACGTATTATGTTATAACGTAATACGTTCTACCGCTATGCTATATAACGTAATACGTTATAACGTTATACCATATAGTGCATTACGTTATAACGTTATACCATATAACGTAATACGTTATATCAGTTCTGTGAATATGAAACTGGAATTGGCCTATTAACGTAATACCATATAACGTATTACGTTATAACGTAATACCATATTACGTTATACTATATAACGTAATACGTTATAACGTTATACCATATAACGTATTACGATATAACGTTATACCATATAACCTTTTACGTTATAACGTTGTACCATATTACGTTATACTATATAACGTAATACGTTATAACGTTATACCATATAACGTATTACGATATAACGTTATACCATATAACGTTATACTATATAACGTAATACGTTGAAACATTAGACCACATAACGTGTTACGTTATAACGTTATACCTTATAACGTAATACGTGATAACGTTATACCATATAATGTATTACGTTATAACGTTATACCATACAACGTTATACTATGTAATGTAGTACATTATAACGTTTTGCGTTATAACGTTATAACATATAACGTTATACTATATAACGTCGTCCGTTATAATGTTTTACCATATAACGTTTTACTATATAACGGAATACGTTATAACCTTATACCATAAAACGTTATGCTGTATAACGTACTACATTACAACGTTATACCATACAACGTTATACTATATAACGTATTACGTTATAACGTTATACCATATAACGTAATACGTGATAACGTTATACCATATAATGTATTACGTTATAAGGTTATACCATATAACGTAATACGTTATATTAGTTCTGTAAATATGAAACCGGAATTGGGCTATTAACGTAATACCATATAACGTATTACGTTATAACGTAATACCATACAACGTTATACTATATAACGTAATACGTTATAACGTTATACCATATAACGTATTACGATATAACGTAATACGTTATAACGTTATACCATATAACATTTTACGTTATAACGTTATACCATATTACGTTATACTATATAACGTAATACGTTATAACGTTATAATATATAACGTAATACGTTGGAACATTAGACCATATAACGTATTACGTTATAACGTTTTACCATATAACGTTATACTATATCACGTAATACGTTATAACGTTATACCATATAACATTTTACGTTATACCGTAATACCATATTACGTTATACTATATAACGTAATACGTTATAACGTTCTACCATATAACGTATTACGTTACAACGTTATACCATATAACGTCATACTATATAACGTAATACGTTATATCAGCACTGTAAATGTGAAACCGGTATTGGCCTATTAACGTTATACCATATAACGTATTACGTTATAACGTCATACCACACAACGTTATACTATATAACGTAGTACGTTATAACGTTTTACCATATAACGTTATTCTATATAACGTAATACGTTATAACGTCATACCATATAATGTATTACGTTATAATGTTTTACCATATAACGTTATACCATATAACGTTACACTATATATCGTCGTACGTTATAACGTTTTACCTTATAGCGTTATACTATATAACGGAATACGTTATAACTTTATACCATATAAAGTAATACGTGATAACGTTATACCATATTACGTTATACTATATAACGTAATACGTTATAACGTAGTACCATATAACATTTTACGTTACAACGTTATACCATATAGCGTTATACTATATAACGTATTACGTTATAACGTTATACCATATAACGTAATACGTGATAACGTTATACCATATAATGTATTACGTTATAACGTTATACCATATAACGTAATACGTGATAACGTTATACCGTATAATGTATTACGTTATAACGTTATACCATATAACGTAATACGTTATATCAGTTCTGTAAATATGAAACCGGAATTGGCCTATTAACGTAATACCACATGACGTATTTCGTTATAACATAATACCATACAACGTTATACTATATAGCGTTGTACGTTATAACGTTTTACCATATAACGTTATACTATATAACGTAATACGTTATAATGTTATACCATATAACGTATTACTATATAACGCAATACGTTGAAACATTAGACCATATAACGTATTACGTTATAACGTTTTACCATATAATGTTATACTATATACCTTAATACGTTGTAACGTTACTCCATATAATGTATTCCGTTATAACGTTATACCATATAATGCATTACGTTATATCGTTATACCATCTAACGTAATGCGTTACAACGTAATACCATATAACGTACTACGTGATAACGTTATACCATATAATGTATTACGATATAACGTAATACCATATGACGTTATACTATATAACGTAATACGTTGAAACATTAGACCATATAACGAATTACGTTAGAACGTTATACCATATGACGTAATACGTGATAACGTTATACCATATAATGTATTACGTTATAACGTTATACCATACAAGGTTATACTACATAACGTAATACGTCATAATGTTATACCATATAACGTATTACGATATAACGTAACACCATATGACGTTATACTATATAACGTAATACGTTGAAACATTAGACCATATAACGTATTACGTTATAACGTTATACCATATAACGTAATACGTGATAACGTTATACCATATAATGTATTACGTTATAACGTTATACCATACAACTTTATACTACATAACGTAATACGTTATAATGTTATACCATATAACGTATTACGATATAACGTTATACCATATAACGTTATACTATATAACGTAATACGTTCAAACGTCATACCATATAACGTATTACTTTATAACGTTATACCATATAACGTAATACGTGATAACGTTATACCATATAATGTATTACGATATAACGTTATACCATATGACGTCATACTATATAACGGCATACGTTATAACGTTATACCATATAACGTAATGCGTTATATTAGTTCTGTAAATATGAAACCGGAATTGGGCTATTAACGTAATACCATATAACGTATTACGTTATAACGTAATACCATACAACGTTATACTATATAACGTAACACGTTATAACGTTATACCATATAACGTTTTACCATATAACGTTATACTATATCACGTAATACGTTATAACGTTATACCATATAACGTAATACTATATAACGCAATACGTTGAAACATTAGACCATATAACGTATTACGTTATAACGTTTTACCATATAACGTTATACTATATACCTTAATACGTTGTAACGTTACACCATATAATGTGTTCCGTTATAACGTTATACCATATAATGCATTACGTTATAACGTTATACCATCTAACGTAATGCGTTACAACGTAATGCCATATAACGTAATACGTGATAACGTTATACCATATAATGTATTACGATATAACGTAATACCATATGACGTTATACTATATAACGTAATACGTTGAAACATTAGACCATATAACGTATTACGTTATAACGTTATACCATATAACGTAATGCGTTATATTAGTTCTGTAAATATGAAACCGGAATTGGGCTATTAACGTAATACCATATAACGTATTACGTTATAACGTAATACCATACAACGTTATACTATATAACGTAACACGTTATAACGTTATACCATATAACGTTTTACCATATAACGTTATACTATATCACGTAATACGTTATAACGTTATACCATACAACGTTATACTTCATAACGTAATACGGTATAATGTTATACCATATAACGTATTACGATATAACGTTATACCATATAACGTCATACTATATAACGTAATACGTTGAAACGTCATACCATATAACGTATTACTTTATAACGTTATACCATATAACGTAATACGTGATAACGTTATACCATATAATGTATTACGATATTACGTTATACCATATGACGTTATACTATATAACGTAATACGTTGAAACACTAGACCATATAACGTATTACGTTATAACGTTATACCATATAACGTATTACGATATAACGTTATACCATATAACGTTATACTATATAACGGCATACGTTATAACGTTATACCATATAACGTAATACGTTATATTAGTTCTGTAAATATGAAACCGGAATTGGGCTATTAACGTATTACCATATAACGTATTACGTTATAACGTAATACCATACAACGTTATACTATATAACGTAATACGTTATAACGTTATACCATATAATGTATTACGTTATAACGTTATACCATACAACGTTATACTATGTAACGTAGTACGTTATAACGTTTTACTATATAACGTTATATTACATAACGTAATACGTTATAACGTTCTACCATATAACGTATTACGTTACAACGTTATACCATATAACGTTATACTATATAACGTAATACGTTATATCAGCACTGTAAATATGAAACCGGTATTGGCCTATTAACGTTATACCATATAACGTATTACGTTATAACGTCATACCATACAACGTTATACTATATAACGTAGTACGTTATAACGTTTTACCATATAACGTTATACTATATAACGTAATACGTTATAACGTCATACCATATAATGTATTACGTTATAATGTTTTACCATATAACGTTATACCATATAACGTTACACTATATAACGTCGTACGTTATAACGTTTTACCACATAACGTTATACTATATAACGGAATACGTTATAACTTTATACCATATAAAGTAATACGTGATAACGTTATAACATATTACGTTATACTATATAACGTAATACGTTATAACGTTATACCATATAACATTTTACGTTACAAAGTTATACCATATAACGTTATACTATATAACGTAATACGTTATAACGTTGTACCATATAACATTTTACGTTACAACGTTATACCATATAACGTTATACTATATCACGTATTACGTTATAACGTTATACCATATAACGTAATACGTGATAACGTTATACCATATAATGTATTACGTTATAACGTTATACCATATAACGTAATACGTGATAACGTTATACCTTATAATGTATTACGTTATAACGTTATACCATATAACGTAATACGTCATATCAGTTCTGTAAATATGAAACCGGAATTGGCCTATTAACGTAATACCACATGACGTATTTCGTTATAACATAATACCATACAACGTTATACTATATAGCGTTGTACGTTATAACGTTTTACCATATAACGTTATACTATATAACGTAATACGTTATAATGTTATACCATATAACGTATTACTATATAACGCAATACGTTGAAACATTAGACCATATAACGTATTACGTCATAACGTTTTACCATATAACGTTATACTATATACCTTAATACGTTGTAACGTTACTCCATATAATGTATTCCGTTATAACGTTATACCATATAATGCATTACGTTATATCGTTATACCATCTAACGTAATGCGTTACAACGTAATACCATATAACGTACTACGTGATAACGTTATACCATATAATGTATTACGATATAACGTAATACCATATGACGTTATACTATATAACGTAATACGTTGAAACATTAGACCATATAACGAATTACGTTAGAACGTTATACCATATGACGTAATACGTGATAACGTTATACCATATAATGTATTACGTTATAACGTTATACCATACAAGGTTATACTACATAACGTAATACGTCATAATGTTATACCATATAACGTATTACGATATAACGTAACACCATATGACGTTATACTATATAACGTAATACGTTGAAACATTAGACCATATAACGTATTACGTTATAACGTTATACCATATAACGTAATACGTGATAACGTTATACCATATAATGTATTACGTTATAACGTTATACCATACAACTTTATACTACATAACGTAATACGTTATAATGTTATACCATATAACGTATTACGATATAACGTTATACCATATAACGTTATACTATATAACGTAATACGTTCAAACGTCATACCATATAACGTATTACTTTATAACGTTATACCATATAACGTAATACGTGATAACGTTATACCATATAATGTATTACGATATAACGTTATACCATATGACGTTATACTATATAACGGCATACGTTATAACGTTATACCATATAACGTAATGCGTTATATTAGTTCTGTAAATATGAAACCGGAATTGGGCTATTAACGTAATACCATATAACGTATTACGTTATAACGTAATACCATACAACGTTATACTATATAACGTAACACGTTATAACGTTATACCATATAACGTTTTACCATATAACGTTATACTATATCACGTAATACGTTATAACGTTATACCATATAACGTAATACTATATAACGCAATACGTTGAAACATTAGACCATATAACGTATTACGTTATAACGTTTTACCATATAACGTTATACTATATACCTTAATACGTTGTAACGTTACACCATATAATGTGTTCCGTTATAACGTTATACCATATAATGCATTACGTTATAACGTTATACCATCTAACGTAATGCGTTACAACGTAATGCCATATAACGTAATACGTGATAACGTTATACCATATAATGTATTACGATATAACGTAATACCATATGACGTTATACTATATAACGTAATACGTTGAAACATTAGACCATATAACGTATTACGTTATAACGTTATACCATATAACGTAATGCGTTATATTAGTTCTGTAAATATGAAACCGGAATTGGGCTATTAACGTAATACCATATAACGTATTACGTTATAACGTAATACCATACAACGTTATACTATATAACGTAACACGTTATAACGTTATACCATATAACGTTTTACCATATAACGTTATACTATATCACGTAATACGTTATAACGTTATACCATACAACGTTATACTTCATAACGTAATACGGTATAATGTTATACCATATAACGTATTACGATATAACGTTATACCATATAACGTCATACTATATAACGTAATACGTTGAAACGTCATACCATATAACGTATTACTTTATAACGTTATACCATATAACGTAATACGTGATAACGTTATACCATATAATGTATTACGATATTACGTTATACCATATGACGTTATACTATATAACGTAATACGTTGAAACACTAGACCATATAACGTATTACGTTATAACGTTATACCATATAACGTATTACGATATAACGTTATACCATATAACGTTATACTATATAACGGCATACGTTATAACGTTATACCATATAACGTAATACGTTATATTAGTTCTGTAAATATGAAACCGGAATTGGGCTATTAACGTAATACCATATAACGTATTACGTTATAACGTCATACCATACAACGTTATACTATATAACGTAGTACGTTATAACGTTATACCATATAATGTATTACGTTATAACGTTATACCATACAACGTTATACTATGTAACGTAGTACGTTATAACGTTTTACTATATAACGTTATATTACATAACGTAATACGTTATAACGTTCTACCATATAACGTATTACGTTACAACGTTATACCATATAACGTTATACTATATAACGTAATACGTTATATCAGCACTGTAAATATGAAACCGGTATTGGCCTATTAACGTTATACCATATAACGTATTACGTTATAACGTCATACCATACAACGTTATACTATATAACGTAGTACGTTATAACGTTTTACCATATAACGTTATACTATATAACGTAATACGTTATAACGTCATACCATATAATGTATTACGTTATAATGTTTTACCATATAACGTTATACCATATAACGTTACACTATATAACGTCGTACGTTATAACGTTTTACCACATAACGTTATACTATATAACGGAATACGTTATAACTTTATACCATATAAAGTAATACGTGATAACGTTATAACATATTACGTTATACTATATAACGTAATACGTTATAACGTTATACCATATAACATTTTACGTTACAAAGTTATACCATATAACGTTATACTATATAACGTAATACGTTATAACGTTGTACCATATAACATTTTACGTTACAACGTTATACCATATAACGTTATACTATATAACGTATTACGTTATAACGTTATACCATATAACGTAATACGTGATAACGTTATACCATATAATGTATTACGTTATAACGTTATATCATATAACGTAATACGTGATAACGTTATACCTTATAATGTATTACGTTATAACGTTATACCATATAACGTAATACGTTATATCAGTTCTGTGAATATGAAACTGGAATTGGCCTATTAACGTAATACCATATAACGTATTACGTTATAACGTAATACCATATTACGTTATACTATATAACGTAATACGTTATAACGTTATACCATATAACGTATTACGATATAACGTTATACCATATAACCTTTTACGTTATAACGTTGTACCATATTACGTTATACTATATAACGTAATACGTTATAACGTTATACCATATAACGTATTACGATATAACGTTATACCATATAACGTTATACTATATAACGTAATACGTTGAAACATTAGACCACATAACGTGTTACGTTATAACGTTATACCTTATAACGTAATACGTGATAACGTTATACCATATAATGTATTACGTTATAACGTTATACCATACAACGTTATACTATGTAATGTAGTACATTATAACGTTTTGCGTTATAACGTTATAACATATAACGTTATACTATATAACGTCGTCCGTTATAATGTTTTACCATATAACGTTTTACTATATAACGGAATACGTTATAACCTTATACCATAAAACGTTATGCTGTATAACGTACTACATTACAACGTTATACCATACAACGTTATACTATATAACGTAATACGTTATAACTTTATACGTTATATCGTTATTCTATTTAACGTATTATGTTATAACGTAATACGATATACCGAAATACTATATAACGTAATACGTGATAACGTTATGCCATATAATGTATTACGTTATAACGTTATGCCATACAACGTTATACTATATAACGTAGGGCGCTATAACGTTTTACTATATAACGTTATATTACATAACGTAATACGTTATAACGCTGTACCATATAACATTTTACGTTATAACGTTATACCATATTACGTTATACTATATAACGGCATACGTTATAACGTTATACCATATAACGTAATACGTTATATTAGTTCTGTAAATATGAAACCGGAATTGGGCTATTAACGTAATACCATATAACGTATTACGTTATAACGTAATACCATACAACGTTATACTATATAACGTAATACGTTATAACGTTATACCATATAACGTATTACGATATAACGTAATACGTTATAACGTTATACCATATAACATTTTACGTTATAACGTTATACCATATTACGTTATACTATATAACGTAATACGTTATAACGTTATAATATATAACGTAATACGTTGGAACATTAGACCATATAACGTATTACGTTATAACGTTTTACCATATAACGTTATACTATATCACGTAATACGTTATAACGTTATACCATATAACATTTTACGTTATACCGTAATACCATATTACGTTATACTATATAACGTAATACGTTATAACGTTCTACCATATAACGTATTACGTTACAACGTTATACCATATAACGTCATACTATATAACGTAATACGTTATATCAGCACTGTAAATGTGAAACCGGTATTGGCCTATTAACGTTATACCATATAACGTATTACGTTATAACGTCATACCACACAACGTTATACTATATAACGTAGTACGTTATAACGTTTTACCATATAACGTTATTCTATATAACGTAATACGTTATAACGTCATACCATATAATGTATTACGTTATAATGTTTTACGATATAACGTTATACCATATAACGTTACACTATATATCGTCGTACGTTATAACGTTTTACCTTATAGCGTTATACTATATAACGGAATACGTTATAACTTTATACCATATAAAGTAATACGTGATAACGTTATACCATATTACGTTATACTATATAACGTAATACGTTATAACGTAGTACCATATAACATTTTACGTTACAACGTTATACCATATAGCGTTATACTATATAACGTATTACGTTATAACGTTATACCATATAACGTAATACGTGATAACGTTATACCATATAATGTATTACGTTATAACGTTATACCATATAACGTAATACGTGATAACGTTATACCGTATAATGTATTACGTTATAACGTTATACCATATAACGTAATACGTTATATCAGTTCTGTAAATATGAAACCGGAATTGGCCTATTAACGTAATACCACATGACGTATTTCGTTATAACATAATACCATACAACGTTATACTATATAGCGTTGTACGTTATAACGTTTTACCATATAACGTTATACTATATAACGTAATACGTTATAATGTTATACCATATAACGTATTACTATATAACGCAATACGTTGAAACATTAGACCATATAACGTATTACGTTATAACGTTTTACCATATAACGTTATACTATATACCTTAATACGTTGTAACGTTACTCCATATAATGTATTCCGTTATAACGTTATACCATATAATGCATTACGTTATATCGTTATACCATCTAACGTAATGCGTTACAACGTAATACCATATAACGTACTACGTGATAACGTTATACCATATAATGTATTACGATATAACGTAATACCATATGACGTTATACTATATAACGTAATACGTTGAAACATTAGACCATATAACGAATTACGTTAGAACGTTATACCATATGACGTAATACGTGATAACGTTATACCATATAATGTATTACGTTATAACGTTATACCATACAAGGTTATACTACATAACGTAATACGTCATAATGTTATACCATATAACGTATTACGATATAACGTAACACCATATGACGTTATACTATATAACGTAATACGTTGAAACATTAGACCATATAACGTATTACGTTATAACGTTATACCATATAACGTAATACGTGATAACGTTATACCATATAATGTATTACGTTATAACGTTATACCATACAACTTTATACTACATAACGTAATACGTTATAATGTTATACCATATAACGTATTACGATATAACGTTATACCATATAACGTTATACTATATAACGTAATACGTTCAAACGTCATACCATATAACGTATTACTTTATAACGTTATACCATATAACGTAATACGTGATAACGTTATACCATATAATGTATTACGATATAACGTTATACCATATGACGTTATACTATATAACGGCATACGTTATAACGTTATACCATATAACGTAATGCGTTATATTAGTTCTGTAAATATGAAACCGGAATTGGGCTATTAACGTAATACCATATAACGTATTACGTTATAACGTAATACCATACAACGTTATACTATATAACGTAACACGTTATAACGTTATACCATATAACGTTTTACCATATAACGTTATACTATATCACGTAATACGTTATAACGTTATACCATATAACGTAATACTATATAACGCAATACGTTGAAACATTAGACCATATAACGTATTACGTTATAACGTTTTACCATATAACGTTATACTATATACCTTAATACGTTGTAACGTTACACCATATAATGTGTTCCGTTATAACGTTATACCATATAATGCATTACGTTATAACGTTATACCATCTAACGTAATGCGTTACAACGTAATGCCATATAACGTAATACGTGATAACGTTATACCATATAATGTATTACGATATAACGTAATACCATATGACGTTATACTATATAACGTAATACGTTGAAACATTAGACCATATAACGTATTACGTTATAACGTTATACCATATAACGTAATGCGTTATATTAGTTCTGTAAATATGAAACCGGAATTGGGCTATTAACGTAATACCATATAACGTATTACGTTATAACGTAATACCATACAACGTTATACTATATAACGTAACACGTTATAACGTTATACCATATAACGTTTTACCATATAACGTTATACTATATCACGTAATACGTTATAACGTTATACCATACAACGTTATACTTCATAACGTAATACGGTATAATGTTATACCATATAACGTATTACGATATAACGTTATACCATATAACGTCATACTATATAACGTAATACGTTGAAACGTCATACCATATAACGTATTACTTTATAACGTTATACCATATAACGTATTACGTTATAACGTTATACCATATAACGTATTACGATATAACGTTATACCATATAACGTTATACTATATAACGGCATACGTTATAACGTTATACCATATAACGTAATACGTTATATTAGTTCTGTAAATATGAAACCGGAATTGGGCTATTAACGTAATACCATATAACGTATTACGTTATAACGTAATACCATACAACGTTATACTATATAACGTAATACGTTATAACGTTATACCATATAATGTATTACGTTATAACGTTATACCATACAACGTTATACTATGTAACGTAGTACGTTATAACGTTTTACTATATAACGTTATATTACATAACGTAATACGTTATAACGTTCTACCATATAACGTATTACGTTACAACGTTATACCATATAACGTTATACTATATAACGTAATACGTTATATCAGCACTGTAAATATGAAACCGGTATTGGCCTATTAACGTTATACCATATAACGTATTACGTTATAACGTCATACCATACAACGTTATACTATATAACGTAGTACGTTATAACGTTTTACCATATAACGTTATACTATATAACGTAATACGTTATAACGTCATACCATATAATGTATTACGTTATAATGTTTTACCATATAACGTTATACCATATAACGTTACACTATATAACGTCGTACGTTATAACGTTTTACCACATAACGTTATACTATATAACGGAATACGTTATAACTTTATACCATATAAAGTAATACGTGATAACGTTATAACATATTACGTTATACTATATAACGTAATACGTTATAACGTTATACCATATAACATTTTACGTTACAAAGTTATACCATATAACGTTATACTATATAACGTAATACGTTATAACGTTGTACCATATAACATTTTACGTTACAACGTTATACCATATAACGTTATACTATATAACGTATTACGTTATAACGTTATACCATATAACGTAATACGTGATAACGTTATACCATATAATGTATTACGTTATAACGTTATACCATATAACGTAATACGTGATAACGTTATACCTTATAATGTATTACGTTATAACGTTATACCATATAACGTAATACGTCATATCAGTTCTGTAAATATGAAACCGGAATTGGCCTATTAACGTAATACCACATGACGTATTTCGTTATAACATAATACCATACAACGTTATACTATATAGCGTTGTACGTTATAACGTTTTACCATATAACGTTATACTATATAACGTAATACGTTATAATGTTATACCATATAACGTATTACTATATAACGCAATACGTTGAAACATTAGACCATATAACGTATTACGTTATAACGTTTTACCATATAACGTTATACTATATACCTTAATACGTTGTAACGTTACTCCATATAATGTATTCCGTTATAACGTTATACCATATAATGCATTACGTTATATCGTTATACCATCTAACGTAATGCGTTACAACGTAATACCATATAACGTACTACGTGATAACGTTATACCATATAATGTATTACGATATAACGTAATACCATATGACGTTATACTATATAACGTAATACGTTGAAACATTAGACCATATAACGAATTACGTTAGAACGTTATACCATATGACGTAATACGTGATAACGTTATACCATATAATGTATTACGTTATAACGTTATACCATACAAGGTTATACTACATAACGTAATACGTCATAATGTTATACCATATAACGTATTACGATATAACGTAACACCATATGACGTTATACTATATAACGTAATACGTTGAAACATTAGACCATATAACGTATTACGTTATAACGTTATACCATATAACGTAATACGTGATAACGTTATACCATATAATGTATTACGTTATAACGTTATACCATACAACTTTATACTACATAACGTAATACGTTATAATGTTATACCATATAACGTATTACGATATAACGTTATACCATATAACGTTATACTATATAACGTAATACGTTCAAACGTCATACCATATAACGTATTACTTTATAACGTTATACCATATAACGTAATACGTGATAACGTTATACCATATAATGTATTACGATATAACGTTATACCATATGACGTTATACTATATAACGGCATACGTTATAACGTTATACCATATAACGTAATGCGTTATATTAGTTCTGTAAATATGAAACCGGAATTGGGCTATTAACGTAATACCATATAACGTATTACGTTATAACGTAATACCATACAACGTTATACTATATAACGTAACACGTTATAACGTTATACCATATAACGTTTTACCATATAACGTTATACTATATCACGTAATACGTTATAACGTTATACCATATAACGTAATACTATATAACGCAATACGTTGAAACATTAGACCATATAACGTATTACGTTATAACGTTTTACCATATAACGTTATACTATATACCTTAATACGTTGTAACGTTACACCATATAATGTGTTCCGTTATAACGTTATACCATATAATGCATTACGTTATAACGTTATACCATCTAACGTAATGCGTTACAACGTAATGCCATATAACGTAATACGTGATAACGTTATACCATATAATGTATTACGATATAACGTAATACCATATGACGTTATACTATATAACGTAATACGTTGAAACATTAGACCATATAACGTATTACGTTATAACGTTATACCATATAACGTAATGCGTTATATTAGTTCTGTAAATATGAAACCGGAATTGGGCTATTAACGTAATACCATATAACGTATTACGTTATAACGTAATACCATACAACGTTATACTATATAACGTAACACGTTATAACGTTATACCATATAACGTTTTACCATATAACGTTATACTATATCACGTAATACGTTATAACGTTATACCATACAACGTTATACTTCATAACGTAATACGGTATAATGTTATACCATATAACGTATTACGATATAACGTTATACCATATAACGTCATACTATATAACGTAATACGTTGAAACGTCACACCATATAACGTATTACTTTATAACGTTATACCATATAACGTAATACGTGATAACGTTATACCATATAATGTATTACGATATTACGTTATACCATATGACGTTATACTATATAACGTAATACGTTGAAACACTAGACCATATAACGTATTACGTTATAACGTTATACCATATAACGTATTACGATATAACGTTATACCATATAACGTTATACTATATAACGGCATACGTTATAACGTTATACCATATAACGTAATACGTTATATTAGTTCTGTAAATATGAAACCGGAATTGGGCTATTAACGTAATACCATATAACGTATTACGTTATAACGTAATACCATACAACGTTATACTATATAACGTAATACGTTATAACGTTATACCATATAATGTATTACGTTATAACGTTATACCATACAACGTTATACTATGTAACGTAGTACGTTATAACGTTTTACTATATAACGTTATATTACATAACGTAATACGTTATAACGTTCTACCATATAACGTATTACGTTACAACGTTATACCATATAACGTTATACTATATAACGTAATACGTTATATCAGCACTGTAAATATGAAACCGGTATTGGCCTATTAACGTTATACCATATAACGTATTACGTTATAACGTCATACCATACAACGTTATACTATATAACGTAGTACGTTATAACGTTTTACCATATAACGTTATACTATATAACGTAATACGTTATAACGTCATACCATATAATGTATTACGTTATAATGTTTTACCATATAACGTTATACCATATAACGTTACACTATATAACGTCGTACGTTATAACGTTTTACCACATAACGTTATACTATATAACGGAATACGTTATAACTTTATACCATATAAAGTAATACGTGATAACGTTATAACATATTACGTTATACTATATAACGTAATACGTTATAACGTTATACCATATAACATTTTACGTTACAAAGTTATACCATATAACGTTATACTATATAACGTAATACGTTATAACGTTGTACCATATAACATTTTACGTTACAACGTTATACCATATAACGTTATACTATATAACGTATTACGTTATAACGTTATACCATATAACGTAATACGTGATAACGTTATACCATATAATGTATTACGTTATAACGTTATACCATATAACGTAATACGTGATAACGTTATACCTTATAATGTATTACGTTATAACGTTATACCATATAACGTAATACGTCATATCAGTTCTGTAAATATGAAACCGGAATTGGCCTATTAACGTAATACCACATGACGTATTTCGTTATAACATAATACCATACAACGTTATACTATATAGCGTTGTACGTTATAACGTTTTACCATATAACGTTATACTATATAACGTAATACGTTATAATGTTATACCATATAACGTGATACTATATAACGCGATACGTTGAAACATTAGACCATATAACGTATTACGTTATAACGTTTTACCATATAACGTTATACTATATACCTTAATACGTTGTAACGTTACACCATATAATGTATTCCGTTATAACGTTATACCATATAATGCATTACGTTATAACGTTATACCATCTAACGTAATGCGTTACAACGTAATGCCGTATAACGTAATACGTGATAACGTTATACCATATAATGTATTACGATATAACGTAATACCATATGACGTTATACTATATAAGGTAATACGTTATAACGTTATACCATATAACGTATTACGATATAACGTTATACCATATAACGTTATACTATATAACATCGTACGTTATAACGTTTTACCATATAACGTTATACTATATAACGGCATACGTTATAACGTTATACCATATAACGTAATACGTTATATTAGTTCTGTAAATATGAAACCGGAATTGGGCTATTAACGTAATACCATATAACGTATTACGTTATAACGTAATACCATACAACGTTATACTATTAGGTGAAGTAAAAAGTTCTGAGCGCTTTTTCGCTTTATTTCGACGATGAAATTAACATAGTCAAGATTATTCGATTTAGATTAAATATGCGCCGTTTTGTTCGATTACTTTTGTCCATTTTGAAGGCAATTTCATAATTCCGCGGTTGAAGAAGTCCTCGTCCCTATTGGTAAAAAACTTGACCAGCTCATTTTCACAAGCCTCTCTTGAGGCCAGTTTTGTACCATCAAGAAAATTTTGCAAAAACTTAAAAAGGTGATAATCGCTTGGTGCCAGGTCTGGACTGTACGGCGGATGCGATAGAACCTCCCAGCCAAGCTCTCGGAGCTTCTGACGCGTCGTTAAAGATGTGTGCGGCCTGGCGTTGTCTTGATGGAACACAACACCTTTCCTATTGGCCAATTCTGGCCGCTTCTGGTCGATCGCCTGCTTCAGTCTGGTCAGTTGTTGACAATAGAGGTCCGAATTAAGTGTTTGCCCCGATGGGAGCAGCTCATAATGGATGATTCCCTTCCAATCCCACCAAACACACAATAAAACCTTCTTGGCCGTTAATCCACGCTTGGCGATCGTTTGGGCCGGCCCACCGCGATTGGACCACGATCTTTTTCGGCTGTTGTTCTCGTATGTGACCCATTTTTCATCGCCAGTCACCATCCGCTTCAAAAATGGGTCGATTTCGTTACGTCTCAACAAAGAATCGCAGGCATCAATTCGGTCCAAAAGGTTCTTTTGCGTCAATTCATGTGGCACCCATACGTCGAGCTTCTTCTTGAAACCAGCCTTATGCAAATGGTTCCAAACGGTTTTCTGGCCAATCTTCAGTTCCTGGGCAATGGAATAAGTGCTCACATGCCGGTCCGACTCGACGATTTCCATGATTTTATCCACATTTTCGACGATTGGCCTACCAGAGCGTGCCTCATCTTCGACGTCCATATTACCAGAACGGAATCGTTGGAACCACCGCTTTGCTGTTGCATTCGATACTGTACTGGGTCCATAAACAGCACAAATTTTTTTGGCCGCCTGCTCCGCCTTTTCTCCTTGGTCGTAGTGGTACTGAAGAATGTATCGAATTTTCTCTTTTTTTATCTCCATTTTCGAACGCTGTAACACACAACTGGCTTCACCGAACACAAAACTGACAAAGAACCTTTTTGATGCGTAATATCACCTTGAAATCGGTGTATACTATGACTCGATGCGATGTGCACATCGTGAGATATGGCTCACTAAAGACATCTAGCGAAAAACGCTCAGAACTTTTTACTTAACCTAATATATAACGTAATACGTTATAACGTTATACCATATAACGTATTACGATATAACGTTATACCATATAACGTTATACTATATAACGTAATACGTTGAAACATTAGAACATATAACGTATTACGATATAACGTTATACCATATAACGTTATACCATATAACGTTATATTATATAACGTAATACGTTGAAACATTAGACCATATAACGTATTACGTTATAACGTTATACCATATTACGTTATACGATATAACGTAATACGTTATAACGTTATACCATATAACATTTTACGTTATAACGTTATACCATATTACGTTATACTATATAACGTAATACGTTATAACGTTATACTATATAACGTAATACGTTGGAACATTAGACCATATAACGTATTACGTTATAACGTTTTACCATATAACGTTATACTATATCACGTAATACGTTATAACGTTATACCATATAACATTTTACGTTATACCGTTATACCATATTACGTTATACTATATAACGTAATACGTTATAACGTTATACTATCTAACGTAATACGTTATAACGTTATACCATATAATGTATTACGTTATAACGTTATACCATACAACGTTATACTATGTAACGTAGTACGTTATAACGTTTTACTATATAACGTTATATTACATAACGTAATACGTTATAACGTTCTGCCATATAACGTATTACGTTACAACGTTATACCATATAACGTTATACTATATAACGTAATACGTTATATCAGCACTGTAAATATGAAACCGGTATTGGCCTATTAACGTTATACCATATAACGTATTACGTTATAACGTCATACCATACAACGTTATACTATATAACGTAGTACGTTATAACGTTTTACCATATAACGTTATACTATATAACGTAATACGTTATAACGTCATACCATATAATGTATTACGTTATAATGTTTTACCATATAACGTTATACCATATAACGTTACACTATATAACGTCGTACGTTATAACGTTTTACCACATAACGTTATACTATATAACGGAATACGTTATAACTTTATACCATATAAAGTAATACGTGATAACGTTATACCATATTACGTTATACTATATAACGTAATACGTTATAACGTTATACCATATAACATTTTACGTTACAACGTTATACCATTTAACGTTATACTATATAACGTAATACGTTATAACGTTGTACCATATAACATTTTACGTTACAACGTTATACCATATAACGTTATACTATATAACGTATTACGTTATAACGTTATACCATATAACGTAATACGTGATAACGTTATACCATATAATGTATTACGTTATAAGGTTATACCATATAACGTAATACGTGATAACGTTATACCATATAATGTATTACGTTATAACGTTATACCATATAACGTAATACGTCATATCAGTTCTGTAAATATGAAACCGGAATTGGCCTATTAACGTAATACCACATGACGTATTTCGTTATAACATAATACCATACAACGTTATACTATATAACGTTGTACGTTATAACGTTTTACCATATAACGTTATACTATATAACGTAATACGTTATAATGTTATACCATATAACGTAATACTATATAACGCAATACGTTGAAACATTAGACCATATAACGTATTACGTTATAACGTTTTACCATATAACGTTATACTATATACCTTAATACGTTGTAACGTTACACCATATAATGTGTTCCGTTATAACGTTATACCATATAATGCATTACGTTATAACGTTATACCATCTAACGTAATGCGTTACAACGTAATGCCATATAACGTAATACGTGATAACGTTATACCATATAATGTATTACGATATAACGTTATACCATATGACGTTATACTATATAACGTAATACGTTGAAACATTAGACCATATAACGTATTACGTTATAACGTTATACCATATAACGTAATGCGTTATATTAGTTCTGTAAATATGAAACCGGAATTGGGCTATTAACGTAATACCATATAACGTATTACGTTATAACGTAATACCATACAACGTTATACTATATAACGTAACACGTTATAACGTTATACCATATAACGTATTACGATATAACGTTATACCATATAACGTTATACTATATAACGTAATACGCTGAAACATTAGACCATATAACGTATTACGTTATAACGTTTTACTATATAACGTCATACTATATAACGTAATACGTTATAACGTTATACCATATAACATTTTACGTTATAACGTTATACCATATAACGTATTACGATATAACGTTATACCATATATCGTTATACTATATAACGTAAGATGTTGAAACGTCATACCATATAACGTATTACTTTATAACGTTATACCATATAACGTATTACGATATAACGTTATACCATATAACGTTATACTATATAACGTCTTACGTTATAAAGTTTTACCATATAACGTTATACTATATAACGGCATACGTTATAACGTTATACCATATAACGTAATACGTTATATTAGTTCTGTAAATATGAAACCGGAATTGGGCTATTAACGTAATACCATATAACGTATTACGTTATAACGTAATATCATACAACGTTATACTATATAACGTAATACGTTATAACGTTATACCATATAACGAGTTACGATATAACGTTATACCATATAACGTTATACTATATAACGTAATACGTTATAACGTTATACCATATAACGTGATGCGTTATATTAGTTCTGTAAATATGAAACCGGAATTGGGCTATTAACGTTATACCATATAACGTATTACGTTATAATGTAATACCATACAACGTTATAATATATAACGTAACACGTTAAAACGTTATACCATATAACGTATTACGATATAACGTTATACCATATAACGTTATACTATATAACGTAATACGTTGAAACATTAGAACATATAACGTATTACGATATAACGTTATACCATATAACATTTTACGTTATAACGTTATACCATATTACGTTATACGATATAACGTAATACGTTATAACGTTTTACCATATAACGTATTACGTTACAACGTTATACCATATAACATTTTACGTTATAACGTTATACCATATTACGCTATACGACATAACGTAATACGTTATAACGTTATACCATATAACGTATTACGATATAACGTTATAACATATAACGTTATACTATATAACGTAATACGTTGAAACGTCATACCATATAACGTATTACTTTATAACGTTATACCATATAACGTAATACGTGATAACGTTATACCATATAATGTATTACGATATAACGTAATACCATATGACGTTATACTATATAACGTAATACGTTGAAACATTAGACCATATAACGTATTTCGTTATATCGTTATACCATATAACGTAATACGTGATAACGTTATACCATATAATGTATTATGTTATAACGTTATACCATACAACGTTATACTACATAACGTAATACGTTATAATGTTATACCATATAACGTATTACGATATAACGTTATACCATATAACGTTATACTATATAACGTAATACGTTGAAACACTAGACCATATAACGTATTACGTTATATCGTTATACCATATAACGTAATACGTGATAACGTTATACCATATAATGTATTATGTTATAACGTTATACCATACAACGTTATACTACATAACGTAATACGTTATATCAGCACTGTAAATATGAAACCGGTATTGGCCTATTAACGTTATACTATATAACGTATTACGTTATAACGTCATACCATATAATGTATTACGTTATAATGTTTTACCATATAACGTTATACCATATAACGTTACACTATATAACGTCGTACGTTATAACGTTTTACCACATAACGTTATACTATATAACGGAATACGTTATAACTTTATACCATATAAAGTAATACGTGATAACGTTATACCATATTACGTTATACTATATAACGTAATACGTTATAACGTTATACCATATAACATTTTACGTTACAACGTTATACCATTTAACGTTATACTATATAACGTAATACGTTATAACGTTGTACCATATAACATTTTACGTTACAACGTTATACCATATAACGTTATACTATATAACGTATTACGTTATAACGTTATACCATATAACGTAATACGTGATAACGTTATACCATATAATGTATTACGTTATAACGTTATACCATATAACGTAATACGTGATAACGTTATACCATATAATGTATTACGTTATAACGTTATACCATATAACGTAATACGTCATATCAGTTCTGTAAATATGAAACCGGAATTGGCCTATTAACGTAATACCACATGACGTATTTCGTTATAACATAATACCATACAACGTTATACTATATAACGTTGTACGTTATAACGTTTTACCATATAACGTTATACTATATAACGTAATACGTTATAATGTTATACCATATAACGTAATACTATATAACGCAATACGTTGAAACATTAGACCATATAACGTATTACGTTATAACGTTTTACCATATAACGTTATACTATATACCTTAATACGTTGTAACGTTACACCATATAATGTGTTCCGTTATAACGTTATACCATATAATGCATTACGTTATAACGTTATACCATCTAACGTAATGCGTTACAACGTAATGCCATATAACGTAATACGTGATAACGTTATACCATATAATGTATTACGATATAACGTTATACCATATGACGTTATACTATATAACGTAATACGTTGAAACATTAGACCATATAACGTATTACGTTATAATGTTATACCATATAACGTAATGCGTTATATTAGTTCTGTAAATATGAAACCGGAATTGGGCTATTAACGTAATACCATATAACGTATTACGTTATAACGTAATACCATACAACGTTATACTATATAACGTAACACGTTATAACGTTATACCATATAACGTATTACGATATAACGTTATACCATATAACGTTATACTATATAACGTAATACGCTGAAACATTAGACCATATAACGTATTACGTTATAACGTTTTACCATATAACGTTATACTATATCACGTAATACGTTATAACGTTATACCATATAACATTTTACGTTATACCGTTATACCATATTACGTTATACTATATAACGTAATACGTTATAACGTTATACTATCTAACGTAATACGTTATAACGTTATACCATATAATGTATTACGTTATAACGTTATACCATACAACGTTATACTATGTAACGTAGTACGTTATAACGTTTTACTATATAACGTTATATTACATAACGTAATACGTTATAACGTTCTGCCATATAACGTATTACGTTACAACGTTATACCATATAACGTTATACTATATAACGTAATACGTTATATCAGCACTGTAAATATGAAACCGGTATTGGCCTATTAACGTTATACCATATAACGTATTACGTTATAACGTCATACCATACAACGTTATACTATATAACGTAGTACGTTATAACGTTTTACCATATAACGTTATACTATATAACGTAATACGTTATAACGTCATACCATATAATGTATTACGTTATAATGTTTTACCATATAACGTTATACCATATAACGTTACACTATATAACGTCGTACGTTATAACGTTTTACCACATAACGTTATACTATATAACGGAATACGTTATAACTTTATACCATATAAAGTAATACGTGATAACGTTATACCATATTACGTTATACTATATAACGTAATACGTTATAACGTTATACCATATAACATTTTACGTTACAACGTTATACCATTTAACGTTATACTATATAACGTAATACGTTATAACGTTGTACCATATAACATTTTACGTTACAACGTTATACCATATAACGTTATACTATATAACGTATTACGTTATAACGTTATACCATATAACGTAATACGTGATAACGTTATACCATATAATGTATTACGTTATAAGGTTATACCATATAACGTAATACGTGATAACGTTATACCATATAATGTATTACGTTATAACGTTATACCATATAACGTAATACGTCATATCAGTTCTGTAAATATGAAACCGGAATTGGCCTATTAACGTAATACCACATGACGTATTTCGTTATAACATAATACCATACAACGTTATACTATATAACGTTGTACGTTATAACGTTTTACCATATAACGTTATACTATATAACGTAATACGTTATAATGTTATACCATATAACGTAATACTATTAGGTTAAGTAAAAAGTTCTGAGCGTTTTTCGCTAGATGTCTTTAGTGAGCCATATCTCACGATGTGCACATCGCATCGAGTCATAGTATACACCGATTTCAAGGTGATATTACGCATCAAAAAGGTTCTTTGTCAGTTTTGTGTTCGGTGAAGCCAGTTGTGTGTTACAGCGTTCGAAAATGGAGATAAAAAAAGAGAAAATTCGATACATTCTTCAGTACCACTACGACCAAGGTGAAAAGGCGGAGCAGGCGGCCAAAAAAATTTGTGCTGTTTATGGACCCAGTACAGTATCGAATGCAACAGCAAAGCGGTGGTTCCAACGATTCCGTTCTGGTAATATGGACGTCGAAGATGAGGCACGCTCTGGTAGGCCAATCGTCGAAAATGTGGATAAAATCATGGAAATCGTCGAGTCGGACCGGCATGTGAGCACTTATTCCATTGCCCAGGAACTGAAGATTAGCCAGAAAACCGTTTGGAACCATTTGCATAAGGCTGGTCTCAAGAAGAAGCTCGACGTATGGGTGCCACATGAATTGACGCAAAAGAACCTTTTGGACCGAATTGATGCCTGCGATTCTTTGTTGAGACGTAACGAAATCGACCCATTTTTGAAGCGGATGGTGACTGGCGATGAAAAATGGGTCACATACGAGAACAACAGCCGAAAAAGATCGTGGTCCAATCGCGGTGGGCCGGCCCAAACGATCGCCAAGCGTGGATTAACGGCCAAGAAGGTTTTATTGTGTGTTTGGTGGGATTGGAAGGGAATCATCCATTATGAGCTGCTCCCATCGGGGCAAACACTTAATTCGGACCTCTATTGTCAACAACTGACCAGACTGAAGCAGGCGATCGACCAGAAGCGGCCAGAATTGGCCAATAGGAAAGGTGTTGTGTTCCATCAAGACAACGCCAGGCCGCACACATCTTTAACGACGCGTCAGAAGCTCCGAGAGCTTGGCTGGGAGGTTCTATCGCATCCGCCGTACAGTCCAGACCTGGCACCAAGCGATTATCACCTTTTTAAGTTTTTGCAAAATTTTCTTGATGGTACAAAACTGGCCTCAAGAGAGGCTTGTGAAAATGAGCTGGTCAAGTTTTTTACCAATAGGGACGAGGACTTCTTCAACCGCGGAATTATGAAATTGCCTTCAAAATGGACAAAAGTAATCGAACAAAACGGCGCATATTTAATCTAAATCGAATAATCTTGACTATGTTAATTTCATCGTCGAAATAAAGCGAAAAAGCGCTCAGAACTTTTTACTTCACCTAATATATAACGCAATACGTTGAAACATTAGACCATATAACGTATTACGTTATAACGTTTTACCATATAACGTTATACTATATACCTTAATACGTTGTAACGTTACACCATATAATGTGTTCCGTTATAACGTTATACCATATAATGCATTACGTTATAACGTTATACCATCTAACGTAATGCGTTACAACGTAATGCCATATAACGTAATACGTGATAACGTTATACCATATAATGTATTACGATATAACGTTATACCATATGACGTTATACTATATAACGTAATACGTTGAAACATTAGACCATATAACGTATTACGTTATAACGTTATACCATATAACGTAATGCGTTATATTAGTTCTGTAAATATGAAACCGGAATTGGGCTATTAACGTAATACCATATAACGTATTACGTTATAACGTAATACCATACAACGTTATACTATATAACGTAACACGTTATAACGTTATACCATATAACGTATTACGATATAACGTTATACCATATAACGTTATACTATATAACGTAATACGCTGAAACATTAGACCATATAACGTATTACGTTATAACGTTTTACTATATAACGTCATACTATATAACGTAATACGTTATAACGTTATACCATATAACATTTTACGTTATAACGTTATACCATATAACGTATTACGATATAACGTTATACCATATATCGTTATACTATATAACGTAAGATGTTGAAACGTCATACCATATAACGTATTACTTTATAACGTTATACCATATAACGTATTACGATATAACGTTATACCATATAACGTTATACTATATAACGTCTTACGTTATAAAGTTTTACCATATAACGTTATACTATATAACGGCATACGTTATAACGTTATACCATATAACGTAATACGTTATATTAGTTCTGTAAATATGAAACCGGAATTGGGCTATTAACGTAATACCATATAACGTATTACGTTATAACGTAATATCATACAACGTTATACTATATAACGTAATACGTTATAACGTTATACCATATAACGAGTTACGATATAACGTTATACCATATAACGTTATACTATATAACGTAATACGTTATAACGTTATACCATATAACGTGATGCGTTATATTAGTTCTGTAAATTTGAAACCGGAATTGGGCTATTAACGTTATACCATATAACGTATTACGTTATAACGTAATACCATACAACGTTATAATATATAACGTAACACGTTAAAACGTTATACCATATAACGTATTACGATATAACGTTATACCATATAACGTTATACTATATAACGTAATACGTTGAAACATTAGAACATATAACGTATTACGATATAACGTTATACCATATAACATTTTACGTTATAACGTTATACCATATTACGTTATACGATATAACGTAATACGTTATAACGTTTTACCATATAACGTATTACGTTACAACGTTATACCATATAACATTTTACGTTATAACGTTATACCATATTACGCTATACGACATAACGTAATACGTTATAACGTTATACCATATAACGTATTACGATATAACGTTATAACATATAACGTTATACTATATAACGTAATACGTTGAAACGTCATACCATATAACGTATTACTTTATAACGTTATACCATATAACGTAATACGTGATAACGTTATACCATATAATGTATTACGATATAACGTAATACCATATGACGTTATACTATATAACGTAATACGTTGAAACATTAGACCATATAACGTATTTCGTTATATCGTTATACCATATAACGTAATACGTGATAACGTTATACCATATAATGTATTATGTTATAACGTTATACCATACAACGTTATACTACATAACGTAATACGTTATAATGTTATACCATATAACGTATTACGATATAACGTTATACCATATAACGTTATACTATATAACGTAATACGTTGAAACACTAGACCATATAACGTATTACGTTATATCGTTATACCATATAACGTAATACGTGATAACGTTATACCATATAATGTATTATGTTATAACGTTATACCATACAACGTTATACTACATAACGTAATACGTTATATCAGCACTGTAAATATGAAACCGGTATTGGCCTATTAACGTTATACTATATAACGTATTACGTTATAACGTCATACCATATAATGTATTACGTTATAATGTTTTACCATATAACGTTATACCATATAACGTTACACTATATAACGTCGTACGTTATAACGTTTTACCACATAACGTTATACTATATAACGGAATACGTTATAACTTTATACCATATAAAGTAATACGTGATAACGTTATACCATATTACGTTATACTATATATCGTAATACGTTATAACGTTATACCATATAACATTTTACGTTACAACGTTATACCATTTAACGTTATACTATATAACGTAATACGTTATAACGTTGTACCATATAACATTTTACGTTACAACGTTATACCATATAACGTTATACTATATAACGTATTACGTTATAACGTTATACCATATAACGTAATACGTGATAACGTTATACCATATAATGTATTACGTTATAACGTTATACCATATAACGTAATACGTGATAACGTTATACCATATAATGTATTACGTTATAACGTTATACCATATAACGTAATACGTCATATCAGTTCTGTAAATATGAAACCGGAATTGGCCTATTAACGTAATACCACATGACGTATTTCGTTATAACATAATACCATACAACGTTATACTATATAACGTTGTACGTTATAACGTTTTACCATATAACGTTATACTATATAACGTAATACGTTATAATGTTATACCATATAACGTAATACTATATAACGCAATACGTTGAAACATTAGACCATATAACGTATTACGTTATAACGTTTTACCATATAACGTTATACTATATACCTTAATACGTTGTAACGTTACACCATATAATGTGTTCCGTTATAACGTTATACCATATAATGCATTACGTTATAACGTTATACCATCTAACGTAATGCGTTACAACGTAATGCCATATAACGTAATACGTGATAACGTTATACCATATAATGTATTACGATATAACGTTATACCATATGACGTTATACTATATAACGTAATACGTTGAAACATTAGACCATATAACGTATTACGTTATAACGTTATACCATATAACGTAATGCGTTATATTAGTTCTGTAAATATGAAACCGGAATTGGGCTATTAACGTAATACCATATAACGTATTACGTTATAACGTAATACCATACAACGTTATACTATATAACGTAACACGTTATAACGTTATACCATATAACGTATTACGATATAACGTTATACCATATAACGTTATACTATATAACGTAATACGCTGAAACATTAGACCATATAACGTATTACGTTATAACGTTTTACTATATAACGTCATACTATATAACGTAATACGTTATAACGTTATACCATATAACATTTTACGTTATAACGTTATACCATATAACGTATTACGATATAACGTTATACCATATAACGTTATACTATATAACGTCTTACGTTATAAAGTTTTACCATATAACGTTATACTATATAACGGCATACGTTATAACGTTATACCATATAACGTAATACGTTATATTAGTTCTGTAACTATGAAACCGGAATTGGGCTATTAACGTAATACCATATAACGTATTACGTTATAACGTAATATCATACAACGTTATACTATATAACGTAATACGTTATAACGTTATACCATATAACGAGTTACGATATAACGTTATACCATATAACGTTATACTATATAACGTAATACGTTATAACGTTATACCATATAACGTAATGCGTTATATTAGTTCTGTAAATATGAAACCGGAATTGGGCTATTAACGTTATACCATATAACGTATTACTTTATAACGTAATACCATACAACGTTATAATATATAACGTAACACGTTAAAACGTTATACCATATAACGTATTACGATATAACGTTATACCATATAACGTTATACTATATAACGTAATACGTTGAAACATTAGAACATATAACGTATTACGATATAACGTTATACCATATAACATTTTACGTTATAACGTTATACCATATTACGTTATACGATATAACGTAATACGTTATAACGTTTTACCATATAACGTATTACGTTACAACGTTATACCATATAACATTTTACGTTATAACGTTATACCATATTACGCTATACGACATAACGTAATACGTTATAACGTTATACCATATAACGTATTACGATATAACGTTATAACATATAACGTTATACTATATAACGTAATACGTTGAAACGTCATACCATATAACGTATTACTTTATAACGTTATACCATATAACGTAATACGTGATAACGTTATACCATATAATGTATTACGATATAACGTAATACCATATGACGTTATACTATATAACGTAATACGTTGAAACATTAGACCATATAACGTATTTCGTTATATCGTTATACCATATAACGTAATACGTGATAACGTTATACCATATAATGTATTATGTTATAACGTTATACCATACAACGTTATACTACATAACGTAATACGTTATAATGTTATACCATATAACGTATTACGATATAACGTTATACCATATAACGTTATACTATATAACGTAATACGTTGAAACACTAGACCATATAACGTATTACGTTATATCGTTATACCATATAACGTAATACGTGATAACGTTATACCATATAATGTATTATGTTATAACGTTATACCATACAACGTTATACTACATAACGTAATACGTTATAATGTTATACCATATAACGTATTACGATATAACGTTATACCATATAACGTTATACTATATAACGTAATACGTTGAAACGTCATACCATATAACGTATTACTTTATAACGTTATACCATATAACGTAATACGTGATAACGTTATACCATATAATGTATTACGATATAACGTTATACCATATGACGTTATACTATATAATACGTTGAAACACTAGACCATATAACGTATTACGTTATAACGTTATACCATATAACGTATTACGATATAACGTTATACCATATAACGTTATACTATATAACGTCTTACGTTATAAAGTTTTACCATATAACGTTTTACTATATAACGGCATACGTTATAACGTTATACCATATAACGTAATACGTTATATTAGTTCTGTAAATATGAAACCGGAATTGGGCTATTAACGTAATACCGTATAACGTATTACGTTATAACGTAATATCATACAACGTTACACTATATAACGTAATACGTTATAACGTTATACCATATAACGAATTACGATATAACGTTATACCATATAATACATTACGTTATAACGTTATACCATAAAACGTTATGCTGTATAACGTACTACATTACAACGTTATACCATACAGCGTTATACTATATAACGTAATACGTTATAACTTTATACGTTATATCGTTATTCTATTTAACGTATTATGTTATAACGTAATACGTTCTACCGCTATGCTATATAACGTAATACGTTATAACGTTATACCATATAATGTATTACGATATAACGTTATACCATATGACGTTATACTATATAACGGCATACGTTATAACGTTATACCATATAACGTAATGCGTTATATTAGTTCTGTAAATATGAAACCGGAATTGGGCTATTAACGTAATACCATATAACGTATTACGTTATAACGTAATACCATACAACGTTATACTATATAACGTAACACGTTATAACGTTATACCATATAATGTTTTACGATATAACGTTATACCATATGACGTTATACTATATAACGTAATACGTTGAAACACTAGACCATATAACGTATTACGTTATAACGTTTTACTATATAACGTCATACTATGTAACGTAATACGTTATAACGTTATACCATATAACATTTTACGTTATAACGTTAAACCATATAACGTATTACGATATAACGTTATACCATATATCGTTATACTATATAACGTAATACGTTGAAACGTTATACCATATAACGTATTACGATATAACGTTATACCATATAACGTTATACTATATAACGTAATACGTTGAAACATTAGAACATATAACGTATTACGATATAACGTTATACCATATAACGATATACTATATAACGTAATACGCTGAAACATTAGACCATATAACGTATTACGTTATAACGTTTTACTATATAACGTCATACTATATAACGTAATACGTTATAACGTTATACCATATAACATTTTACGTTATAACGTTAAACCATATAACGTATTACGATATAACGTTATACCATATATCGTTATACTATATAACGTAATACGTTGAAACGTCATACCATATAACGTATTACTTTATAACGTTATACCATATTATGTTATACTATATAAGGTAATACGTTATAACGTTATACCATATAACGTATTACGATATAACGTTATACCATATAACGTTATACTATATAACGTAATACGTTATAACGTTATACCATATAACATTTTACGTTATAACGTTATACCATATTACGTTATACGATATAACGTAATACGTTATAACGTTTTACCATATAACGTATTACGTTACATCGTTATACCATATAACATTTTACGTTATAACGTTATACCATATTACGCTATACGACATAACGAAATACGTTATAACGTTATACCATATAACGTATTACGATATAACGTTATAACATATAACGTTATACTATATAACGTAATACGTTGAAACGTCATACCATATAACGTATTACTTTATAACGTTATACCATATAACGTAATACGTGATAACGTTATACCATATAATGTATTACGATATAACGTAATACCATATGACGTTATACTATATAACGTAATACGTTGAAACATTAGACCATATAACGTATTACGTTATATCGTTATACCATATAACGTAATACGTGATAACGTTATACCATATAATGTATTACGATATAACGTTATACCATATGACGTTATACTATATAACGGCATACGTTATAACGTTATACCATATAACGTAATGCGTTATATTAGTTCTGTAAATATGAAACCGGAATTGGGCTATTAACGTTATACCATATAACGTATTACGTTATAACGTAATACCATACAACGTTATACTATATAACGTAACACGTTATAACGTTATACCATATAACGTATTACGATATAATGTTATACCATATGACGTTATACTATATAACGGCATACGTTATAACGTTATACCATATAACGTAATGCGTTATATTAGTTCTGTAAATATGAAACCGGAATTGGGCTATTAACGTTATACCATATAACGTATTACGTTATAACGTAATACCATACAACGTTATACTATATAACGTAATACGTTATAACGTTATACCATATAATGTATTACGATATAACTTTATACCATATAACGTTATACTATATAACGTAATACGTTGAAACATTAGAACATATAACGTATTACGATATAACGTTATTCCATATAACGTTATACTATATAACGTAATACGTTGAAACATTAGACCATATAACGTATTACGTTATAACGTTTTACTATATAACGTCATACTATATAACGTAATACGTTATAACGTTATACCATATAACATTTTACGTTATAACGTTAAACCATATAACGTATTACGATATAACGTTATACCATATATCGTTATACTATATAACGTAATACGTTGAAACGTCATATCATATAACGTATTACTTTATAACGTTATACCATATTACGTTATACTATATAAGGTAATACGTTATAACGTTATACCATATAACGTATTACGATATAACGTTATACCATATAACGTTATACTATATAACGTAATACGTTATAACGTTATACCATATAACATTTTACGTTATAACGTTATACCATATTACGCTATACGACATAACGTAATACGTTATAACGTTATACCATATAACGTATTACGATATAACGTTATAACATATAACGTTATACTATATAACGTAATACGTTGATACGTCATACCATATAACGTATTACTTTATAACGTTATACCATATAACGTAATACGTGATAACGTTATACCATATAATGTATTACGATATAACGTAATACCATATGACGTTATACTATATAACGTAATACGTTGAAACATTAGACCATATAACGTATTACGTTATATCGTTATACCATATAACGTAATACGTGATAACGTTATACCATATAATGTATTATGTTATAACGTTATACCATACAACGTTATACTACATAACGTAATACGTTATAATGTTATACCATATAACGTATTACGATATAACGTTATACCATATAACGTTATACTATATAACGTAATACGTTGAAACGTCATACCATATAACGTATTACTTTATAACGTTATACCATATAACGTAATACGTGATAACGTTATACCATATAATGTATTACGATATAACGTTATACCATATGACGTTATACTATATAACGTAATACGTTGAAACACTAGACCATATAACGTATTACGTTATAACGTTATACCATATAACGTATTACGATATAACGTTATACCATATAACGTTATACTATATAACGTCGTACGTTATAACGTTTTACCATATGACGTTATACTATATAACGGCATACGTTATAACGTTATACCATATAACGTTATACTATATAACGTAATACGTTGAAACATTAGAACATATAACGTATTACGATATAACGTTATACCATATAACGTTATACTATATAACGTAATACGTTGAAACATTAGACCATATAACGTATTACGTTATAACGTTTTACTATATAACGTTATACTATATAACGTAATACGTTATAACGTTATACCATATAACATTTTACGTTATAACGTTATACCATATAACATTTTATGTTATACCGTTATACCATATTACGTTATACTATATAACGTAATACGTTATAACGCTATACTATATAACGTAATACGTTATAACGTTATACCATATAATGTATTACGTTATAACGTTATACCATACAACGTTATACTATGTAACGTACTACGTTATAACGTTTTACTATATAACGTTATATTACATAACGTAATACGTTATAACGTTCTACCATATAACGTATTACGTTACAGCGTTATACCATACAACGTTATACTATATAACGTAGTACGTTATAACGTATTACCATATAACGTTATACTATATAACGTAATACGTTATAACGTCATACCATATAATGTATTACGTTATAATGTTTTACCATATAACGTTATACCATATAACGTTACACTATATAACGTCGTACGTTATAACGTTTTACCATATAACGTTATACTATATAACGCAATACATTATAACGTTATACTATATAACGTAATACGTTGGAACATTAGACCATATAACGTATTACGTTAAAACGTTTTACCATATAACGTTATACTATATCACGTAATACGTTATAACGTTATACCATATAACGTAATACGTGATAACGTTATACCATGTAACGTATTACGTTATAACGTAATACCATACAACGTTATACCATATAATGTATTACGTTATAACGTTATACCATATAACGTAATACGTTATATCAGTTCTGTAAATATGAAACCGGAATTGGCCTATTAACGTAATACCACATGACGTATTTCGTTATAACATAATACCATACAACGTTATACTATATAGCGTTGTACGTTATAACGTTTTGCCATATAACGTTATACTATATAACGTAATACGTTATAATGTTATACCATATAACGTAATACTATATAACGCAATACGTTGAAACATTAGACCATATAACGTATTACGCTATAACGTTTTACCATATAACGTTATACTATATACATTAATACGTTGTAACGTTTCACCATATAATGTATTCCGTTATAACGTTATACCATATAATGCATTACGTTATAACGTTATACCATCTAACGTAACGCGTTACAACGTAATGCCATATAACGTAATACGTGATAACGTTATACCATATAATGTATTACGATATAACGTAGTACCATATGACGTTATACTATATAACGTAATACGTTGAAACATTAGACCATATAACGTATTACGTTATAACGTTATACCATATTACGTTATACTATATAAGGTAATACGTTATAACGTTATACCATATAACGTATTACGATATAACGTTATACCATATAACGTTATACTATATAACGTAATACGTTGAAACGTCATACCATATAACGTATTACTTTATAACGTTATACCATATAACGTAATACGTGATAACGTTATACCATATAATGTATTACGATATAACGTAACACCATATGACGTTATACTATATAACGTAATACGTTGAAACATTAGACCATATAACGTATTACGTTATAACGTTATACCATATAACGTAATACGTGATAACGTTATTCCATATAATGTACTACGTTATAACGTTATACCATACAACGTTATACTACATAACGTAATACGTTATAATGTTATACCATATAACGTATTACGATATAACGTTATACCATATAACGTTATACTATATAACGTAATACGCTGAAACGTCATACCATATAACGTATTACTTTATAACGTTATACCATATAACGTAATACGTGATAACGTTATACCATATAATGTATTACGATATAACGTTATACCATATGACGTTATACTATATAACGGCATACGTTATAACGTTATACCATATAACGTAATGCGTTATATTAGTTCTGTAAATATGAAACCGGAATTGGGCTATTAACGTAATACCATATAACGTATTACGTTATAACGTAATACAATACAACGTTATACTATATAACGTAACACGTTATAACGTTATACCATATAATGTATTACGATATAACGTTATACCATATGACGTTATACTATATAACGTAATACGTTGAAACACTAGACCATATAACGTATTACGTTATAACGTTTTACTATATAACGTCATACTATATAACGTAATACGTTATAACGTTATACCATATAACATTTTACGTTATAACGTTAAACCATATAACGTATTACGATATAACGTTATAACATATATCGTTATACTATATAACGTAATACGTTGAAACGTCATACCATATAACGTATTACTTTATAACGTTATACCATATTACGTTATACTATATAAGGTAATACGTTATAACGTTATACCATATAACGTATTACGATATAACGTTATACCATATAACGTTATACTATATAACGTAATACGTTATAACGTTATACCATATAACATTTTACGTTATAACGTTATAACATATTACGTTATACGATATAACGTAATACGTTATAACGTTTTACCATATAACGTATTACGTTACAACGTTATACCATATAACATTTTACGTTATAACGTTATACCATATGACGCTATACGATATAACGTAATACGTTATAACGTTATACCATATAACGTATTACGATATAACGTTATAACATATAACGTTATACTATATAACGTAATACGTTGAAACGTCATACCATATAACGTATTACTTTATAACGTTATACCATATAACGTAATACGTGATAACGTTATACCATATAATGTATTACGATATAACGTAATACCGTATGACGTTATACTATATAACGTAATACATTGAAACATTAGACCATATAACGTATTACGTTATATCGTTATACCATATAACGTAATACGTGATAACGTTATACCATATAATGTATTATGTTATAACGTTATACCATACAACGTTATACTACATAACGTAATACGTTATAATGTTATACCATATAACGTATTACGATATAACGTTATACCATATAACGTTATACTATATAACGTAATACGTTGAAACGTCATACCATATAACGTATTACTTTATAACGTTATACCATATAACGTAATACGTGATAACGTTATACCATATAATGTATTACGATATAACGTTATACCATATGACGTTATACTATATAACGTAATACGTTGAAACACTAGACCATATAACGTATTACGTTATAACGTTATACCATATAACGTATTACGATATAACGTTATACCATATAACGTTATACTATATAACGTCTTACGTTATAACGTTTTACCATATAACGTTATACTATATAACGGCATACGTTATAACGTTATACCATATAACGTAATACGTTATATTAGTTCTGTAAATATGAAACCGGAATTGGGCTATTAACGTAATACCATATAACGTATTACGATATAACGTTATACCATATAACGTTATACTATATAACGTAATACGTGATAACGTTATACCATATAATGTATTACGTTATAACGTTATACCATACAACGTTATACTACATAACGTAATACGTTATAATGTTATACCATATAACGTATTACGATATAACGTTATACCATATAACGTTATACTATATAACGTAATACGTTGAAACGTCATACCATATAACGTATTACTTTATAACGTTATACCATATAACGTAATACGTGATAACGTTATACCATATAATGTATTACGATATAACGTTATACCATATGACGTTATACTATATAACGGCATACGTTATAACGTTATACCATATAACGTAATGCGTTATATTAGTTCTGTAAATATGAAACCGGAATTGGGCTATTAACGTTATACCATATAACGTATTACGTTATAACGTAATACCATACAACGTTATACTATATAACGTAACACGTTATAACGTTATACCATATAACGTATTACGATATAACGTTATACCATATGACGTTATACTATATAACGTAATACGTTGAAACACTAGACCATATAACGTATTACGTTATAACGTTTTACTATATAACGTCATACTATATAACGTAATACGTTATAACGTTATACCATATAACATTTTACGTTATAACGTTAAACCATATAACGTATTACGATATAACGTTATACCATATATCGTTATACTATATAACGTAATACGTTGAAACGTCATACCATATAACGTATTACTTTATAACGTTATACCATATTACGTTATACTATATAATGTAATACGTTATAACGTTATACCATATAACGTATTACGATATAACGTTATACAATATAACGTTATACTATATAACGTAATACGTTATAACGTTATACCATATAACATTTTACGTTATAACGTTATACCATATTACGTTATACGATATAACGTAATACGTTATAACGTTTTACCATATAACGTATTACGTTACAACGTTATACCATATAACATTTTACGTTATAACGTTATACCATATTACGCTATACGATATAACGTAATACGTTATAACGTTATACCATATAACGTATTACGATATAACGTTATAACATATAACGTTATACTACATAACGTAATACGTTATAATGTTATACCATATAACGTATTACGATATAACGTTATACCATATAACGTTATACTATATAACGTAATACGTTGAAACGTCATACCATATAACGTATTACTTTATAACGTTATACCATATAACGTAATACGTGATAACGTTATACCATATAATGTATTACGATATAACGTTATACCATATAACGTTATACTATATAACGTAATACGTTGAAACATTAGACCATATAACGTATTACGTTATAACGTTTTACTATATAACGTTATACTATATAACGTAATACGTTATAACGTTATACCATATAACATTTTACGTTATAACGTTATACCATATAACATTTTATGTTATACCGTTATACCATATTACGTTATACTATATAACGTAATACGTTATAACGCTATACTATATAACGTAATACGTTATAACGTTATACCATATAATGTATTACGTTATAACGTTATACCATACAACGTTATACTATGTAACGTACTACGTTATAACGTTTTACTATATAACGTTATATTACATAACGTAATACGCTATAACGTTCTACCATATAACGTATTACGTTACAGCGTTATACCATACAACGTTATACTATGTAACGTAGTACGTTATAATGTTATACCATATAACGTATTACGATATAACGTTATACCATATAACGTCATACTATATAACGTAATACGTTGAAACGTCATACCATATAACGTATTACTTTATAACGTTATACCATATTACGTTATACTATATAACGTAATACGTTATAACGTTATACTATATAACGTAATACGTTGGAACATTAGACCATATAACGTATTACGTTATAACGTTTTACTATATAACGTCATACTATATAACGTAATACGTTATAACGCTATACTATATAACGTAATACGTTATAACGTTATACCATATAATGTATTACGTTATAACGTTATACCATATAACATTTTATGTTATACCGTTATACCATATTACGTTATACTATATAACGTAATACGTTATAACGCTATACTATATAACGTAATACGTTATAACGTTATACCATATAATGTATTACGTTATAACGTTATACCATATAACGTTATACTATATAACGTCGTACGTTATAACGTTTTACCATATAACGTTATACTATATAACGGCATTCGTTATAACGTTATACCATATAACGTAATACGTTATATTAGTTCTGTAAATATGAAACCGGAATTGGGCTATTAACGTAATACCATATAACGTATTACGTTATAACGTAATATCATACAACGTTATACTATATATCGTAATACGTTATAACGTTATACCATATAACGAATTACGATATAACGTTATACCATATAACGTTATACTATATAACGTAATACGTTGAAACATTAGAACATATAACGTATTACGATATAACGTTATACTATATAACGTTATACTATATAACGTAATACGTTGAAACATTAGACCATATAACGTATTACGTTATAACGTTTTACTATATAACGTTATACTATATAACGTAATACGTTATAACGTTATACCATATAACATTTTACGTTATAACGTTATAACGTTATACCATATAACATTTTATGTTATACCGTTATACCATATTACGTTATACTATATAACGTAATACGTTATAACGCTATACTATATAACGTAATACGTTATAACGTTATACCATATAATGTATTACGTTATAACGTTATACCATACAACGTTATACTATGTAACGTAGTACGTTATAACGTTGTACTATATAACGTTATATTACATAACGTAATACGTTATAACGTTTTACCATATAACGTATTACGTTACAGCGTTATACCATACAACGTTATACTATATAACGTAGTACGTTATAACGTATTACCATATAACGTTATACTATATAACGTAATACGTTATAACGTCATACCATATAATGTATTACGTTATAATGTTTTACCATATAACGTTATACCATATAACGTTACACTATATAACGTCGTACGTTATAACGTTTTACCATATAACGTTATACTATATAACGGAATACGTTTTAACTTTATACCATATAAAGTAATACGTTATAACGTAATGCCATATTACGTTACACTATATAACGTAATACGTTATAACGTTATACCATATAACATTTTACGTTACAACGTTATACCATATAACGTTATACTATATAACGTAATACGTTATAACGTTGTACCATATAACATTTTACGTTACAACGTTATACCATATAACGTTATACTATATAACGTATTACGATATAACGTTATACCATATAACGTAATACGTTATAACGTTATACCATATAATGTATTACGTTATAACGTTATACCATATAACGTAATACGTGATAACGTTATACCATATAATGTATTACGTTATAACGTTATACCATATAACGTAATACGTTATATCAGTTCTGTAAATATGAAACCGGAATTGGCCTATTAACGTAATACCACATGACGTATTTCGTTATAACATAGTACCATACAACGTTATACTATATAGCGTTGTACGTTATAACGTTTTACCATATAACGTTATACTATATAACGTAATACGTTATAATGTTATACCATATAACGTAATACTATATAACGTAATACGTTGAAACATTAGACCATATAACGTATTACGTTATAACGTTTTACCATATAACGTTATACTATATACCTTAATACGTTGTAACGTTACACCATATAATGTATTCCGTTATAACGTTATACCATATAATGCATTACGTTATAACGTTATACCATCTAACGTAATGCGTTACAACGTAATACCATATAACGTAATACGTTATAACGTTATACCATATAAAATTATACTATGTAACGTAATACGTTATATCGTTATACCATATAACGTAATACGTGATAACGTTATACCATATAATGTATTATGTTATAACGTTATACCATACAACGTTATACTACATAACGTAATACGTTATAATGTTATACCATATAACGTATTACGATATAACGTTATACCATATAACGTTATACTATATAACGTAATACGTTGAAACGTCATACCATATAACGTATTACTTTATAACGTTATAAAATATAACGTAATACGTGATAACGTTATACCATATAATGTATTACGATATAACGTTATACCATATGACGTTATACTATATAACGTAATACGTTGAAACACTAGACCATATAACGTATTACGTAATAACGTTATACCATATAACGTAATACGTTATATTAGTTCTGTAAATATGAAACCGGAATTGGGCTATTAACGTAATACCATATAACGTATTACGTTATAACGTAATATCATACAACGTTATACTATATAACGTAATTCGTTATAACGTTATACCATATAACGAATTACGATATAACGTTATACCATATAACGTTATACTATATTACGTAATACGTTGAAACATTAGAACATATAACGTATTACGATATAACGTTATACCATATAACGTTATACTATATAACGTAATACGTTGAGACATTAGACCATATAACGTATTACGGTATAACGTTTTACTATATAACGTTATACTATATAACGTAATACGTTATAACGTTATACCATATAACATTTTACGTTATAACGTTATACCATACAACATTTTATGTTATACAGTTATACCATATTACGTTATGTTATATAACGTAATACGTTATAACGCTATACTATATAACGTAATACGTTATAACGTTATACCATATAATGTATTACGTTATAACGTTATACCATACAACGTTATACTATGTAACGTACTACGTTATAACGTTTTACTATATAACGTTATATTACATAACGTAATACGTTATAACGTTCTACCATATAACGTATTACGTTACAGCGTTATACCATACAACGTTATACTATATAACGTAGTACGTTATAACGTATTACCATATAACGTTATACTATATAACGTAATACGTTATAACGTCATACCATATAATGTATTACGTTATAATGTTTTACCATATAACGTTATACCATATAACGTTACACTATATAACGTCGTACGTTATAACGTTTTACCATATAACGTTATACTATATAACGCAATACATTATAACGTTATACTATATAACGTAATACGTTGGAACATTAGACCATATAGCGTATTACGTTAAAACGTTTTACCATATAACGTTATACTATATCACGTAATACGTTATAACGTTATACCATATAACGTAATACGTGATAACGTTATACCATATAACGTATTACGTTATAACGTAATACCATACAACGTTATACCATATAATGTATTACGTTATAACGTTATACCATATAACGTAATACGTTATATCAGTTCTGTAAATATGAAACCGGAATTGGCCTATTAACGTAATACCACATGACGTATTTCGTTATAACATAATACCATACAACGTTATACTATATAGCGTTGTACGTTATAACGTTTTGCCATATAACGTTATACTATATAACGTAATACGTTATAATGTTATACCATATAACGTAATACTATATAACGCAATACGTTGAAACATTAGACCATATAACGTATTACGCTATAACGTTTTACCATATAACGTTATACTATATACCTTAATACGTTGTAACGTTACACCATATAATGTATTCCGTTATAACGTTATACCATATAATGCATTACGTTATAACGTTATACCATCTAACGTAATGCGTTACAACGTAATGCCATGTAACGTAATACGTGATAACGTTATACCATATAATGTATTACGATATAACGTAATAACATATGACGTTATACTATATAACGTAATACGTTGAAACATTAGACCATATAACGTATTACGTTATAACGTTATACCATATTACGTTATACTATATAAGGTAATACGTTATAACGTTATACCATATAACGTATTACGATATAACGTTATACCATATAACGTTATACTATATAACGTAATACGTTGAAACGTCATACCATATAACGTATTACTTTATAACGTTATACCATATAACGTAATATGTGATAACGTTATACCATATAATGTATTACGATATAACGTAACACCATGTGACGTTATACTATATAACGTAATACGTTATAACGCTATACTATATAACGTAATACGTTATAACGTTATACCATATAATGTATTACGTTATAACGTTATACCATACAACGTTATACTATGTAACGTACTACGTTATAACGTTTTACTATATAACGTTATATTACATAACGTAATACGCTATAACGTTCTACCATATAACGTATTACGTTACAGCGTTATACCATACAACGTTATACTATGTAACGTAGTACGTTATAATGTTATACCATATAACGTATTACGATATAACGTTATACCATATAACGTCATACTATATAACGTAATACGTTGAAACGTCATACCATATAACGTATTACTTTATAACGTTATACCATATTACGTTATACTATATAACGTAATACGTTATAACGTTATACTATATAACGTAATACGTTGGAACATTAGACCATATAACGTATTACGTTATAACGTTTTACTATATAACGTCATACTATATAACGTAATACGTTATAACGCTATACTATATAACGTAATACGTTATAACGTTATACCATATAATGTATTACGTTATAACGTTATACCATATAACATTTTATGTTATACCGTTATACCATATTACGTTATACTATATAACGTAATACGTTATAACGCTATACTATATAACGTAATACGTTATAACGTTATACCATATAATGTATTACGTTATAACGTTATACCATATAACGTTATACTATATAACGTCGTACGTTATAACGTTTTACCATATAACGTTATACTATATAACGGCATTCGTTATAACGTTATACCATATAACGTAATACGTTATATTAGTTCTGTAAATATGAAACCGGAATTGGGCTATTAACGTAATACCATATAACGTATTACGTTATAACGTAATATCATACAACGTTATACTATATATCGTAATACGTTATAACGTTATACCATATAACGAATTACGATATAACGTTATACCATATAACGTTATACTATATAACGTAATACGTTGAAACATTAGAACATATAACGTATTACGATATAACGTTATACTATATAACGTTATACTATATAACGTAATACGTTGAAACATTAGACCATATAACGTATTACGTTATAACGTTTTACTATATAACGTTATACTATATAACGTAATACGTTATAACGTTATACCATATAACATTTTACGTTATAACGTTATAACGTTATACCATATAACATTTTATGTTATACCGTTATACCATATTACGTTATACTATATAACGTAATACGTTATAACGCTATACTATATAACGTAATACGTTATAACGTTATACCATATAATGTATTACGTTATAACGTTATACCATACAACGTTATACTATGTAACGTAGTACGTTATAACGTTGTACTATATAACGTTATATTACATAACGTAATACGTTATAACGTTTTACCATATAACGTATTACGTTACAGCGTTATACCATACAACGTTATACTATATAACGTAGTACGTTATAACGTATTACCATATAACGTTATACTATATAACGTAATACGTTATAACGTCATACCATATAATGTATTACGTTATAATGTTTTACCATATAACGTTATACCATATAACGTTACACTATATAACGTCGTACGTTATAACGTTTTACCATATAACGTTATACTATATAACGGAATACGTTTTAACTTTATACCATATAAAGTAATACGTTATAACGTAATGCCATATTACGTTACACTATATAACGTAATACGTTATAACGTTATACCATATAACATTTTACGTTACAACGTTATACCATATAACGTTATACTATATAACGTAATACGTTATAACGTTGTACCATATAACATTTTACGTTACAACGTTATACCATATAACGTTATACTATATAACGTATTACGATATAACGTTATACCATATAACGTAATACGTTATAACGTTATACCATATAATGTATTACGTTATAACGTTATACCATATAACGTAATACGTGATAACGTTATACCATATAATGTATTACGTTATAACGTTATACCATATAACGTAATACGTTATATCAGTTCTGTAAATATGAAACCGGAATTGGCCTATTAACGTAATACCACATGACGTATTTCGTTATAACATAGTACCATACAACGTTATACTATATAGCGTTGTACGTTATAACGTTTTACCATATAACGTTATACTATATAACGTAATACGTTATAATGTTATACCATATAACGTAATACTATATAACGTAATACGTTGAAACATTAGACCATATAACGTATTACGTTATAACGTTTTACCATATAACGTTATACTATATACCTTAATACGTTGTAACGTTACACCATATAATGTATTCCGTTATAACGTTATACCATATAATGCATTACGTTATAACGTTATACCATCTAACGTAATGCGTTACAACGTAATACCATATAACGTAATACGTTATAACGTTATACCATATAAAATTATACTATGTAACGTAATACGTTATATCGTTATACCATATAACGTAATACGTGATAACGTTATACCATATAATGTATTATGTTATAACGTTATACCATACAACGTTATACTACATAACGTAATACGTTATAATGTTATACCATATAACGTATTACGATATAACGTTATACCATATAACGTTATACTATATAACGTAATACGTTGAAACGTCATACCATATAACGTATTACTTTATAACGTTATAAAATATAACGTAATACGTGATAACGTTATACCATATAATGTATTACGATATAACGTTATACCATATGACGTTATACTATATAACGTAATACGTTGAAACACTAGACCATATAACGTATTACGTAATAACGTTATACCATATAACGTAATACGTTATATTAGTTCTGTAAATATGAAACCGGAATTGGGCTATTAACGTAATACCATATAACGTATTACGTTATAACGTAATATCATACAACGTTATACTATATAACGTAATACGTTATAACGTTATACCATATAACGAATTACGATATAACGTTATACCATATAACGTTATACTATATTACGTAATACGTTGAAACATTAGAACATATAACGTATTACGATATAACGTTATACCATATAACGTTATACTATATAACGTAATACGTTGAGACATTAGACCATATAACGTATTACGGTATAACGTTTTACTATATAACGTTATACTATATAACGTAATACGTTATAACGTTATACCATATAACATTTTACGTTATAACGTTATACCATACAACATTTTATGTTATACAGTTATACCATATTACGTTATGTTATATAACGTAATACGTTATAACGCTATACTATATAACGTAATACGTTATAACGTTATACCATATAATGTATTACGTTATAACGTTATACCATACAACGTTATACTATGTAACGTACTACGTTATAACGTTTTACTATATAACGTTATATTACATAACGTAATACGTTATAACGTTCTACCATATAACGTATTACGTTACAGCGTTATACCATACAACGTTATACTATATAACGTAGTACGTTATAACGTATTACCATATAACGTTATACTATATAACGTAATACGTTATAACGTCATACCATAAAATGTATTACGTTATAATGTTTTACCATATAACGTTATACCATATAACGTTACACTATATAACGTCGTACGTTATAACGTTTTACCATATAACGTTATACTATATAACGCAATACATTATAACGTTATACTATATAACGTAATACGTTGGAACATTAGACCATATAGCGTATTACGTTAAAACGTTTTACCATATAACGTTATACTATATCACGTAATACGTTATAACGTTATACCATATAACGTAATACGTGATAACGTTATACCATATAACGTATTACGTTATAACGTAATACCATACAACGTTATACCATATAATGTATTACGTTATAACGTTATACCATATAACGTAATACGTTATATCAGTTCTGTAAATATGAAACCGGAATTGGCCTATTAACGTAATACCACATGACGTATTTCGTTATAACATAATACCATACAACGTTATACTATATAGCGTTGTACGTTATAACGTTTTGCCATATAACGTTATACTATATAACGTAATACGTTATAATGTTATACCATATAACGTAATACTATATAACGCAATACGTTGAAACATTAGACCATATAACGTATTACGCTATAACGTTTTACCATATAACGTTATACTATATACCTTAATACGTTGTAACGTTACACCATATAATGTATTCCGTTATAACGTTATACCATATAATGCATTACGTTATAACGTTATACCATCTAACGTAATGCGTTACAACGTAATGCCATGTAACGTAATACGTGATAACGTTATACCATATAATGTATTACGATATAACGTAATACCATATGACGTTATACTATATAACGTAATACGTTGAAACATTAGACCATATAACGTATTACGTTATAACGTTATACCATATTACGTTATACTATATAAGGTAATACGTTATAACGTTATACCATATAACGTATTACGATATAACGTTATACCATATAACGTTATACTATATAACGTAATACGTTGAAACGTCATACCATATAACGTATTACTTTATAACGTTATACCATATAACGTAATATGTGATAACGTTATACCATATAATGTATTACGATATAACGTAACACCATGTGACGTTATACTATATAACGTAATACGTTATAACGCTATACTATATAACGTAATACGTTATAACGTTATACCATATAATGTATTACGTTATAACGTTATACCATACAACGTTATACTATGTAACGTACTACGTTATAACGTTTTACTATATAACGTTATATTACATAACGTAATACGCTATAACGTTCTACCATATAACGTATTACGTTACAGCGTTATACCATACAACGTTATACTATGTAACGTAGTACGTTATAATGTTATACCATATAACGTATTACGATATAACGTTATACCATATAACGTCATACTATATAACGTAATACGTTGAAACGTCATACCATATAACGTATTACTTTATAACGTTATACCATATTACGTTATACTATATAACGTAATACGTTATAACGTTATACTATATAACGTAATACGTTGGAACATTAGACCATATAACGTATTACGTTATAACGTTTTACTATATAACGTCATACTATATAACGTAATACGTTATAACGCTATACTATATAACGTAATACGTTATAACGTTATACCATATAATGTATTACGTTATAACGTTATACCATATAACATTTTATGTTATACCGTTATACCATATTACGTTATACTATATAACGTAATACGTTATAACGCTATACTATATAACGTAATACGTTATAACGTTATACCATATAATGTATTACGTTATAACGTTATACCATATAACGTTATACTATATAACGTCGTACGTTATAACGTTTTACCATATAACGTTATACTATATAACGGCATTCGTTATAACGTTATACCATATAACGTAATACGTTATATTAGTTCTGTAAATATGAAACCGGAATTGGGCTATTAACGTAATACCATATAACGTATTACGTTATAACGTAATATCATACAACGTTATACTATATATCGTAATACGTTATAACGTTATACCATATAACGAATTACGATATAACGTTATACCATATAACGTTATACTATATAACGTAATACGTTGAAACATTAGAACATATAACGTATTACGATATAACGTTATACTATATAACGTTATACTATATAACGTAATACGTTGAAACATTAGACCATATAACGTATTACGTTATAACGTTTTACTATATAACGTTATACTATATAACGTAATACGTTATAACGTTATACCATATAACATTTTACGTTATAACGTTATAACGTTATACCATATAACATTTTATGTTATACCGTTATACCATATTACGTTATACTATATAACGTAATACGTTATAACGCTATACTATATAACGTAATACGTTATAACGTTATACCATATAATGTATTACGTTATAACGTTATACCATACAACGTTATACTATGTAACGTAGTACGTTATAACGTTGTACTATATAACGTTATATTACATAACGTAATACGTTATAACGTTTTACCATATAACGTATTACGTTACAGCGTTATACCATACAACGTTATACTATATAACGTAGTACGTTATAACGTATTACCATATAACGTTATACTATATAACGTAATACGTTATAACGTCATACCATATAATGTATTACGTTATAATGTTTTACCATATAACGTTATACCATATAACGTTACACTATATAACGTCGTACGTTATAACGTTTTACCATATAACGTTATACTATATAACGGAATACGTTTTAACTTTATACCATATAAAGTAATACGTTATAACGTAATGCCATATTACGTTACACTATATAACGTAATACGTTATAACGTTATACCATATAACATTTTACGTTACAACGTTATACCATATAACGTTATACTATATAACGTAATACGTTATAACGTTGTACCATATAACATTTTACGTTACAACGTTATACCATATAACGTTATACTATATAACGTATTACGATATAACGTTATACCATATAACGTAATACGTTATAACGTTATACCATATAATGTATTACGTTATAACGTTATACCATATAACGTAATACGTGATAACGTTATACCATATAATGTATTACGTTATAACGTTATACCATATAACGTAATACGTTATATCAGTTCTGTAAATATGAAACCGGAATTGGCCTATTAACGTAATACCACATGACGTATTTCGTTATAACATAGTACCATACAACGTTATACTATATAGCGTTGTACGTTATAACGTTTTACCATATAACGTTATACTATATAACGTAATACGTTATAATGTTATACCATATAACGTAATACTATATAACGTAATACGTTGAAACATTAGACCATATAACGTATTACGTTATAACGTTTTACCATATAACGTTATACTATATACCTTAATACGTTGTAACGTTACACCATATAATGTATTCCGTTATAACGTTATACCATATAATGCATTACGTTATAACGTTATACCATCTAACGTAATGCGTTACAACGTAATACCATATAACGTAATACGTTATAACGTTATACCATATAAAATTATACTATGTAACGTAATACGTTATATCGTTATACCATATAACGTAATACGTGATAACGTTATACCATATAATGTATTATGTTATAACGTTATACCATACAACGTTATACTACATAACGTAATACGTTATAATGTTATACCATATAACGTATTACGATATAACGTTATACCATATAACGTTATACTATATAACGTAATACGTTGAAACGTCATACCATATAACGTATTACGTTATAACGTTATACCATATTACGTTATACTATATAAGGTAATACGTTATAACGTTATACCATATAACGTATTACGATATAACGTTATACCATATAACGTTATACTATATAACGTAATACGTTGAAACGTCATACCATATAACGTATTACTTTATAACGTTATACCATATAACGTAATATGTGATAACGTTATACCATATAATGTATTACGATATAACGTAACACCATGTGACGTTATACTATATAACGTAATACGTTATAACGCTATACTATATAACGTAATACGTTATAACGTTATACCATATAATGTATTACGTTATAACGTTATACCATACAACGTTATACTATGTAACGTACTACGTTATAACGTTTTACTATATAACGTTATATTACATAACGTAATACGCTATAACGTTCTACCATATAACGTATTACGTTACAGCGTTATACCATACAACGTTATACTATGTAACGTAGTACGTTATAATGTTATACCATATAACGTATTACGATATAACGTTATACCATATAACGTCATACTATATAACGTAATACGTTGAAACGTCATACCATATAACGTATTACTTTATAACGTTATACCATATTACGTTATACTATATAACGTAATACGTTATAACGTTATACTATATAACGTAATACGTTGGAACATTAGACCATATAACGTATTACGTTATAACGTTTTACTATATAACGTCATACTATATAACGTAATACGTTATAACGCTATACTATATAACGTAATACGTTATAACGTTATACCATATAATGTATTACGTTATAACGTTATACCATATAACATTTTATGTTATACCGTTATACCATATTACGTTATACTATATAACGTAATACGTTATAACGCTATACTATATAACGTAATACGTTATAACGTTATACCATATAATGTATTACGTTATAACGTTATACCATATAACGTTATACTATATAACGTCGTACGTTATAACGTTTTACCATATAACGTTATACTATATAACGGCATTCGTTATAACGTTATACCATATAACGTAATACGTTATATTAGTTCTGTAAATATGAAACCGGAATTGGGCTATTAACGTAATACCATATAACGTATTACGTTATAACGTAATATCATACAACGTTATACTATATATCGTAATACGTTATAACGTTATACCATATAACGAATTACGATATAACGTTATACCATATAACGTTATACTATATAACGTAATACGTTGAAACATTAGAACATATAACGTATTACGATATAACGTTATACTATATAACGTTATACTATATAACGTAATACGTTGAAACATTAGACCATATAACGTATTACGTTATAACGTTTTACTATATAACGTTATACTATATAACGTAATACGTTATAACGTTATACCATATAACATTTTACGTTATAACGTTATAACGTTATACCATATAACATTTTATGTTATACCGTTATACCATATTACGTTATACTATATAACGTAATACGTTATAACGCTATACTATATAACGTAATACGTTATAACGTTATACCATATAATGTATTACGTTATAACGTTATACCATACAACGTTATACTATGTAACGTAGTACGTTATAACGTTGTACTATATAACGTTATATTACATAACGTAATACGTTATAACGTTTTACCATATAACGTATTACGTTACAGCGTTATACCATACAACGTTATACTATATAACGTAGTACGTTATAACGTATTACCATATAACGTTATACTATATAACGTAATACGTTATAACGTCATACCATATAATGTATTACGTTATAATGTTTTACCATATAACGTTATACCATATAACGTTACACTATATAACGTCGTACGTTATAACGTTTTACCATATAACGTTATACTATATAACGGAATACGTTTTAACTTTATACCATATAAAGTAATACGTTATAACGTAATGCCATATTACGTTACACTATATAACGTAATACGTTATAACGTTATACCATATAACATTTTACGTTACAACGTTATACCATATAACGTTATACTATATAACGTAATACGTTATAACGTTGTACCATATAACATTTTACGTTACAACGTTATACCATATAACGTTATACTATATAACGTATTACGATATAACGTTATACCATATAACGTAATACGTGATAACGTTATACCATATAATGTATTACGATATAACGTTATACCATATGACGTTATACTATATAACGTAATACGTTGAAACACTAGACCATATAACGTATTACGTAATAACGTTATACCATATAACGTAATACGTTATATTAGTTCTGTAAATATGAAACCGGAATTGGGCTATTAACGTAATACCATATAACGTATTACGTTATAACGTAATATCATACAACGTTATACTATATAACGTAATACGTTATAACGTTATACCATATAACGAATTACGATATAACGTTATACCATATAACGTTATACTATATTACGTAATACGTTGAAACATTAGAACATATAACGTATTACGATATAACGTTATACCATATAACGTTATACTATATAACGTAATACGTTGAGACATTAGACCATATAACGTATTACGGTATAACGTTTTACTATATAACGTTATACTATATAACGTAATACGTTATAACGTTATACCATATAACATTTTACGTTATAACGTTATACCATACAACATTTTATGTTATACAGTTATACCATATTACGTTATGTTATATAACGTAATACGTTATAACGCTATACTATATAACGTAATACGTTATAACGTTATACCATATAATGTATTACGTTATAACGTTATACCATACAACGTTATACTATGTAACGTACTACGTTATAACGTTTTACTATATAACGTTATATTACATAACGTAATACGTTATAACGTTCTACCATATAACGTATTACGTTACAGCGTTATACCATACAACGTTATACTATATAACGTAGTACGTTATAACGTATTACCATATAACGTTATACTATATAACGTAATACGTTATAACGTCATACCATATAATGTATTACGTTATAATGTTTTACCATATAACGTTATACCATATAACGTTACACTATATAACGTCGTACGTTATAACGTTTTACCATATAACGTTATACTATATAACGCAATACATTATAACGTTATACTATATAACGTAATACGTTGGAACATTAGACCATATAGCGTATTACGTTAAAACGTTTTACCATATAACGTTATACTATATCACGTAATACGTTATAACGTTATACCATATAACGTAATACGTGATAACGTTATACCATATAACGTATTACGTTATAACGTAATACCATACAACGTTATACCATATAATGTATTACGTTATAACGTTATACCATATAACGTAATACGTTATATCAGTTCTGTAAATATGAAACCGGAATTGGCCTATTAACGTAATACCACATGACGTATTTCGTTATAACATAATACCATACAACGTTATACTATATAGCGTTGTACGTTATAACGTTTTGCCATATAACGTTATACTATATAACGTAATACGTTATAATGTTATACCATATAACGTAATACTATATAACGCAATACGTTGAAACATTAGACCATATAACGTATTACGCTATAACGTTTTACCATATAACGTTATACTATATACCTTAATACGTTGTAACGTTACACCATATAATGTATTCCGTTATAACGTTATACCATATAATGCATTACGTTATAACGTTATACCATCTAACGTAATGCGTTACAACGTAATGCCATGTAACGTAATACGTGATAACGTTATACCATATAATGTATTACGATATAACGTAATACCATATGACGTTATACTATATAACGTAATACGTTGAAACATTAGACCATATAACGTATTACGTTATAACGTTATACCATATTACGTTATACTATATAAGGTAATACGTTATAACGTTATACCATATAACGTATTACGATATAACGTTATACCATATAACGTTATACTATATAACGTAATACGTTGAAACGTCATACCATATAACGTATTACTTTATAACGTTATACCATATAACGTAATACGTGATAACGTTATACCATATAATGTATTACGATATAACGTAACACCATGTGACGTTATACTATATAACGTAATACGTTGAAACATTAGACCATATAACGTATTACGTTATAACGTTATACCATATAACGTAATACGTGATAACGTTATACCATATAATGTATTACGTTATAACGTTATACCATACAACGTTATACTACATAACGTAATACGTTATAATGTTATACCATATAACGTATTACGATATAACGTTATACCATATAACGTTATACTATATAACGTAATACGCTGAAACGTCATACCATATAACGTATTACTTTATAACGTTATACCATATAACGTAATACGTGATAACGTTATACCATATAATGTATTACGATATAACGTTATACCATATGACGTTATACTATATAACGGCATACGTTATAACGTTATACCATATAACGTAATGCGTTATATTAGTTCTGTAAATATGAAACCGGAATTGGGCTATTAACGTAATACCATATAACGTATTACGTTATAACGTAATACCATACAACGTTATACTATATAACGTAACACGTTATAACGTTATACCATATAATGTATTACGATATAACGTTATACCATATGACGTTATACTATATAACGTAATACGTTGAAACACTAGACCATATAACGTATTACGTTATAACGTTTTACTATATAACGTCATACTATATAACGTAATCCGTTATAACGTAATACCATATAACATTTTACGTTATAACGTTAAACCATATAACGTATTACGATATAACGTTATACCATATATTGTTATACTATATAACGTAATACGTTGAAACGTCATACCATATAACGTATTACTTTATAACGTTATACCATATTACGTTATACTATATAAGGTAATACGTTATAACGTTATACCATATAACGTATTACGATATAACGTCATACCATATAACGTTATACTATATAACGTAATACGTTATAACGTTATACCATATAACATTTTACGTTATAACGTTATACCATATTACGTTATACGATATAACGTAATACGTTATAACGTTTTACCATATAACGTATTACGTTACAACGTTATACCATATAACATTTTACGTTATAACGTTATACCATATTACGCTATACGATATAACGTAATACGTTATAACGTTATACCATATAACGTATTACGATATAACGTTATAACATATAACGTTATACTATATAACGTAATACGTTGAAACGTCATACCATATAACGTATTACTTTATAACGTTATACCATATAACGTAATACGTGATAACGTTATACCATATAATGTATTACGATATAACGTAATACCATATGACGTTATACTATATAACGTAATACGTTGAAACATTAGACCATATAACGTATTACGTTATATCGTTATACCATATAACGTAATACGTGATAACGTTATACCATATAATGTATTATGTTATAACGTTATACCATACAACGTTATACTACATAACGTAATACGTTATAATGTTATACCATATAACGTATTACGATATAACGTTATACCATATAACGTTATACTATATAACGTAATACGTTGAAACGTCATACCATATAACGTATTACTTTATAACGTTATACCATATAACGTAATACGTGATAACGTTATACCATATAATGTATTACGATATAACGTTATACCATATGACGTTATACTATATAACGTAATACGTTGAAACACTAGACCATATAACGTATTACGTTATAACGTTATACCATATAACGTATTACGATATAACGTTATACCATATAACGTTATACTATATAACGTCTTACGTTCTAACGTTTTACCATATAACGTTATACTATATAACGGCATACGTTATAACGTTATACCATATAACGTAATACGTTATATTATTTCTGTAAATATGAAACCGGAATTGGGCTATTAACGTAATACCATATAACGTATTACGTTATAACGTAATATCATACAACGTTATACTATATAACGTAATACGTTATAACGTTATACCATATAACGAAATACGATATAACGTTATACCATATAACGTTATACTATATAACGTAATACGTGATAACGTTATGCCATATAATGTATTACCTTATAACGTTATACCATACAACCTTATACTACATAACGTAATACGTTATAATGTTATACCATATAACGTATTACGATATAACGTTATACCATATAACGTTATACTATATAACGTAATACGTTGAAACGTCACACCATATAACGTATTACTTTATAACGTTATACCATATAACGTAATACGTGATAACGTTATACCATATAATGTATTACGATATAACGTTATACCATATGACGTTATACTATATAACGGCATACGTTATAACGTTATACCATATAACGTAATGCGTTATAGTAGTTCTGTAAATATGAAACCGGAATTGGGCTATTAACGTTATACCATATAACGTATTACGTTATAACGTAATACCATACAACGTTTTACTATATAACGTAATACGATGAAACATTAGAACATATAACGTATTGCGATATAACGTTATACCATATAACGATATACTATATAACGTCGTACGTTATAACGTTTTACCATATAACGTTATACTATATAACGGCATACGTAATAACGTTATACCATATAACGTAATACGTTATATTAGTTCTGTAAATATGAAACCGGAATTGGGCTATTAACGTAATACCATATAACGTATTACGTTATAACGTAATATCATACAACCTTATACTATATAACGTAATACGTTATAACGTTATACCATATAACGAATTACGATATAACGTTATACCATATAACGTTATACTATATAACGTAATACGTTGAAACATTAGAACATATAACGTATTACGATATAACGTTATACCATATAACGTTATACTATATAACGTAATACGTTGAAACATTAGACCATATAACGTAATACGTTATAACGTTATACCATATTACGTTATGTTATATAACGTAATACGTTATAACGCTATACTATATAACGTAATACGTGATAACGTTATGCCATATAATGTATTACGTTATAACGTTATACCATACAACGTTATACTACATAACGTAATACGTTATAATGTTATACCATATAACGTATTACGATATAACGTTATACCATATAACGTTATACTATATAACGTAATACGTTGAAACGTCATACCATATAACGTATTACTTTATAACGTTATACCATATAACGTAATACGTGATAACGTTATACCATATAATGTATTACGATATAACGTTATACCATATGACGTTATACTATATAACGGCATACGTTATAACGTCATACCATATAACGTAATACGTTATAACGTTATACCATATAACGTATTACGTTATAACGTAATACCATACAACGTTATACTATATAACGTAATACGTTATAACGTTATACCATATAACGAATTACGATATAACGTTATACCATATAACGTTATACTATATTACGTAATACGTTGAAACATTAGAACATATAACGTATTACGATATAACGTTATACCATATAACGTTATACTATATAACGTAATACGTTGAAACATTAGACCATATAACGTATTACGTTATAACGTTTTACTATATAACGTTATACTATATAACGTAATACGTTATAACGTTATACCATATAACATTTTACGTTATAACGTTATACCATACAACATTTTATGTTATACCGTTATACCATATTACGTTATGTTATATAACGTAATACGTTATAACGCTATACTATATAACGTAATACGTTATAACGTTATACCATATAATGTATTACGTTATAACGTTATACCATACAACGTTATACTATGTAACGTACTACGTTATAACGTTTTACTATATAACGTTATATTACATAACGTAATACGTTATAACGTTCTACCATATAACGTATTACGTTACAGCGTTATACCATACAACGTTATACTATATAACGTAGTACGTTATAACGTATTACCATATAACGTTATACTATATAACGTAATACGTTATAACGTCATACCATATAATGTATTACGTTATAATGTTTTACCATATAACGTTATACCATATAACGTTACACTATATAACGTCGTACGTTATAACGTTTTACCATATAACGTTATACTATATAACGCAATACATTATAACGTTATACTATATAACGTAATACGTTGGAACATTAGACCATATAACGTATTACGTTAAAACGTTTTACCATATAACGTTATACTATATCACGTAATACGTTATAACGTTATACCATATAACGTAATACGTGGTAACGTTATACCATATAACGTATTACGTTATAACGTAATACCATACAACGTTATACCATATAATGTATTACGTTATAACGTTATACCATATAACGTAGTACGTTATATCAGTTCTGTAAATATGAAACCGGAATTGGCCTATTAACGTAATACCACATGACGTATTTCGTTATAACATAATACCATACAACGTTATACTATATAGCGTTGTACGTTATAACGTTTTGCCATATAACGTTATACTATATAACGTAATACGTTATAATGTTATACCATATAACGTAATACTATATAACGCAATACGTTGAAACATTAGACCATATAACGTATTACGCTATAACGTTTTACCATATAACGTTATACTATATACCTTAATGCGTTGTAACGTTACACCATATAATGTATTCCGTTATAACGTTATACCATATAATGCATTACGTTATAACGTTATACCATCTAACGTAATGCGTTACAACGTAATGCCATATAACGTAATACGTGATAACGTTATACCATATAATGTATTACAATATAACGTAATACCATATGACGTTATACTATATAACGTAATACGTTGAAACATTAGACCATATAACGTATTACGTTATAACGTTATACCATATTACGTTATACTATATAAGGTAATACGTTATAACGTTATACCATATAACGTATTACGATATAACGTTATACCATATAACGTTATACTATATAACGTAATACGTTGAAACGTCATACCATATAACGTATTACTTTATAACGTTATACCATATAACGTAATACGTGATAACGTTATACCATATAATGTATTACGATATAACGTAACACCATATGACGTTATACTATATAACGTAATACGTTGAAACATTAGACCATATAACGTATTACGTTATAACGTTATACCATATTACGTTATACTATATAAGGTAATACGTTATAACGTTATACCATATAACGTATTACGATATAACGTTATACCATATGACGTTATACTATATAACGTAATACGTTGAAACACTAGACCATATAACGTATTACGTTATAACGTTTTACTATATAACGTCATACTATATAACGTAATACGTTATAACGTTATACCATATAACATTTTACGTTATAACGTTAAACCATATAACGTATTACGATATAAGGTTATACCATATAACGTTATACTATATAACGTAATACGTTGAAACATTAGACCATATAACGTATTACGTTATAACGTTTTACTATATAACGTTATACTATATAACGTAATACGTTATAACGTTATACCATATAACATTTTACGTTATAACGTTATACCATATTACGTTATACTATATAACGCAATACATTATAACGTTATACTATATAACGTAATACGTTGTAACGTTACACCATATAATGTATTCCGTTATAACGTTATACCATATAATGCATTGCGTTATAACGTTATACCATATAACGTATTACGTTACAACGTTATACCATATAACGTTATACTATATAACGTAATACGTTATAACGTTATACTATATAACGTAGTACGTTATATGGCCTTGAGTATTAAAAAAGACTAAAATTGTATAGGATTTGACCTTGACCAGTGTGAACACAGTGCAAAAACTGTGATAAGCGCTTTATAAAGCAGCAAATGTGGAGTAGAACGCGTATCGAATTGTCCATGTATCCCGAAAAATAGAGGATCTACGTTGAATTTAATTATTGGCCTTGAGAATTAAAACAGACTAAAATTGTATCGTGTTCGACTGGAACCAGTGTGAACACAGCGCAAACATTATGATATGCGCTGTATAAAGCAGCAAATGTGGAGTAGAACGCGTATCGAATTGTCCATGTATCCCGAAAAATAGAGGATCTACGTTGAATTTAATTATTGGCCTTGAGAATTAAAAAAGACTAAAATTGTATCGTGTTCGACTGGGACCAGTGTGAACACAGTGCAGAAACTGTGATAAGCGCTGTATAAAGCAGCAAATGTGGAGTAGAACGCGTATCGAATTGTCCATGTATCCCGAAAAACAGCGGAGATACGTTGAATTTAATTATTGGCCTTGAGAATTAAAAAGGACTAAAATTGTATCGTGTTCGACTGGGACCAGTGTGAACACAGTGCAAAAACTGTGATAAGCGCTGTATACAGCAGCAAATGTGGAGTAGAACGCGTATCGAATTGTCCATGTATCCCGAAAAACAGCGGAGATACGTTGAATTGAATTATTGGCCTTGAGAATTAAAAAAGACTAAAATTGTATCGGATTTGACTCGGACCAGTGTGAACACAGTGCAAAAACTGTGATAAGCGCTGTATAAGGCAGCAAATGTGGAGTAGAACGCGTATCGAATTGTCCATGTATCCCGAAAAATAGAGGATCTACGTTGAATTTAATTATTGGCCTTGAGAATTAAAAAAGACTATAATTGTATCGTGTTCGACTGGGACCAGTGTGAACACAGTGCAAAAACTGTGATAAGCGCTGTATAAAGCAGCAAATGTGGAGTAGAACGCGTATCGAATTGTCCATGTATCCCGAAAAATAGAGGATCTACGTTGAATTTAATTATTGGCCTTGAGAATTAAAAAAGACTAAAATTGTATCGGATTCGACTGGGACCAGTGTGAACACAGTGCAAACATTCTGATATGAGCTGTATAAAGCAGCAAATGCGGAGTAGAACGCGTATCGAATTGTCCATGTATCCCGAAAAATAGAGGATCTACGTTGAATTGAATTATTGGCCTTGAGAATTAAAAAAGACTAAAATTGTATCGGATTTGACTCGGACCAGTGTGAACACAGTGCAAACATTATGATATGCGCTGTATAAAGCAGCAAATGTGGAGTAGAACGCGTATTGAATTGTCCATGTATTTCGAAAAACAGCGGAGATACGTTGAATTGAATTATTGGCCTTGAGAATTAAAAAAGACTAAAATTGTATCGTGTTCGACTGGAACCAGTGTGAACACAGTGCAAACATTCTGGTATGCGCTGTATAAAGCAGCAAATGTGGAGTAGAACGCGTATCGAATTGTCCATGTATCCCGAAAAACAGCAGAGATACGTTGAATTGAATTATTGGCCTTGAGAATTAACAAAGACTAAAATTGTATCGCGTTCGACTGGAACCAGTGTGAACACAGTGCAAAAACTGTGATAAGCGCTGTATAAAGCAGCAAATGTGGAGTAGAACGCGTATCGAATTGTCCATGTATCCCGAAAAATAGAGGATCTACGTTGAATTTAATTATTGGCCTTGAGAATTAAAAAAGTCTAAAATTGTATCGTGTTCGACTGGGACCAGTGTGAACACAGTGCAAAAACTGTGATAAGCGCTGTATAAAGCAGCAAATGTGGAGTAGAACGCGTATCGAATTGTCCATGTATCCCGAAAAATAGAGGATCTACGTTGAATTTAATTATTGGCCTTGAGAATTAAAAAAGACTAAAATGGTATCGTGTTCGACTGGGACCAGTGTAAACACAGTGCAAAAACTGTGATAAGCGCTGTATAAAGCAGCAAATGTGGAGTAGAACGCGTATCGAATTGTCCATGTATCCCGAAAAATAGAGGATCTACGTTGAATTTAATTATTGGCCTTGAGAATTAAAAAAGTCTAAAATTGTATCGTGTTCGACTGGGACCAGTGTGAACACAGTGCAAAAACTGTGATAAGCGCTGTATAAAGCAGCAAATGTGGAGTAGAACGCGTATCGAATTGTCCATGTATCCCGAAAAATAGAGGATCTACGTTGAATTTAATTATTGGCCTTGAGAATTAAAAAAGACTAAAATTGTATCGTGTTCGACTGGGACCAGTGTGAACACAGTGCAAAAACTCTGATAAGCGCTGTATAAAGCAGCAAATGTGGAGTAGAACTCGTATCGAATTGTCCATGTATCCCGAAAAATAGAGGATCTACGTTGAATTTAATTATTGGCCTTGAGAATTAAAAAAGACTAAAATTTTATCGGATTCGACTGGGAACAGTGTGAACACAGTGCAAAAACTGTGATAAGCGCTGTATAAAGCAGCAAATGTGGAGTAGAACGCGTATCGAATTGTCCATGTATCCCGAAAAATAGAGGATCTACGTTGAATTTAATTATTGGCCTTGAGAATTAAAAAAGACTAAAATTGTATCGTGTTCGACTGGAACCAGTGTGAACACAGTGCAAAAACTCTGATAAGCGCTGTATAAAGCAGCAAATGTGGAGTAGAACGCGTATCGAATTGTCCATGTATCCCGAAAAACAGCAGAGATACGTTGAATTGAATTATTGGCCTTGAGAATTAAAAAAGACTAAAATTGTATCGTGTTCGACTGGGACCAGTGTGAACACAGTGCAAAAACTGTGATAAGCGCTGTATAAAGCAGCAAATGTGGAGTAGAACGCGTATCGAATTGTCCATGTATCCCGAAAAATAGAGGATCTACGTTGAATTTAATTATTGGCCTTGAGAATTAAAAAAGTCTAAAATTGTATCGTGTTCGACTGGGACCAGTGTGAACACAGTGCAAAAACTGTGATAAGCGCTGTATAAAGCAGCAAATGTGGAGTAGAACTCGTATCGAATTGTCCATGTATCCTGAAAAATAGAGGATCTACGTTGGATTTAATTATTGGCCTTGAGAATTAAAAAAGACTAAAATTGTATCGGATTCGACTGGGACCAGTGTGAACACAGTGCAAAAACTGTGATAAGCGCTGTATAAAGCAGCAAATGTGGAGTAGAACGCGTATCGAATTGTCCATGTATCCCGAAAAATAGAGGATCTACGTTGAATTTAATTATTGGCCTTGAGAATTAAAAAAGACTAAAATTGTATCGGATTCGACTGGGACCAGTGTGAACACAGTGCAAAAACTCTGATAAGCGCTGTATAAAGCAGCAAATGTGGAGTAGAACGCGTATCGAATTGTCCATGTATCCCGAAAAATAGAGGATCTACGTTGAATTTAATTATTGGCCTTGAGAATTAAAAAAGACTAAAATTGTATCGTGTTCGACTGGAACCAGTGTGAACACAGTGCAAAAACTCTGATAAGCGCTGTATAAAGCAGCAAATGTGGAGTAGAACGCGTATCGAATTGTCCATTTACCCCGAAAAACAGCGGAGATACGTTGAATCTAATTATTGGCCTTGAGAATTAAAAAAGACTAAAATTGTATCGTGTTCGACTGGAACCAGTGTGAACACAGTGCAAACATTCTGGTATGCGCTGTATAAAGCAGCAAATGTGGAGTAGAACGCGTATCGAATTGTCCATGTATCCCGAAAAACAGCAGAGATACGTTGAATTAAATTATTGGCCTTGAGAATTAACAAAGACTAAAATTGTATCGCGTTCGACTGGAACCAGTGTGAACACAGTGCAAAAACTGTGATATGCGCTGTATAAATCAGCAAATGTGGAGTAGAACGCGTATCGAATTGTCCATGTATCCCGAAAAACAGCAGAGATACGTTGAATTGAATTATTTTCCTTGAGAATTAAAAAAGACTAAAATGGTATCGTGTTCGACTGGGACCAGTGTAAACACAGTGCAAAAACTGTGATAAGCGCTGTATAAAGCAGCAAATGTGGAGTAGAACGCGTATCGAATTGTCCATGTATCCCGAAAAATAGAGGATCTACGTTGAATTTAATTATTGACCTTGAGAATTAAAAAAGACTAAAATTGTATCGTGTTCGACTGGAACCAGTGTGAACACAGCGCAAACATTATGATATGCGCTGTATAAAGCAGCAAATGTGGAGTAGAACGCGTATCGAATTGTCCATGTATCCCGAAAAATAGAGGATCTACGTTGAATTTAATTATTGGCCTTGAGAATTAAAAAAGTCTAAAATTGTATCGTGTTCGACTGGGACCAGTGTGAACACAGTGCAAAAACTGTGATAAGCGCTGTATAAAGCAGCAAATGTGGAGTAGAACGCGTATCGAATTGTCCATGTATCCCGAAAAATAGAGGATCTACGTTGAATTTAATTATTGGCCTTGAGAATTAAAAAAGACTAAAATTGTATCGTGTTCGACTGGGACCAGTGTGAACACAGTGCAAAAACTCTGATAAGCGCTGTATAAAGCAGCAAATGTGGAGTAGAACTCGTATCGAATTGTCCATGTATCCCGAAAAATAGAGGATCTACGTTGGATTTAATTATTGGCCTTGAGAATTAAAAAAGACTAAAATTGTATCGGATTCGACTGGGACCAGTGTGAACACAGTGCAAAAACTGTGATAAGCGCTGTATAAAGCAGCAAATGTGGAGTAGAACGCGTATCGAATTGTCCATGTATCCCGAAAAATAGAGGATCTACGTTGAATTTAATTATTGGCCTTGAGAATTAAAAAAGACTAAAATTGTATCGTGTTCGACTGGAACCAGTGTGAACACAGTGCAAAAACTCTGATAAGCGCTGTATAAAGCAGCAAATGTGGAGTAGAACGCGTATCGAATTGTCCATGTATCCCGAAAAACAGCAGAGATACGTTGAATTGAATTATTGGCCTTGAGAATTAAAAAAGACTAAAATTGTATCGTGTTCGACTGGGACCAGTGTGAACACAGTGCAAAAACTGTGATAAGCGCTGTATAAAGCAGCAAATGTGGAGTAGAACGCGTTTCGAATTGTCCATGTATCCCGAAAAATAGAGGATCTACGTTGAATTTAATTATTGGCCTTGAGAATTAAAAAAGACTAAAATTGTATCGGATTCGACTGGGACCAGTGTGAACACAGTGCAAAAACTGTGATAAGCGCTGTATAAAGCAGCAAATGTGGAGTAGAACGCGTATCGAATTGTCCATGTATCCCGAAAAATAGAGGATCTACGTTGAATTTAATTATTGGCCTTGAGAATTAAAAAAGACTAAAATTTTATCGGATTCGACTGGGAACAGTGTGAACACAGTGCAAAAACTGTGATAAGCGCTGTATAAAGCAGCAAATGTGGAGTAGAACGCGTATCGAATTGTCCATGTATCCCGAAAAATAGAGGATCTACGTTGAATTTAATTATTGGCCTTGAGAATTAAAAAAGACTAAAATTGTATCGTGTTCGACTGGAACCAGTGTGAACACAGTGCAAAAACTCTGATAAGCGCTGTATAAAGCAGCAAATGTGGAGTAGAACGCGTATCGAATTGTCCATGTATCCCGAAAAACAGCAGAGATACGTTGAATTGAATTATTGGCCTTGAGAATTAAAAAAGACTAAAATTGTATCGTGTTCGACTGGGACCAGTGTGAACACAGTGCAAAAACTGTGATAAGCGCTGTATAAAGCAGCAAATGTGGAGTAGAACGCGTATCGAATTGTCCATGTATCCCGAAAAATAGAGGATCTACGTTGAATTTAATTATTGGTCTTGAGAATTAAAAAAGTCTAAAATTGTATCGTGTTCGACTGGGACCAGTGTGAACACAGTGCAAAAACTGTGATAAGCGCTGTATAAAGCAGCAAATGTGGAGTAGAACTCATATCGAATTGTCCATGTATCCTGAAAAATAGAGGATCTACGTTGGATTTAATTATTGGCCTTGAGAATTAAAAAAGACTAAAATTGTATCGGATTCGACTGGGACCAGTGTGAACACAGTGCAAAAACTGTGATAAGCGCTGTATAAAGCAGCAAATGTGGAGTAGAACTCGTATCGAATTGTCCATGTATCCTGAAAAATAGAGGATCTACGTTGGATTTAATTATTGGCCTTGAGAATTAAAAAAGACTAAAATTGTATCGGATTCGACTGGGACCAGTGTGAACACAGTGCAAAAACTGTGATAAGCGCTGTATAAAGCAGCAAATGTGGAGTAGAACGCGTATCGAATTGTCCATGTATCCCGAAAAATAGAGGATCTACGTTGAATCTAATTATTGGCCTTGAGAATTAAAAAAGACTAAAATTGTATCGTGTTCGACTGGAACCAGTGTGAACACAGTGCAAAAACTGTGATAAGCGCTGTATAAAGCAGCAAATGTGGAGTAGAACGCGTATCGAATTGTCCATGTATCCCGAAAAATAGAGGATCTACGTTGAATTTAATTATTGGCCTTGAGAATTAAAAAAGACTAAAATTTTATCGGATTCGACTGGGAACAGTGTGAACACAGTGCAAAAACTGTGATAAGCGCTGTATAAAGCAGCAAATGTGGAGTAGAACGCGTATCGAATTGTCCATGTATCCCGAAAAATAGAGGATCTACGTTGAATTTAATTATTGACCTTGAGCATTAAAAAAGACTAAAATTGTATCGGATTCGACTGGGACCAGTGTGAGCACAGTGCAAACATTCTGATATGCGCTGTATAAAGCAGCAAATGTGGAGTAGAACGCGTATCGAATTGTCCATGTATCCCGAAAAACAGCGGAGATACGTTGAATTGAATTATTGGCCTTGAGAATTAAAAAAGACTAAAATTGTATCGGATTCGACTGGGACCAGTGTGAACGCAGTGCAAAAACTCTGATAATCGCTGTATAAAGCAGCAAATGTGGAGTAGAACGCGTATCGAATTGTCCATGTATCCCGAAAAGTAAAGGATCTACGTTGAATTTAATTATTGGCCTTGAGAATTAAAAAAGACTAAAATTGTATCGGATTCGACAGGGGCCATTGTGAACACAGTGCAAACATTCTGATATGCGCTGTATAAAGCAGCAAATGTGGAGTAGAACGCGTATCGAATTGTCCATGTATCCCGAAAAAATAGAGGATCTACGTTGAATTTAATTATTGGCCTTGAGAATTAAAAAAGACTAAAATTGTATCGTGTTCGACTGGGACCAGTGTGAACACAGTGCAAAAACTGTGATAAGCGCTGTATAAAGCAGCAAATGTGGAGTAGAACGCGTATCGAATTGTCCATGTATCCCGAAAAATAGAGGATCTACGTTGAATTTAATTATTGGCCTTGAGAATTAAAAAAGACTAAAATTGTATCGGATTCGACTGGGACCAGTGTGAACACAGTGCAAAAACTCTGATAAGCGCTGTATAAAGCAGCAAATGTGGAGTAGAACGCGTATCGAATTGTCCATGTATCCCGAAAAATAGAGGATCTACGTTGAAATTAATTATTGGCCTTGAGAATTAAAAAAGACTAAAATTGTATCGGATTCGACTGGAACCAGTGTGAACACAGCGCAAACATTATGATATGCGCTGTATAAAGCAGCAAATGTGGAGTAGAACGCGTATCGAATTGTCCATGTATCCCGAAAAATAGAGGATCTACGTTGAATTTAATTATTGGCCTTGAGAATTAAAAAAGACTAAAATTGTATCGGATTCGACTGGGACCAGTGTGAACACAGTGCAAACATTCTGATATGCGCTGTATAAAGCAGCAAATGTGGAGTAGAACGCGTATCGAATTGTCCATGTATCCCGAAAAACAGCGGAGATACGTTGAATTGAATTATTGGCCTTGAGAATTAAAAAAGACTAAAATTGTATCGGATTTGACTCGGACCAGTGTGAACACAGTGCAAAAACTGTGATAAGCGCTGTATAAAGCAGCAAATGTGGAGTAGAACGCGTATCGTATTGTCCATGTATCCCGAAAAATAGAGGATCTACGTTGAATTTAATTATTGGCCTTGAGAATTAAAAAAGTCTAAAATTGTATCGTGTTCGACTGGAACCAGTGTGAACACAGCGCAAACATTATGATATGCGCTGTATAAAGCAGCAAATGTGGAGTAGAACGCGTATCGAATTGTCCATGTATCCCGAAAAATAGAGGATCTACGTTGAATTTAATTATTGGCCTTGAGAATTAAAAAAGACTAAAATTGTATCGTGTTCGACTGGAACCAGTGTGAACACAGTGCAAACATTCTGATATGCGCTGTATAAAGCAGCAAATGTGGAGTAGAACGCGTATCGAATTGTCCATTTACCCCGAAAAACAGCGGAGATACGTTGAATTGAATTATTGGCCTTGAGAATTAAAAAAGACTAAAATTGCATCGTGTTCGACTGGAACCAGTGTGAACATAGTGCAAACATTCTGATATGCGCTGTATAAAGCAGCAAATGTGGAGTAGAACGCGTATCGAATTGTAGATTTATCCCGAAAAACAGCGGAGATACGTTGAATTTAATTATTGGCCTTGAGAATTAAAAAAGACTAAAATTGTATCGTGTTCGACTGGAACCAGTGTGAACACAGCGCAAACATTATGATATGCGCTGTATAAAGCAGCAAATGTGGAGTAGAACGCGTATCGAATTGTCCATGTATCCCGAAAAATAGAGGATCTACGTTGAATTTAATTATTGACCTTGAGAATTAAAAAAGACTAAAATTGTATCGTGTTCGACTGGAACCAGTGTGAACACAGCGCAAACATTATGATATGCGCTGTATAAAGCAGCAAATGTGGAGTAGAACGCGTATCGAATTGTCCATGTATCCCGAAAAATAGAGGATCTACGTTGAATTTAATTATTGGCCTTGAGAATTAAAAAAGTCTAAAATTGTATCGTGTTCGACTGGGACCAGTGTGAACACAGTGCAAAAACTGTGATAAGCGCTGTATAAAGCAGCAAATGTGGAGTAGAACGCGTTTCGAATTGTCCATGTATCCCGAAAAATAGAGGATCTACGTTGAATTTAATTATTGGCCTTGAGAATTAAAAAAGACTAAAATTGTATCGGATTCGACTGGGACCAGTGTGAACACAGTGCAAAAACTGTGATAAGCGCTGTATAAAGCAGCAAATGTGGAGTAGAACGCGTATCGAATTGTCCATGTATCCCGAAAAATAGAGGATCTACGTTGAATTTAATTATTGGCCTTGAGAATTAAAAAAGACTAAAATTTTATCGGATTCGACTGGGAACAGTGTGAACACAGTGCAAAAACTGTGATAAGCGCTGTATAAAGCAGCAAATGTGGAGTAGAACGCGTATCGAATTGTCCATGTATCCCGAAAAATAGAGGATCTACGTTGAATTTAATTATTGGCCTTGAGAATTAAAAAAGACTAAAATTGTATCGTGTTCGACTGGAACCAGTGTGAACACAGTGCAAAAACTCTGATAAGCGCTGTATAAAGCAGCAAATGTGGAGTAGAACGCGTATCGAATTGTCCATGTATCCCGAAAAACAGCAGAGATACGTTGAATTGAATTATTGGCCTTGAGAATTAAAAAAGACTAAAATTGTATCGTGTTCGACTGGGACCAGTGTGAACACAGTGCAAAAACTGTGATAAGCGCTGTATAAAGCAGCAAATGTGGAGTAGAACGCGTATCGAATTGTCCATGTATCCCGAAAAATAGAGGATCTACGTTGAATTTAATTATTGGCCTTGAGAATTAAAAAAGTCTAAAATTGTATCGTGTTCGACTGGGACCAGTGTGAACACAGTGCAAAAACTGTGATAAGCGCTGTATAAAGCAGCAAATGTGGAGTAGAACGCGTATCGAATTGTCCATGTATCCCGAAAAATAGAGGATCTACGTTGAATCTAATTATTGGCCTTGAGAATTAAAAAAGACTAAAATTGTATCGTGTTCGACTGGAACCAGTGTGAACACAGTGCAAAAACTGTGATAAGCGCTGTATAAAGCAGCAAATGTGGAGTAGAACGCGTATCGAATTGTCCATGTATCCCGAAAAATAGAGGATCTACGTTGAATTTAATTATTGGCCTTGAGAATTAAAAAAGACTAAAATTTTATCGGATTCGACTGGGAACAGTGTGAACACAGTGCAAAAACTGTGATAAGCGCTGTATAAAGCAGCAAATGTGGAGTAGAACGCGTATCGAATTGTCCATGTATCCCGAAAAATAGAGGATCTACGTTGAATTTAATTATTGACCTTGAGAATTAAAAAAGACTAAAATTGTATCGGATTCGACTGGGACCAGTGTGAGCACAGTGCAAACATTCTGATATGCGCTGTATAAAGCAGCAAATGTGGAGTAGAACGCGTATCGAATTGTCCATGTATCCCGAAAAACAGCGGAGATACGTTGAATTGAATTATTGGCCTTGAGAATTAAAAAAGACTAAAATTGTATCGGATTCGACTGGGACCAGTGTGAACGCAGTGCAAAAACTCTGATAATCGCTGTATAAAGCAGCAAATGTGGAGTAGAACGCGTATCGAATTGTCCATGTATCCCGAAAAGTAAAGGATCTACGTTGAATTTAATTATTGGCCTTGAGAATTAAAAAAGACTAAAATTGTATCGGATTCGACAGGGGCCATTGTGAACACAGTGCAAACATTCTGATATGCGCTGTATAAAGCAGCAAATGTGGAGTAGAACGCGTATCGAATTGTCCATGTATCCCGAAAAAATAGAGGATCTACGTTGAATTTAATTATTGGCCTTGAGAATTAAAAAAGACTAAAATTGTATCGTGTTCGACTGGGACCAGTGTGAACACAGTGCAAAAACTGTGATAAGCGCTGTATAAAGCAGCAAATGTGGAGTAGAACGCGTATCGAATTGTCCATGTATCCCGAAAAATAGAGGATCTACGTTGAAATTAATTATTGGCCTTGAGAATTAAAAAAGACTAAAATTGTATCGGATTCGACTGGAACCAGTGTGAACACAGCGCAAACATTATGATATGCGCTGTATAAAGCAGCAAATGTGGAGTAGAACGCGTATCGAATTGTCCATGTATCCCGAAAAATAGAGGATCTACGTTGAATTTAATTATTGGCCTTGAGAATTAAAAAAGACTAAAATTGTATCGTGTTCGACTGGAACCAGTGTGAACACAGTGCAAACATTCTGATATGCGCTGTATAAAGCAGCAAATGTGGAGTAGAACGCGTATCGAATTGTCCATTTACCCCGAAAAACAGCGGAGATACGTTGAATTGAATTATTGGCCTTGAGAATTAAAAAAGACTAAAATTGCATCGTGTTCGACTGGAACCAGTGTGAACATAGTGCAAACATTCTGATATGCGCTGTATAAAGCAGCAAATGTGGAGTAGAACGCGTATCGAATTGTAGATTTATCCCGAAAAACAGCGGAGATACGTTGAATTTAATTATTGGCCTTGAGAATTAAAAAAGACTAAAATTGTATCGTGTTCGACTGGAACCAGTGTGAACACAGCGCAAACATTATGATATGCGCTGTATAAAGCAGCAAATGTGGAGTAGAACGCGTATTGAACTGTCCATGTATCCCGAAAAACAGCGGAGATACGTTGAATTGAATTATTGGCCTTGAGAATTAAAAAAGACTAAAATTGTATCGGATTTGACTCGGACCAGTGTGAACACAGTGCAAAAACTGTGATAAGCGCTGTATAAAGCAGCAAATGTGGAGTAGAACGCGTATCGAATTGTCCATGTATCCCGAAAAATAGAGGATCTACGTTGAATTTAATTATTGGCCTTGAGAATTAAAAAAGACTAAAATTGTATCGGATTCGACTGGGACCAGTGTGAACACAGTGCAAACATTCTGATATGCGCTGTATAACGCAGCAAATGTGGAGTAGAACGCGTATCGAATTGTCCATGTATCCCGAAAAACAGCGGAGATACGTTGAATTGAATTATTGGCCTTGAGAATTAAAAAAGACTAAAATTGTATCGGATTTGACTCGGAGCAGTGTGAACACAGTGCAAAAACTGTGATAAGCGCTGTATAAAGCAGCAAATGTGGAGTAGAACGCGTATCGAATTGTCCATGTATCCCGAAAAATAGATTATCTACGTTGAATTTAATTATTGGCCTTGAGAATTAAAAAAGACTAAAATTGTATCGGTTTCGACTGGGACCAGTGTGAACACAGTGCAAAAACTGTGATAAGCGCTGTATAAAGCAGCAAATGTGGAGTAGAACGCGTATCGAATTGTCCATGTATCCCGAAAAATAGAGGATCTACGTTGAATTTAATTATTGGCCTTGAGAATTAAAAAAGACTAAAATTGTATCGTGTTCGACTGGAACCAGTGTGAACACAGCGCAAACATTATGATATGCGCTGTATAAAGCAGCAAATGTGGAGTAGAACGCGTATCGAATTGTCCATGTATCCCGAAAAATAGAGGATCTACGTTGAATTTAATTATTGGCCTTGAGAATTAAAAAAGACTAAAATTGTATCGTGTTCGACTGGAACCAGTGTGAACACAGTGCAAACATTCTGATATGCGCTGTATAAAGCAGCAAATGTGGAGTAGAACGCGTATCGAATTGTCCATTTACCCCGAAAAACAGCGGAGATACGTTGAATTGAATTATTGGCCTTGAGAATTAAAAAAGACTAAAATTGCATCGTGTTCGACTGGAACCAGTGTGAACACAGTGCAAACATTCTGATATGCGCTGTATAAAGCAGCAAAGGTGGAGTAGAACGCGTATCGAATTGTAGATTTATCCCGAAAAACAGCGGAGATACGTTGAATTTAATTATTGGCCTTGAGAATTAAAAAAGACTAAAATTGTATCGTGTTCGACTGGAACCAGTGTGAACACAGCGCAAACATTATGATATGCGCTGTATAAAGCAGCAAATGTGGAGTAGAACGCGTATCGAATTGTCCATGTATCCTGAAAAATAGAGGATCTACGTTGAATTTAATTATTGGCCTTGAGAATTAAAAAAGACTAAAATTGTATCGGATTCGACTGGGACCAGTGTGAACACAGTGCAAACATTCTGATATGCGCTGTATAAAGCAGCAAATGTGGAGTAGAACGCGTATCGAATTGTCCACGTATCCCGAAAAATAGAGGATCTACGTTGAATTTAATTATTGGCCTTGAGAATTAAAAAAGACTAAAATTGTATCGGATTCGACTGGGACCAGTGTGAGCACAGTGCAAAAACTCTGATAAGCGCTGTATAAAGCAGCAAATGCGGAGTAGAACGCGTATCGAATTGTCCATGTATCCCGAAAAATAGAGGATCTACGTTGAATTTAATTATTGGCCTTGAGAATTAAAAAAGACTAAAATTGTATCGGATTCGACTGGGACCAGTGTGAACACAGTGCAAACATTCTGATATGCGCTGTATAAAGCAGCAAATGTGGAGTAGAACGCGTATCGAATTGTCCATGTATCCCGAAAAACAGCGGAGATATGTTGAATTGAATTATTGGCCTTGAGAATTAAAAAAGACTAAAATTGTATCGGATTCGACTGGGACCAGTGTGAACACAGTGCAAAAACTGTGAGAAGCGCTGTATAAAGCAGCAAATGTGGAGTAGAACGCGTATCGAATTGTCCATGTATCCGGAAAAATAGGGGATCTACGTTGAATTGAATTATTGGCCTTGAGAATTAAAAAAGACTAAAATTGTATCGGATTCGACTCGGACCAGTGTGAACACAGTGCAAAAACTGTGATACGCGCTGTATAAAGCAGCAAATTTGGAGTAGAACGCGTATCGAATTGTCCATGTGTCCCGAAAAACAGCGGAGATACGTTGAATTGAATTATTGGCCTTGAGAATTAAAAAAGACTAAAATTGTATCGGATTTGACTCGGACCAGTGTGAACACAGTGCAAAAACTGTGATAAGCGCTGTATAAAGCAGCAAATGTGGAGTAGAACGCGTATCGAATTGTCCATGTATCCCGAAAAATAGAGGATCTACGTTGAATTGAATTATTGGCCTTGAGAATTAAAAAAGACTAAAATTGTATCGGATTCGACTCGGACCAGTGTGAACACAGCGCAAACATTCTGATATGCGCTGTATAAAGCAGCAAATGTGGAGTAGAACGCGTATCGAATTGTCCATGTATCCCGAAAAACAGCGGAGATACGTTGAATTGAATTATTGGCCTTGAGAATTAAAAAAGACTAAAATTGTATCGGATTCGACTGGGACCAGTGTGAACACAGCGCAAACATTATGATATGCGCTGTATAAAGCAGCAAATGTGGAGTAGAACGCGTATCGAATTGTCCATGTATCCCGAAAAACAGCGGAGATACGTTGAATTGAATTATTGGCCTTGAGAATTAAAAAAGACTAAAATTGTATCGGATTCGACTGGGACCAGTGTGAACACTGTGCAAAAACTGTGATAAGCGCTGTATAAAGCAGCAAATGTGGAGTAGAACGCGTATCGAGTTGTCCATGTATCCCGAAAAATAGAGGATCTACGTTGAATTTAATTATTGGCCTTGAGAATTAAAAAAGACTAAAATTGTATCGGATTCGACTGGGACCAGTGTGAACACAGTGCAAAAACTGTGATAAGCGCTGTATGAAGCAGCAAATGTGGAGTAGAACGCGTATCGAATTGTCCATGTATCCCGAAAAATAGAGGATCTACGTTGAATTTAATTATTGGCCTTGAGAATTAAAAAAGACTAAAATTGTATCGGATTCGACTGGGACCAGTGTGAACACAGTGCTAAAACTGTGATAAGCGCTGTATAAAGCAGCAAATGTGGAGTAGAACGCGTATCGAATTGTCCATGTATCCCGAAAAATAGAGGGTCTACGTTGAATTTAATTATTGGCCTTGAGAATTAAAAAAGACTAAAATTGTATCTTATTCGACTGGGACCAGTGTGAACACAGTGCAAAAACTGTGATAAGCGCTGTATGAAGCAGCAAATGTGGAGTAGAACGCGTATCGAATTGTCCATGTATCCCGAAAAATAGACGATCTACGTTGAATTTAATTATTGGCCTTGAGAATTAAAAAAGACTAAAATTGTATCGGATTCGACTGGGACCAGTGTGAACACAGTGCTAAAACTGTGATAAGCGCTGTATAAAGCAGCAAATGTGGAGTAGAACGCGTATCGAATTGTCCATGTATCCCGAAAAATAGAGGATCTACGTTGAATTGAATTATTGGCCTTGAGAATTAAAAAAGACTAAAATTGTATCGGATTCGACTGGGACCAGTGTGAACACAGTGCAAACATTCTGATATGCGCTGTATAAAGCAGCAAATGTGGAGTAGAACGCGTATCGAATTGTCCATGTATCCCGAAAAATAGAGGATCTACGTTGAATCTAATTATTGGCCTTGAGAATTAAGAAAGACTAAAATTGTATCGTGTTCGACTGGGACCAGTGTGAACACAGTGCAAAAACTGTGATAAGCGCTGTATAAAGGAGCAAATGTGGAGTAGAACGCGTATCGAATTGTCCATGTATCCCGAAAAATAGAGGATCTACGTTGAATTTAATTATTGGCCTTGAGAATTAAAAAAGACTAAAATTGTATCGGATTCGACTGGGACCAGTGTGAACACAGTGCAAAAACTGTGACAAGCGCTGTATAAAGCAGAAAATGTGGAGTAGAACGCGTGTCGAATTGTCCATGTATCCCGAAAAATAGAGGATCTACGTTGAATTTAATTATTGGCCTTGAGAATTAAAAAAGACTAAAACTGTATCGTGTTCGACTGGGACCAGTGTGAACACAGTGCAAAAACTGTGATGAGCGCTGTATAAAGCAGCAAATGTGGAGTAGAACGCGTATCGAATTGTCCATGAATCCCGAAAAATAGAGGATCTACGTTGAATTTAATTATTGGCCTTGAGAATTAAGAAATACTAAAATTGTATCGGATTCGATTGGAACCAGTGTGAACGCAGAGCAAACATTCTGATATGCGCTGTATAAAGCAGCAAATGTGGAGTAGAACGCGTATCGAATTGTCCATGTATTCCGAAAAATAGAGGATCTACGTTGAATTTAATTATTGGCCTTGAGAATTAAAAAAGACTAAAATTGTATCGTGTTCGACTGGGACCAGTGTGAAAACAGTGCAAAAACTGTGATAAGCGCTGTATAAAGCAGCAAATGTGGAGTAGAACGCGTATCGAATTGTCCATGTATCCCGAAAAATAGAGGATCTACGTTGAATTTAATTATTGGCCTTGAAAATTAAAAAAGACTAAAATTGTATCGGATTCGACTGGGACGAGTGTGAACACAGTGCAAACATTCTGATATGCGCTGTATAAAGCAGCAAATGTATAGTAGAACTCGTATCGAATTGTCCATGTATCCCGAAAAATAGAGGATCTACGTTGAATTTAATTATTGGCCTTGAGAATTAAAAAAGACTAAAATTTTATCGGATTCGACTGGGACCAGTGTGAACACAGTGCAAAAACTGTGATAAGCGCTGTATAAAGCAGCAAATGTGGAGTAGAACGCGTATCGAATTGTCCATGTATCCCGAAAAACAGCGGAGATACGTTGAATTGAATTATTGGCCTTGAGAATTAAAAAAGACTAAAATTGTATCGTGTTCGACTGGGACCAGTGTGAACACAGTGCAAAAACTGTGATAAGCGCTGTATAAAGCAGCAAATGTGGAGTAGAACGCGTATCGAATTGTCCATGTATCCCGAAAAACAGCGGAGATACGTTGAATTGAATTATTGGCCTTGAGAATTAAAAAAGACTAAAATTGTATCGGATTCGACTGGGACCAGTGTGAACACAGTGCAAAAACTCTGATAAGCGCTGTATAAAGCAGCAAATGTGGAGTAGAACGCGTATCGAATTGTCCATGTATCCCGAAAAATAGAGGATCTACGTTGAATTGAATTATTGGCCTTGAGAATTAAAAAAGACTAAAATTGTATCGGATTTGACTCGGACCAGTGTGAACACAGTGCAAAAACTGTGATAAGCGCTGTATAAAGCAGGAAATGTGGAGTAGAACGCGTATCGAATTGTCCATGTATCCCGAAAAATAGAGGATCTACGTTGAATTGAATTATTGGCCTTGAGAATTAAAAAAGACTAAAATTGTATCGGATTCGACTCGGACCAGTGTGAACACAGCGCAAACATTCTGATATGCTCTGTATAAAGCAGCAAATGTGGAGTAGAACGCGTATCGAATTGTCCATGTATCCCGAAAAACAGCGGAGATACGTTGAATTGAAATATTGGCCTTGAGAATTAAAAAAGACTAAAATTGTATCGGATTCGACTGGGACCAGTGTGAACACAGTGCAAACATTCTGATATGCGCTGTATAAAGCAGCAAATGTGGATTAGAACGCGTATCGAATTGTTCATGTATCCCGAAAAATAGAGGATCTACGTTGAATTTAATCATTGGCCTTGAGAATTAAAAAAGACTAAAATTGTATCGTGTTCGACTGGGACCAGTTTGAACGCAGTGCAAAAACTGTGATAAGCGCTGTATAAAGCAGCAAATGTGGAGTAGAACGCGTATCGAATTGTCCATGTATCCCGAAAAATAGAGGATCTACGTTGAATTTAATTATTGGCCTTGAGAATTAAAAAAGACTAAAATTGTATCGTGTTCGACTGGAACCAGTGTGAACGCAGTGCAAAAACTCTGATAAGCGCTGTATAAAGCAGCAAATGTGGAGTAGAACGCGTATCGAATTGTCCATGTATCCCGAAAAATAGAGGATCTATGTTGAATTTAATTATTGGCCTTGAGAATTAAAAAAGACTAAAATTGTATCGGATTCGACTGGGACCAGTGTGAACACAGTGCAAAAACTGTGATAAGCGCTGTATAAAGCAGCAAATGTGGAGCAGAACGCGTATCGAATTGTCCATGTATCCCGAAAAATAGAGGATCTACGTTGAATTTAATTATTGGCCTTGAGAATTAAAAAAGACTAAAATTGTATCGTGTTCGACTGGAACCAGTGTGAACGCAGTGCAAAAACTCTGATAATCGCTGTATAAGGCAGCAAATGTGGAGTAGAACGCGTATCGAATTGTCCATGTATCCCGAAAAACAGCGGAGATACGTTGAATTGAATTAATGGCCTTGAGAATTAAAAAAGACTAAAATTGTATCGGATTTGACTCGGACCAGTGTGAACACAGTGCAAAAACTGTGATAAGCGCTGTATAAAGCAGCAAATGTGGAGTAGAACGCGTATCGAATTGTCCATGTATCCCGTAAAATAGAGGATCTACGTTGAATTGAATTATTGGCCTTGAGAATTAAAAAAGACTAAAATTGTATCGGATTCGACTGGGACCAGTGTGAACACAGTGCAAACATTCTGATATGCGCTGTATAAAGCAGCAAATGTGGAGTAGAACTCGTATCGAACTGTCCATGTATCCCGAAAAATAGAGGATCTACGTTGAATTTAATTATTGGCCTTGAGAATTAAAAAAGACTAAAATTGTATCGTGTTCGACTGGAACCAGTGTGAACACAGTGCAAAAACTGTGATAAGCGCTGTATAAAGCAGCAAATGTGGAGTAGAACGCGTATCGAATTGTCCATGTATCCCGAAAAATAGAGGATCTACGTTGAATCTAATTATTGGCCTTGAGAATTAAAAAAGACTAAAATTGTATCGGATTCGACTGGGACCAGTGTGAACACAGTGCAAACATTCTGATATGCGCTGTATAAAGCAGCAAATGTGAAGTAGAACGCGTATCGAATTGTCCATGTATCCCGAAAAATAGAGGATCTACGTTGAATCTAATTATTGGCCTTGAGAATTAAAAAAGACTAAAATTGTATCGTGTTCGACTGGAACCAGTGTGAACACAGTGCAAAAACTGTGATAAGCGCTGTATAAAGCAGCAAATGTGGAGTAGAACGCGTATCGAATTGTCCATGTATCCCGAAAAATAGAGGATCTACGTTGAATCTAATTATTGGCCTTGAGAATTAAAAAAGACTAAAATTGTATCGTGTTCGACTGGAACCAGTGTGAACACAGTGCAAAAACTGTGATAAGCGCTGTATAAAGCAGCAAATGTGGAGTAGAACGCGTATCGAATTGTCCATGTATCCCGAAAAATAGAGGATCTACGTTGAATCTAATTATTGGCCTTGAGAATTAAAAAAGACTAAAATTGTATCGTGTTCGACTGGAACCAGTGTGAACACAGTGCAAAAACTGTGATAAGCGCTGTATAAAGCAGCAAATGTGGAGTAGAACGCTTATCGAATTGTCCATGTATCCCGAAAAATAGAGGATCTACGTTGAATCTAATTATTGGCCTTGAGAATTAAAAAAGACTAAAATTGTATCGTGTTCGACTGGAACCAGTGTGAACACAGTGCAAAAACTGTGATAAGCGCAGTATAAAGCAGCAAATGTGGAGTAGAACGCGTATCGAATTGTCCATGTATCCCGAAAAATAGAGGATCTACGTTGAATCTAATTATTGGCCTTGAGAATTAAAAAAGACTAAAATTGTATCGTGTTCGACTGGAACCAGTGTGAACACAGTGCAAAAACTGTGATAAGCGCTGTATAAAGCAGCAAATGTGGAGTAGAACGCGTATCGAATTGTCCATGTATCCCGAAAAATAGAGGATCTACGTTGAATCTAATTATTGGCCTTGAGAATTAAAAAAGACTAAAATTGTATCGTGTTCGACTGGAACCAGTGTGAACACAGTGCAAAAACTGTGATAAGCGCTGTATAAAGCAGCAAATGTGGAGTAGAACGCGTATCGAATTGTCCATGTATCCCGAAAAATAGAGGATCTACGTTGAATCTAATTATTGGCCTTGAGAATTAAAAAAGACTAAAATTGTATCGTGTTCGACTGGAACCAGTGTGAACACAGTGCAAAAACTGTGATAAGCGCTGTATAAAGCAGCAAATGTGGAGTAGAACGCTTATCGAATTGTCCATGTATCCCGAAAAATAAAGGATCTACGTTGAATCTAATTATTGGCCTTGAGAATTAAAAAAGACTAAAATTGTATCGTGTTCGACTGGAACCAGTGTGAACACAGTGCAAAAACTGTGATAAGCGCTGTATAAAGCAGCAAATGTGGAGTAGAACGCGTATCGAATTGTCCATGTATCCCGAAAAATAGAGGATCTACGTTGAATCTAATTATTGGCCTTGAGAATTAAAAAAGACTAAAATTGTATCGTGTTCGACTGGAACCAGTGTGAACACAGTGCAAAAACTGTGATAAGCGCTGTATAAAGCAGCAAATGTGGAGTAGAACGCGTATCGAATTGTCCATGTATCCCGAAAAATAGAGGATCTACGTTGAATCTAATTATTGGCCTTGAGAATTAAAAAAGACTAAAATTGTATCGTGTTCGACTGGAACCAGTGTGAACACAGTGCAAAAACTGTGATAAGCGCTGTATAAAGCAGCAAATGTGGAGTAGAACGCGTATCGAATTGTCCATGTATCCCGAAAAATAGAGGATCTACGTTGAATCTAATTATTGGCCTTGAGAATTAAAAAAGACTAAAATTGTATCGTGTTCGACTGGAACCAGTGTGAACACAGTGCAAAAACTGTGATAAGCGCTGTATAAAGCAGCAAATGTGGAGTAGAACGCGTATCGAATTGTCCATGTATCCCGAAAAATAGAGGATCTACGTTGAATCTAATTATTGGCCTTGAGAATTAAAAAAGACTAAAATTGTATCGTGTTCGACTGGAACCAGTGTGAACACAGTGCAAAAACTGTGATAAGCGCTGTATAAAGCAGCAAATGTGGAGTAGAACGCGTATCGAATTGTCCATGTATCCCGAAAAATAGAGGATCTACGTTGAATCTAATTATTGGCCTTGAGAATTAAAAAAGACTAAAATTGTATCGTGTTCGACTGGAACCAGTGTGAACACAGTGCAAAAACTGTGATAAGCGCTGTATAAAGCAGCAAATGTGGAGTAGAACGCGTATCGAATTGTCCATGTATCCCGAAAAATAGAGGATCTACGTTGAATCTAATTATTGGCCTTGAGAATTAAAAAAGACTAAAATTGTATCGTGTTCGACTGGAACCAGTGTGAACACAGTGCAAAAACTGTGATAAGCGCTGTATAAAGCAGCAAATGTGGAGTAGAACGCGTATCGAATTGTCCATGTATCCCGAAAAATAGAGGATCTACGTTGAATCTAATTATTGGCCTTGAGAATTAAAAAAGACTAAAATTGTATCGTGTTCGACTGGAACCAGTGTGAACACAGTGCAAAAACTGTGATAAGCGCTGTATAAAGCAGCAAATGTGGAGTAGAACGCGTATCGAATTGTCCATGTATCCCGAAAAATAGAGGATCTACGTTGAATCTAATTATTGGCCTTGAGAATTAAAAAAGACTAAAATTGTATCGTGTTCGACTGGAACCAGTGTGAACACAGTGCAAAAACTGTGATAAGCGCTGTATAAAGCAGCAAATGTGGAGTAGAACGCGTATCGAATTGTCCATGTATCCCGAAAAATAGAGGATCTACGTTGAATCTAATTATTGGCCTTGAGAATTAAAAAAGACTAAAATTGTATCGTGTTCGACTGGAACCAGTGGAACACAGTGCAAAAACTCTGATAAGCGCTGTATAAAGCAGCAAATGTGGAGTAGAACGCGTATAGAATTGTCCATGTATCCCGAAAAACAGCAGAGATACGTTGAATTGAATTATTGGCCTTGAGAATTAAAAAAGACTAAAATTGCATCGTGTTCGACTGGAACCAGTGTGAACACAGTGCAAACATTCTGATATGCGCTGTATAAAGCAGCAAATGTGGAGTAGAACGCGTATCGAATTGTCCATGTATCCCGAAAAATAGAGGATCTACGTAGAATCTAATTATTGGCCTTGAGAATTAAAAAAGACTAAAATTGTATCGTGTTCGACTGGAACCAGTGTGAACACAGTGCAAAAACTGTGATAAGCGCTGTATAAAGCAGCAAATGTGGAGTAGAACGCGTATCGAATTGTCCATGTATCCCGAAAAATAGAGGATCTACGTTGAATCTAATTATTGGCCTTGAGAATTAAAAAAGACTAAAATTGCATCGTGTTCGACTGGAACCAGTGTGAACACAGTGCAAAAACTGTGATAAGCGCTGTATAAAGCAGCAAATGTGGAGTAGAACGCGTATCGAATTGTCCATGTATCCCGAAAAATAGAGGATCTACGTTGAATCTAATTATTGGCCTTGAGAATTAAAAAAGACTAAAATTGTATCGTGTTCGACTGGAACCAGTGTGAACACAGTGCAAAAACTGTGATAAGCGCTGTATAAAGCAGCAAATGTGGAGTAGAACGCGTATCGAATTGTCCATGTATCCCGAAAAATAGAGGATCTACGTTGAATCTAATTATTGGCCTTGAGAATTAAAAAAGACTAAAATTGTATCGTGTTCGACTGGAACCAGTGTGAACACAGTGCAAAAACTGTGATAAGCGCTGTATAAAGCAGCAAATGTGGAGTAGAACGCGTATCGAATTGTCCATGTATCCCGAAAAATAGAGGATCTACGTTGAATCTAATTATTGGCCTTGAGAATTAAAAAAGACTAAAATTGTATCGTGTTCGACTGGAACCAGTGTGAACACAGTGCAAAAACTGTGATAAGCGCTGTATAAAGCAGCAAATGTGGAGTAGAACGCGTATCGAATTGTCCATGTATCCCGAAAAATAGAGGATCTACGTTGAATCTAATTATTGGCCTTGAGAATTAAAAAAGACTAAAATTGTATCGTGTTCGACTGGAACCAGTGTGAACACAGTGCAAAAACTGTGATAAGCGCTGTATAAAGCAGCAAATGTGGAGTAGAACGCGTATCGAATTGTCCATGTATCCCGAAAAATAGAGGATCTACGTTGAATCTAATTATTGGCCTTGAGAATTAAAAAAGACTAAAATTGTATCGTGTTCGACTGGAACCAGTGTGAACACAGTGCAAAAACTGTGATAAGCGCTGTATAAAGCAGCAAATGTGGAGTAGAACGCGTATCGAATTGTCCATGTATCCCGAAAAATAGAGGATCTACGTTGAATCTAATTATTGGCCTTGAGAATTAAAAAAGACTAAAATTGTATCGTGTTCGACTGGAACCAGTGTGAACACAGTGCAAAAACTGTGATAAGCGCTGTATAAAGCAGCAAATGTGGAGTAGAACGCGTATCGAATTGTCCATGTATCCCGAAAAATAGAGGATCTACGTTGAATCTAATTATTGGCCTTGAGAATTAAAAAAGACTAAAATTGTATCGTGTTCGACTGGAACCAGTGTGAACACAGTGCAAAAACTGTGATAAGCGCTGTATAAAGCAGCAAATGTGGAGTAGAACGCGTATCGAATTGTCCATGTATCCCGAAAAATAGAGGATCTACGTTGAATCTAATTATTGGCCTTGAGAATTAAAAAAGACTAAAATTGTATCGTGTTCGACTGGAACCAGTGTGAACACAGTGCAAAAACTGTGATAAGCGCTGTATAAAGCAGCAAATGTGGAGTAGAACGCGTATCGAATTGTCCATGTATCCCGAAAAATAGAGGATCTACGTTGAATCTAATTATTGGCCTTGAGAATTAAAAAAGACTAAAATTGTATCGTGTTCGACTGGAACCAGTGTGAACACAGTGCAAAAACTGTGATAAGCGCTGTATAAAGCAGCAAATGTGGAGTAGAACGCGTATCGAAATGTCCATGTATCCCGAAAAATAGAGGATCTACGTTGAATCTAATTATTGGCCTTGAGAATTAAAAAAGACTAAAATTGTATCGTGTTCGACTGGAACCAGTGTGAACACAGTGCAAAAACTGTGATAAGCGCTGTATAAAGCAGCAAATGTGGAGTAGAACGCGTATCGAATTGTCCATGTATCCCGAAAAATAGAGGATCTACGTTGAATCTAATTATTGGCCTTGAGAATTAAAAAAGACTAAAATTGTATCGTGTTCGACTGGAACCAGTGTGAACACAGTGCAAAAACTGTGATAAGCGCTGTATAAAGCAGCAAATGTGGAGTAGAACGCGTATCGAATTGTCCATGTATCCCGAAAAATAGAGGATCTACGTTGAATCTAATTATTGGCCTTGAGAATTAAAAAAGACTAAAATTGTATCGTGTTCGACTGGAACCAGTGTGAACACAGTGCAAAAACTGTGATAAGCGCTGTATAAAGCAGCAAATGTGGAGTAGAACGCGTATCGAATTGTCCATGTATCCCGAAAAATAGAGGATCTACGTTGAATCTAATTATTGGCCTTGAGAATTAAAAAAGACTAAAATTGTATCGTGTTCGACTGGAACCAGTGTGAACACAGTGCAAAAACTGTGATAAGCGCTGTATAAAGCAGCAAATGTGGAGTAGAACGCGTATCGAATTGTCCATGTATCCCGAAAAATAGAGGATCTACGTTGAATCTAATTATTGGCCTTGAGAATTAAAAAAGACTAAAATTGTATCGTGTTCGACTGGAACCAGTGTGAACACAGTGCAAAAACTGTGATAAGCGCTGTATAAAGCAGCAAATGTGGAGTAGAACGCGTATCGAATTGTCCATGTATCCCGAAAAATAGAGGATCTACGTTGAATCTAATTATTGGCCTTGAGAATTAAAAAAGACTAAAATTGTATCGTGTTCGACTGGAACCAGTGTGAACACAGTGCAAAAACTGTGATAAGCGCTGTATAAAGCAGCAAATGTGGAGTAGAACGCGTATCGAATTGTCCATGTATCCCGAAAAATAGAGGATCTACGTTGAATCTAATTATTGGCCTTGAGAATTAAAAAAGACTAAAATTGTATCGTGTTCGACTGGAACCAGTGTGAACACAGTGCAGAAACTGTGATAAGCGCTGTATAAAGCAGCAAATGTGGAGTAGAACGCGTATCGAATTGTCCATGTATCCCGAAAAATAGAGGATCTACGTTGAATCTAATTATTGGCCTTGAGAATTAAAAAAGACTAAAATTGTATCGTGTTCGACTGGAACCAGTGTGAACACAGTGCAAAAACTCTGATAAGCGCTGTATAAAGCAGCAAATGTGGAGTAGAACGCGTATAGAATTGTCCATGTATCCCGAAAAACAGCAGAGATACGTTGAATTGAATTATTGGCCTTGAGAATTAAAAAAGACTAAAATTGCATCGTGTTCGACTGGAACCAGTGTGAACACAGTGCAAACATTCTGATATGCGCTGTATAAAGCAGCAAATGTGGAGTAGAACGCGTATCGAATTGTCCATGTATCCCGAAAAATAGAGGATCTACGTTTAATCTAATTATTGGCCTTGAGAATTAAAAAAGACTAAAATTGTATCGTGTTCGACTGGAACCAGTGTGAACACAGTGCAAAAACTGTGATAAGCGCTGTATAAAGCAGCAAATGTGGAGTAGAACGCGTATCGAATTGTCCATGTATCCCGAAAAATAGAGGATCTACGTTGAATCTAATTATTGGCCTTGAGAATTAAAAAAGACTAAAATTGTATCGTGTTCGACTGGAACCAGTGTGAACACAGTGCAAAAACTGTGATAAGCGCTGTATAAAGCAGCAAATGTGGAGTAGAACGCGTATCGAATTGTCCATGTATCCCGAAAAATAGAGGATCTACGTTGAATCTAATTATTGGCCTTGAGAATTAAAAAAGACTAAAATTGTATCGTGTTCGACTGGAACCAGTGTGAACACAGTGCAAAAACTGTGATAAGCGCTGTATAAAGCAGCAAATGTGGAGTAGAACGCGTATCGAATTGTCCATGTATCCCGAAAAATAGAGGATCTACGTTTAATCTAATTATTGGCCTTGAGAATTAAAAAAGACTAAAATTGTATCGTGTTCGACTGGAACCAGTGTGAACACAGTGCAAAAACTGTGATAAGCGCTGTATAAAGCAGCAAATGTGGAGTAGAACGCGTATCGAATTGTCCATGTATCCCGAAAAATAGAGGATCTACGTTGAATCTAATTATTGGCCTTGAGAATTAAAAAAGACTAAAATTGTATCGTGTTCGACTGGAACCAGTGTGAACACAGTGCAAAAACTGTGATAAGCGCTGTATAAAGCAGCAAATGTGGAGTAGAACGCGTATCGAAATGTCCATGTATCCCGAAAAATAGAGGATCTACGTTGAATCTAATTATTGGCCTTGAGAATTAAAAAAGACTAAAATTGTATCGTGTTCGACTGGAACCAGTATGAACACAGTGCAAAAACTGTGATAAGCGCTGTATAAAGCAGCAAATGTGGAGTAGAACGCGTATCGAATTGTCCATGTATCCCGAAAAATAGAGGATCTACGTTGAATCCAATTATTGGCCTTGAGAATTAAAAAAGACTAAAATTGTATCGTGTTCGACTGGAACCAGTGTGAACACAGTGCAAAAACTGTGATAAGCGCTGTATAAAGCAGCAAATGTGGAGTAGAACGCGTATCGAATTGTCCATGTATCCCGAAAAATAGAGAATCTACGTTGAATCTAATTATTGGCCTTGAGAATTAAAAAAGACTAAAATTGTATCGTGTTCGACTGGAACCAGTGTGAACACAGTGCAAAAACTGTGATAAGCGCTGTATAAAGCAGCAAATGTGGAGTAGAACGCGTATCGAATTGTCCATGTATCCCGAAAAATAGAGGATCTACGTTGAATCTAATTATTGGCCTTGAGAATTAAAAAAGACTAAAATTGTATCGTGTTCGACTGGAACCAGTGTGAACACAGTGCAAAAACTGTGATAAGCGCTGTATAAAGCAGCAAATGTGGAGTAGAACGCGTATCGAATTGTCCATGTATCCCGAAAAATAGAGGATCTACGTTGAATCTAATTATTGGCCTTGAGAATTAAAAAAGACTAAAATTGTATCGTGTTCGACTGGAACCAGTGTGAACACAGTGCAAAAACTGTGATAAGCGCTGTATAAAGCAGCAAATGTGGAGTAGAACGCGTATCGAATTGTCCATGTATCCCGAAAAATAGAGGATCTACGTTGAATCTAATTATTGGCCTTGAGAATTAAAAAAGACTAAAATTGTATCGTGTTCGACTGGAACCAGTGTGAACACAGTGCAAAAACTGTGATAAGCGCTGTATAAAGCAGCAAATGTGGAGTAGAACGCGTATCGAATTGTCCATGTATCCCGAAAAATAGAGGATCTACGTTGAATCTAATTATTGGCCTTGAGAATTAAAAAAGACTAAAATTGTATCGTGTTCGACTGGAACCAGCGTGAACACAGTGCAAAAACTGTGATAAGCGCTGTATAAAGCAGCAAATGTGGAGTAGAACGCGTATCGAATTGTCCATGTATCCCGAAAAATAGAGGATCTACGTTGAATCTAATTATTGGCCTTGAGAATTAAAAGAGACTAAAATTGTATCGTGTTCGACTGGAACCAGTGTGAACACAGTGCAAAAACTGTGATAAGCGCTGTATAAAGCAGCAAATGTGGAGTAGAACGCGTATCGAATTGTCCATGTATCCCGAAAAATAGAGGATCTACGTTGAATCTAATTATTGGCCTTGAGAATTAAAAAAGACTAAAATTGTATCGTGTTCGACTGGAACCAGTGTGAACACAGTGCAAAAACTGTGATAAGCGCTGTATAAAGCAGCAAATGTGGAGTAGAACGCGTATCGAATTGTCCATGTATCCCGAAAAACAGCGGAGATACGTTGAATTGAATTATTGGCCTTGAGAATTAAAAAAGACTAAAATTGTATCGGATTCGACTGGGACCAGTGTGAACACAGTGCAAACATTCTGATATGCGCTGTATAAAGCAGCAAATGTGGAGTAGAACGCGTATCGAATTGTCCATGTATCCCGAAAAACAGCGGAGATACGTTGAATTGAATTATTGGCCTTGAGAATTAAAAAAGACTAAAATTGTATCGGATTTGACTCGGACCAGTGTGAACACAGTGCAAACATTCTGATATGCGCTGTATAAAGCAGCAAATGTGGAGTAGAACGCGTATCGAATTGTCCATGTATCCCGAAAAACAGCGGAGATACGTTGAATTGAATTATTGGCCTTGAGAATTAAAAAAGACTAAAATTGTATCGGATTTGACTCGGACCAGTGTGAACACAGTGCAAAAACTGTGATAAGCGCTGTATAAAGCAGCAAATGTGGAGTAGAACGCGTATCGAATTGTCCATGTATCCCGAAAAATAGAGGATCTAAGTTGAATTTAATTATTGGCCTTGAGAATTAAAAAAGACTAAAACTGTATCGAATTTGACTCGGACCAGTGTGAACACAGTGCAAAAACTGTGATAAGCGCTGTATAAAGCAGCAAATGTGGAGTAGAACGCGTATCGAATTGTCCATGTATCCCGAAAAATAGAGGATCTAAGTTGAATTTAATTATTGGCCTTGAGAATTAAAAAAGACTAAAATTGTATCGTGTTCGACTGGAACCAGTGTGAACACAGCGCAAACATTATGATATGCGCTGTATAAAGCAGTAAATGTGGAGTAGAACGCGTATTGAATTGTCCATGTATCCCGAAAAATAGAGGATCTACGTTAAATTTAATTATTGACCTTGAGAATTAAAAAAGACTAAAATTGTATCGGATTCGACTGGGACCAGCGTGAACACAGTGCAAAAACTGTGATAAGCGCTGTATACAGCAGCAAATGTGGAGTAGAACGCGTATCGAATTGTCCATGTATCCCGAAAAATAGAGGATCTACGTTGAATTTAATTATTGGCCTTGAGAATTAAAAAAGACTAAAATTGTATCGTGTTCGACTGGAACCAGTGTGAACACAGCGCAAACATTATAATATGCGCTGTATAAAGCAGCAAATGTGGAGTAGAACGCGTATCGAATTGTCCATGTATCCCGAAAAATAGAGGATCTACGTTGAATCTAATTATTGGCCTTGAGAATTAAAAAAGACTAAAATTGTATCGTGTTCGACTGGAACCAGTGTGAACACAGTGCAAAAACTGTGATAAGCGCTGTATAAAGCAGCAAATGTGGAGTAGAACGCGTATCGAATTGTCCATGTATCCCGAAAAATAGAGGATCTACGTTGAATCTAATTATTGGCCTTGAGAATTAAAAAAGACTAAAATTGTATCGTGTTCGACTGGAAACAGTGTGAACACAGTGCAAAAACTGTGATAAGCGCTGTATAAAGCAGCAAATGTGGAGTAGAACGCGTATCGAATTATCCATGTATCCCGAAAAATAGAGGATCTACGTTGAATCTAATTATTGGCCTTGAGAATTAAAAAAGACTAAAATTGTATCGTGTTCGACTGGAACCAGTGTGAACACAGTGCAAAAACTGTGATAAGCGCTGTATAAAGCAGCGAATGTGGAGTAGAACGCGTATCGAATTGTCCATGTATCCCGAAAAATAGAGGATCTACGTTGAATCTAATTATTGGCCTTGAGAATTAAAAAAGACTAAAATTGTATCGTGTTCGACTGGAACCAGTGTGAACACAGTGCAAAAACTGTGATAAGCGCTGTATAAAGCAGCAAATGTGGAGTAGAACGCGTATCGAATTGTCCATGTATCCCGAAAAATAGAGGATCTACGTTGAATCTAATTATTGGCCTTGAGAATTAAAAAAGACTAAAATTGTATCGTGTTCGACTGGAACCAGTGTGAACACAGTGCAAAAACTGTGATAAGCGCTGTATAAAGCAGCAAATGTGGAGTAGAACGCGTATCGAATTGTCCATGTATCCCGAAAAATAGAGGATCTACGTTGAATCTAATTATTGGCCTTGAGAATTAAAAAAGACTAAAATTGTATCGTGTTCGACTGGAACCAGTGTGAACACAGTGCAAAAACTGTGATAAGCGCTGTATAAAGCAGCAAATGTGGAGTAGAACGCGTATCGAATTGTCCATGTGTCCCGAAAAATAGAGGATCTACGTTGAATTGAATTATTGGCCTTGAGAATTAAAAAAGACTAAAATTGTATCGTGTTCGACTGGAACCAGTGTGAACACAGCGCAAACATTATGATATGCGCTGTATAAAGCAGCAAATGTGGAGTAGAACGCTTATCGAATTGTCCATGTATCACGAAAAATAGAGGATCTACGTTGAATTTAATTATTGGCCTTGAGAATTAAAAAAGACTAAAATTGTATCGTGTTCGACTGGGACCAGTGAGAACACAGTGCAAAAACTGTGATAAGCGCTGTATAAAGCAGCAAATGTGGAGTAGAACGCGTATCGAATTGTCCATGTATCCCGAAAAACAGAGGAGACAAGTTGAATTGACTTATTGGCCTTGAGAATTAAAAATGACTAAAATTGAATAGGATTCGACTGGGACCAGTGTGAACACAGTGCAAAAACTCTGATAAGCGCTGTATAAAGCAGCAAATGTGGAGTAGAACGCGTATCGAATTGTCCATGTATCCCGAAAAATAGAGGATCTACGTTGAATTTAATTATTGGCCTTGAGAATTAAAAAAGACTAAAATTGTATCGGATTCGACTGGGACCAGTGTGAACACAGTGCAAACATTCTGATATGCGCTATATAAAGCAGCAAATGTGGAGTAGAACGCGTATCGAATTGTCCATGTATCCCGAAAAATAGAGGTTCTACGTTGAATTTAATTATTGGCCTTGAGAATTAAAAAAGACTAAAATTGTATCGTGTTCGACTGGGACCAGTGTGAACACAGTGCAAAAACTGTGATAAGCGCTGTATAAAGCAGCAAATGTGGAGTAGAACGCGTATCGAATTGTCCATGTATCCCGAAAAATAGAGGATCTACGTTGAATTTAATTATTGGCCTTGAGAATTAAAAAAGACTAAAATTGTATCGTGTTCGACTGGGACCAGTGTGAATACAGTGCAAAAACTGTGATAAGCGCTGTATAAAGCAGCAAATGTGGAGTAGAACGCGTATCGAATTGTCCATGTATCCCGAAAAATAGAGGATCTACGTTGAATTAAATTATTGGCCTTGAGAATTAAAAAAGACTATAATTGTATCGTGTTCGACTGGAACCAGTGTGAACACAGCGCAAACATTATGATATGCGCTGTATAAAGCAGCAAATGTGGAGTAGAACGCGTATTGAATTGTCCATGTTTCCCGAAAAACAGCGGAGATACGTTGAATTGAATTATTGGCCTTGAGAATTAAAAAAGACTAAAATTGTATCGTGTTCGACTGGGACCAGTGTGAACACAGTGCAAAAACTGTGATAAGCGCTGTATAAAGCAGCAAATGTGGAGTAGAACGCGTATCGAATTGTCCATGTATCCCGAAAAATAGAGGATCTACGTTGAATTTAATGATTGGCCTTGAGAATTAAAAAAGACTAAAATTGTATCGGATTCGACTGGGACCAGTGTGAACACAGTGCAAAAACTGTGATAAGCGCTGTATAAAGCAGCAAATGTGGAGTAGAACGCGTATCGAATTGTCCATGTATCCCGAAAAATAGAGGATCTACGTTGGATTTAATTATTGGCCTTGAGAATTAAAAAAGACTAGAATTGTATCGTGTTCGACTGGAACCAGTGTGAACACAGCGCAAACATTATGATATGCGCTGTATAAAGCAGCAAATGTGGAGTAGAACGCGTATCGAATTGTCCATGTATCCCGAAAAATAGAGGATCTACGTTGAATTTAATTATTGGCCTTGGGAATTAAAAAAGACTAAAATTGTATCGGATTCGACTGGGACCAGTGTGAACACAGTGCAAACATTCTGATATGCGCTATATAAAGCAGCAAATGTGGAGTAGAACGCGTATCGAATTGTCCATGTATCCCGAAAAATAGAGGATCTACGTTGAATTTAATTATTGGCCTTGAGAATTGAAAAAGACTAAAATTGTATCGTGTTCGACTGGAACCAGTGTGAACACAGCGCAAACATTATGATATGCGCTGTATAAAGCAGCAAATGTGGAGTAGAACGCTTATCGAATTGTCCATGTATCACGAAAAATAGAGGATCTACGTTGAATTTAATTATTGGCCTTGAGAATTAAAAAAGACTAAAATTGTATCGGATTCGACTGGGACCAGTGTGAACACAGTGCAAAAACTGTGATAAGCGCTGTATAAAGCAGCAAATGTGGAGTAGAACGCGTATCGAATTGTCCATGTATCCCGAAAAATAGAGGATCTACGTTGAATTTAATTATTGGCCTTGAGAATTAAAAAAGACTAAAATTGTATCGTGTTCGACTGGGACCAGTGTAAACACAGTGCAAAAACTGTGATAAGCGCTGTATAAAGCAGCAAATGTGGAGTAGAACGCGTATCGAATTGTCCATGTATCCCGAAAAATAGAGGATCTACGTTGAATTGAATTATTGGCCTTGAGAATTAAAAAAGACTAAAATTGTATCTGATTTGACTCGGACCAGTGTGAACACAGTGCAAAAACTGTGATAAGCGCTGTATAAAGCAGCAAATGTGGAGTAGAACGCGTATCGAATTGTCCATGTATCCCGAAAAATAGAGGATCTACGTTGAATTTAATTATTGGCCTTGAGAATTAAAAAAGACTAAAATTGTATCGGATTCGACTGGGACCAGTGTGAACACAGTGGAAAAACTGTGATAAGCGCTGTATAAAGCAGCAAATGTGGAGTAGAACGCGTATCGAATTGTCCATGTATCCCGAAAAATAGAGGATCTACGTTGAATTTAATTATTGGCCTTGAGAATTAAAAAAGACTAGAATTGCATCGTGTTCGACTGGGACCAGTGTGAACACAGTGCAAAAACTGTGATAAGCGCTGTATAAAGCAGCAAATGTGGAGTAGAACGCGTATCGAATTGTCCATGTATCCCGAAAAATAGAGGATCTACGTTGAATTGAATTATTGGCCTTGAGAATTAAAAAAGACTAAAACTGTATAGTGTTCGACTGGAACCAGTGTGAACACAGCGCAAACATTATGATATGCGCTGTATAAAGCAGCAAATGTGGAGTAGAACGCGTATTGAATTGTCCATGTATCCCGAAAAACAGCGGAGACAAGTTGAATTGACTTATTGGCCTTGAGAATTAAAAAAGACTAAAATTGAATAGGATTCGACTGGGACCAGTGTGAACACATTGCAAAAACTCTGATAAGCGCTGTATAAAGCAGCAAATGTGGAGTAGAACGCGTATCGAATAGTCCATGTATCCCGAAAAATAGAGGATCTACGTTGAATTTAATTATTGGCCTTGAGAAGTAAAAAAGACTAAAATTGTATCGTGTTCGGCTGGAACCAGTATGAACACAGCGCAAACATTATGATATGCGCTGTATAAAGCAGCAAATGTGGAGTAGAACGCGTATCGAATTGTCCATGTATCCCGAAAAATAGAGGATCTACGTTGAATTTAATTATTGGCCTTGAGAATTAAAAAAGACTAAAATTGTATCGTGTTCGACTGGGACCAGTGTGAATACAGTGCAAAAACTGTGATAAGCGCTGTATAAAGCAGCAAATGTGGAGTAGAACGCGTATCGAATTGTCCATGTATCCCGAAAAATAGAGGATCTACGTTGAATTTAATTATTGGCCTTGAGAATTAAAAATGACTAAAATTGTATCGGATTCGACTGGGACCAGTGTGAACACAGTGCAAAAACTGTGATAAGCGCTGTATAAAGCAGCAAATGTGGAGTAGAACGCGTATCGAATTGTCCATGTATCCCGAAAAATAGAGGATCTACGTTGGATTTAATTATTGGCCTTGAGAATTAAAAAAGACTAGAATTGTATCGTGTTCGACTGGAACCAGTGTGAACACAGCGCAAACATTATGATATGCGCTGTATAAAGCAGCAAATGTGGAGTAGAACGCGTATCGAATTGTCCATGTATCCCGAAAAATAGAGGATCTACGTTGAATTTAATTATTGGCCTTGGGAATTAAAAAAGACTAAAATTGTATCGGATTCGACTGGGACCAGTGTGAACACAGTGCAAACATTCTGATATGCGCTATATAAAGCAGCAAATGTGGAGTAGAACGCGTATCGAATTGTCCATGTATCCCGAAAAATAGAGGATCTACGTTGAATTTAATTATTGGCCTTGAGAATTGAAAAAGACTAAAATTGTATCGTGTTCGACTGGAACCAGTGTGAACACAGCGCAAACATTATGATATGCGCTGTATAAAGCAGCAAATGTGGAGTAGAACGCTTATCGAATTGTCCATGTATCACGAAAAATAGAGGATCTACGTTGAATTTAATTATTGGCCTTGAGAATTAAAAAAGACTAAAATTGTATCGGATTCGACTGGGACCAGTGTGAACACAGTGCAAAAACTGTGATAAGCGCTGTATAAAGCAGCAAATGTGGAGTATAACGCGTATCGAATTGTCCATGTATCCCGAAAAATAGAGGATCTACGTTGAATTTAATTATTGGCCTTGAGAATTAAAAAAGACTAAAATTGTATCGTGTTCGACTGGGACCAGTGTGAATACAGTGCAAAAACTGTGATAAGCGCTGTATAAAGCAGCAAATGTGGAGTAGAACGCGTATCGAATTGTCCATGTATCCCGAAAAATAGAGGATCTACGTTGAATTGAATTATTGGCCTTGAGAATTAAAAAAGACTAAAACTGTATCGTGTTCGACTGGAACCAGTGTGAACACAGCGCAAACATTATGATATGCGCTGTATAAAGCAGCAAATGTGGAGTAGAACGCGTATCGAATTGTCCATGTATCCCGAAAAATAGAGGATCTACGTTGAATTTAATTAATGGCCTTGAGAATTAAAAAAGACTAAAATTGTATCGTGTTCGACTGGGACCAGTGTGAACACAGTGCAAAAACTGTGATAAGCGCTGTATAAAGCAGCAAATGTGGAGTAGAACGCGTATCGAATTGTCCATGTATCCCGAAAAATAGAGGATCTGCGTTGAATTTAATTATTGGCCTTGAGAATTAAAAAAGACTAAAACTGTATCGTGTTCGACTGGAACCAGTGTGAACACAGCGCAAACATTATGATATGCGCTGTATAAAGCAGCAAATGTGGAGTAGAACGCGTATCGAATTGTCCATGTATCCCGAAAAATAGAGGATCTACGTTGAATTTAATTAATGGCCTTGAGAATTAAAAAAGACTAAAATTGTATCGTGTTCGACTGGGACCAGTGTGAACACAGTGCAAAAACTGTGATAAGCGCTGTATAAAGCAGCAAATGTGGAGTAGAACGCGTATCGAATTGTCCATGTATCCCGAAAAATAGAGGATCTGCGTTGAATTTAATTATTGGCCTTGAGAATTAAAAAAGACTAAAATTGTATCGTGCTCGACTGGGACCAGTGTGAACACAGTGCAAAAACTGTGATAAGCGCTGTATAAAGCAGCAAATGTGGAGTAGAACGCGTATCGAATTGTCCATGTATCCCGAAAAACAGCAGAGATACGTTGAATTGAATTATTGGCCTTGAGAATTAAAAAAGACTAAAATTGTATCGGATTTGACTCGGACCAGTGTAAACACAGTGCAAAAACTGTGATAAGCGCTGTATAAAGCAGCAAATTTGGAGTAGAACGCGTATCGAATTGTCCATGTATCCCGAAAAATAGAGGATCTACGTTGAATTTAATTATTGGCCTTGAGAATTAAAAAAGACTAAAATTGTATAGGATTTGACTCGGACCAGTGTGAACACAATGCAAACATTCTGATATGCGCTGTATAAAGCAGCAAATGTGGAGTAGAACGCGTATCGAATTGTCCATGTATCCCGAAAAATAGAGGATCTACGTTGAATTGAATTATTGGCCTTGAGAATTAAAAAAGACTAAAATTGTATCGGATTTGACTCGGACCAGTGTGAACACAGTGCAAAAACTGTGATAAGCGCTGTATAAAGCAGCAAATGTGGAGTAGAACGCGTATCGAATTGTCCATGTATCCCGAAAAATAGAGGATCTACGTTGAATTTAATTATTGGCCTTGAGAATTAAAAAAGACTAAAATTGTATCGTGTTCGACTGGGACCAGTGTGAACACAGTGCAAAAACTGTGATAAGCGCTGTATAAAGCAGCAAATGTGGAGTAGAACGCGTATCGAATTGTCCATGTATCCCGAAAAATAGAGGATCTACGTTGAATTTAATTATTGGCCTTGAGAATTAAAAAAGACTAAAATTGTATCGTGTTCGAATGGAACCAGTGTGAACACAGCGCAAACATTATGATATGCGCTGTATAAAGCAGCAAATGTGGAGTAGAACGCGTATCGAATTGTCCATGTATCCCGAAAAATAGAGGATCTACGTTGAATTTAATTATTGGCCTTAAGAATTAAAAAAGACTAAAATTGTATCGGATTCGACTGGGACCAGTGTGAACACAGTGCAAAAACTGTGATAAGCGCTGTATAAAGGAGCAAATGTGGAGTAGAACGCGTATCGAATTTTCCATGTATTGCGAAAAATAGAGGATCTACGTTGAATTGAATTATTGGCCTTGAGAATTAAAAAAGACTAAAATTGCATCGTGTTCGACTGGAACCAGTGTGAACACAGCGCAAACATTATGATATGCGCTGTATAAAGCAGCAAATGTGGAGTAGAACGCGTATCGAATTGTCCATGTATCCCGAAAAATAGAGGATCTACGTTGAATTGAATTATTGGCCTTGAGAATTAAAAAAGACTAAAATTGCATCGTGTTCGACTGGAACCAGTGTGAACACAGTGCAAAAACTGTGATAAGCGCTGTATAAAGCAGCAAATGTGGAGTAGAACGCGTATCGAATTGTCCATGTATCCCGAAAAACAGCAGAGATACGTTGAATTGAATTATTGGCCTTGAGAATTAAAAAAGACTAAAATTGTATCGGATTCGACTGGGACCAGTGTGAACACAGTGCAAAAACTCTGATAAGCGCTGTATAAAGCAGCAAATGTGGAGTAGAACGCGTATAGAATTGTCCATGTATCCCGAAAAACAGCAGAGATACGTTGAATTGAATTATTGGCCTTGAGAATTAAAAAAGACTAAAATTGCATCGTGTTCGACTGGAACCAGTGTGAACACAGTGCAAACATTCTGATATGCGCTGTATAAAGCAGCAAATGTGGAGTAGAACGCGTATTGAATTGTCAATGTATCCCGAAAAACAGCGGAGATACGTTGAATTGAATTATTGGCCTTGAGAATTAAAAAAGACTAAAATTGTATCGGATTCGACTGGGACCAGTGTGAACACAGTGCAAAAACTGTGATAAGCGCTGTATAAAGCAGCAAATGTGGAGTAGAACGCGTATCGAATTGTCCATGTATCCCGAAAAATAGAGGATCTACGTTGAATTTAATTATTGGCCTTGAGAATTAAAAAAGACTAAAATTGTATCGTGTTCGACTGGGACCAGTGTGAACACAGTGCAAAAACTGTGATAAGCGCTGTATAAAGCAGCAAATGTGGAGTAGAACGCGTATCGAATTGTCCATGTATCCCGAAAAATAGAGGATCTACGTTGAATTTAATTATTGGCCTTGAGAATTAAAAAAGACTAAAATTGTATCGTGTTCGACTGGGACCAGTGTGAACACAGTGCAAAAACTGTGATAAGCACTGTATAAAGCAGCAAATGTGGAGTAGAACGCGTATCGAATTGTCCATGTATACCGAAAAATAGAGGATCTACGTTGAATTTAATTATTGGCCTTGAGAATTAAAAAAGACTAAAATTGTATCGTGTTCGACTGGAACCAGTGTGAACACAGCGCAAACATTATGATAAGCGCTGTATAAAGCAGCAAATGTGGAGTAGAACGCGTATCGAATTGTCCATGTATCCCGAAAAACAGCAGAGATACGTTGAATTGAATTATTGGCCTTGAGAAATAAAAAAGACTAAAATTGCATCGTGTTCGACTGGAACCAGTGTGAACACAGTGCAAACATTCTGATATGCGCTGTATAAAGCAGCAAATGTGGAGTAGAATGCGTATCGAATTGTCCATGTATCCCGAAAAATAGAGGATCTACGTTGAATTTAATTATTGGCCTTGAGAATTAAAAAAGACTAAAATTGTATCGTGTTCGACTGGGACCAGTGTGAACACAGTGCAAAAACTGTGATAAGCGCTGTAAAAAGCAGCAAATGTGGAGTAGAACGCGTATCGAATTGTCCATGTATCCCGAAAAATAGAGGATCTACGTTGAATTTAATTATTGGCCTTGAGAATTAAAAAAGACTAAAATTGTATCGTGTTCGACTGGGACCAGTGTGAACACAGTGCAAAAACTGTGATAAGCGCTGTATAAAGCAGCAAATGTGGAGTAGAACGCGTATCGAATTGTCCATGTATCCCGAAAAATAGAGGATCTACGTTGAATTTAATTATTGGCCTTGAGAATTAAAAAAGACTAAAATTGTATCGTGTTCGACTGGAACCAGTGTGAACACAGCGCAAACATTATGATAAGCGCTGTATAAAGCAGCAAATGTGGAGTAGAACGCGTATCGAATTGTCCATGTATCCCGAAAAACAGCAGAGATACGTTGAATTGAATTATTGGCCTTGAGAATTAAAAAAGACTAAAATTGCATCGTGTTCGACTGGAACCAGTGTGAACACAGTGCAAACATTCTGATATGCGCTGTATAAAGCAGCAAATGTGGAGTAGAACGCGTATCGAATGGTCCATTTACCCCGAAAAACAGCGGAGATACGTTGAATTGAATTATTGGCCTTGAGAATTAAAAAAGACTAAAATTGTATCGGATTCGACTGGGACCAGTGTGAACACAGTCCAAAAACTCTGATAAGCGCTGTATAAAGCAGCAAATGTGGAATAGAACGCGTATCGAATTGTCCATGTATCCCGAAAAATAGAGGATCTACGTTGAATTTAATTATTGGCCTTGAGAATTAAAAAAGACTAAAATTGTATCGTGTTCGACTGGGACCAGTGTGAACACAGTGCAAAAACTGTGATAAGCACTGTATAAAGCAGCAAATGTGGAGTAGAACGCGTATCGAATTGTCCATGTATACCGAAAAATAGAGGATCTACGTTGAATTTAATTATTGGCCTTGAGAATTAAAAAAGACTAAAATTGTATCGTGTTCGACTGGAACCAGTGTGAACACAGCGCAAACATTATGATAAGCGCTGTATAAAGCAGCAAATGTGGAGTAGAACGCGTATCGAATTGTCCATGTATCCCGAAAAACAGCAGAGATACGTTGAATTGAATTATTGGCCTTGAGAATTAAAAAAGACTAAAATTGTATCGGATTTGACTCGGACCAGTGTGAACACAGTGCAAAAACTCTGATAAGCGCTGTATAAAGCAGCAAATGTGGAGTAGAACGCGTATCGAATTGTCCATGTATCCCGAAAAATAGAGGATCTACGTTGAATTTAATTATTGGCCTTGAGAATTAAAAAAGACTAAAATTGTATCGGGTTCGACTGGGACCAGTGTGAACACAGTGCAAACATTCTGATATGCGCTGTATAAAGCAGCAAATGTGGAGTAGAACGCGTATCGAATTGTCCATGTATCCCGAAAAATAGAGGATCTACGTTGAATTTAATTATTGGCCTTGAGAATTAAAAAAGACTAAAATTGTATCGTGTTCGACTGGAACCAGTGTGAACACAGTGCAAACATTCTGATATGCGCTGTATAAAGCAGCAAATGTGGATTAGAACGCGTATCGAATTGTTCATGTATCCCTAAAAATAGAGGATCTACGTTGAATTTAATTATTGGCCTTGAGAATTAAAAAAGACTAAAATTGTATCGGATTCGACTGGGACCAGTGTGAACACAGTGCAAAAACTGTGATAAGCGCTGTATAAAGCAGCAAATGTGGAGTAGAACGCGTATCGAATTGTCCATGTATCCCGAAAAATAGAGGATCTACGTTGAATTGAATTATTGGCCTTGAGAATTAAAAAAGACTAAAATTATATCGGATTCGACTGGGACCAGTGTGAACGCAGTGCAAAAACTCTGATAATCGCTGTATAAAGCAGCAAATGTGGAGTAGGACGCGTATCGAATTGTCCATGTATCCCGAAAAACAGCGGAGATACGTTGAATTGAATTAATGGCCTTGAGAATTAAAAAAGACTAAAATTGTATCGGATTTGACTCGGACCAGTGTGAACACAGTGCAAAAACTGTGATAAGCGCTGTATAAAGCAGCAAATGTGGAGTAGAACGCGTATCGAATTGTCCATGTATCCCGAAAAATAGAGGATCTACGTTGAATTGAATTATTGGCCTTGAGAATTAAAAAAGACTAAAATTGTATCGGATTCGACTGGGACCAGTGTGAACACAGTGCTAAAACTGTGATAAGCGCTGTATAAAGCAGCAAATGTGGAGTAGAACGCGTATCGAATTGTCCATGTATCCCGAAAAATAGAGGATCTACGTTGAATTTAATTATTGGCCTTGAGAATTAAAAAAGACTAAAATTGTATCGGGTTCGACTGGGACCAGTGTGAACACAGTGCAAACATTCTGATATGCGCTGTATAAAGCAGCAAATGTGGAGTAGAACGCGTATCGAATTGTCCATGTATCCCGAAAAATAGAGGATCTACGTTGAATTTAATTATTGGCCTTGAGAATTAAAAAAGACTAAAATTGTATCGTGTTCGACTGGAACCAGTGTGAACACAGTGCAAACATTCTGATATGCGCTGTATAAAGCAGCAAATGTGGATTAGAACGCGTATCGAATTGTTCATGTATCCCTAAAAATAGAGGATCTACGTTGAATTTAATTATTGGCCTTGAGAATTAAAAAAGACTAAAATTGTATCGGATTCGACTGGGACCAGTGTGAACACAGTGCAAAAACTGTGATAAGCGCTGTATAAAGCAGCAAATGTGGAGTAGAACGCGTATCGAATTGTCCATGTATCCCGAAAAATAGAGGATCTACGTTGAATTGAATTATTGGCCTTGAGAATTAAAAAAGACTAAAATTGTATCGGATTCGACTGGGACCAGTGTGAACGCAGTGCAAAAACTCTGATAATCGCTGTATAAAGCAGCAAATGTGGAGTAGAACGCGTATCGAATTGTCCATGTATCCCGAAAAACAGCGGAGATACGTTGAATTGAATTAATGGCCTTGAGAATTAAAAAAGACTAAAATTGTATCGGATTTGACTCGGACCAGTGTGAACACAGTGCAAAAACTGTGATAAGCGCTGTATAAAGCAGCAAATGTGGAGTAGAACGCGTATCGAATTGTCCATGTATCCCGAAAAATAGAGGATCTACGTTGAATTGAATTATTGGCCTTGAGAATTAAAAAAGACTAAAATTGTATCGGATTCGACTGGGACCAGTGTGAACACAGTGCTAAAACTGTGATAAGCGCTGTATAAAGCAGCAAATGTGGAGTAGAACGCGTATCGAATTGTCCATGTATCCCGAAAAATAGAGGATCTACGTTGAATTGAATTATTGGCCTTGAGAATTAAAAAAGACTAAAATTGTATCGGATTCGACTGGGACCAGTGTGAACACAGTGCAAACATTCTGATATGCGCTGTATAAAGCAGCAAATGTGGAGTAGAACGCGTATCGAATTGTCCATGTATCCCGAAAAATAGAGGATCTACGTTGAATTTAATTATTGGCCTTGAGAATTGAAAAAGACTAAAATTGTATCGTGTTCGACTGGGACCAGTGTGAACACAGTGCAAAAACTGTGATAAGCGCTGTATAAAGCAGCAAATGTGGAGTAGAACGCGTATCGAATTGTCCATGTATCCCGAAAAATAGAGGATCTACGTTGAATTTAATTATTGACCTTGAGAATTAAAAAAGACTAAAATTGTATCGGATTCGACTGGGACCAGTGTGAACACAGTGCAAGAACTGTGATAAGCGCTGTATAAAGCAGCAAATGTGGAGTAGAACGCGTATCGAATTGTCCATGTATCCCGAAAAATAGAGGATCTACGTTGAATTTAATTATTGGCCTTGAGAATTAAAAAAGACTAAAATTGTATCGGATTCGACTGGGACCAGTGTGAACACAGTGCAAACATTCTGATATGCGCTGTATAAAGCAGCAAATGTGAAGTAGAACGCGTATCGAATTGTCCATGTATCCCGAAAAATAGAGGATCTACGTTGAATTTAATTATTGGCCTTGAGAATTAAAAAAGACTAAAATTTTATAGGATTCGACTGGGACCAGTGTGAACACAGTGCAAAAACTGTGATAAGCGCTGTATAAAGCAGCAAATGTGGAGTAGAACGCGTATCGAATTGTCCATGTATCCCGAAAAATAGAGGATCTACGTTGAATCTAATTATTGGCCTTGAGAATTAAAAAAGACTAAAATTGTATCGTGTTCGACTGGAACCAGTGTGAACACAGTGCAAAAACTGTGATAAGCGCTGTATAAAGCAGCAAATGTGGAGTAGAACGCGTATCGAATTGTCCATGTATCCCGAAAAATAGAGGATCTACGTTGAATCTAATTATTGGCCTTGAGAATTAAAAAAGACTAAAATTGTATCGTGTTCGACTGGAACCAGTGTGAACACAGTGCAAAAACTGTGATAAGCGCTGTATAAAGCAGCAAATGTGGAGTAGAACGCGTATCGAATTGTCCATGTATCCCGAAAAATAGAGGATCTGCGTTGAATCTAATTATTGGCCTTGAGTATTAAAAAAGACTAAAATTGTATCGTGTTCGACTGGAACCAGTGTGAACACAGTGCAAAAACTGTGATAAGCGCTGTATAAAGCAGCAAATGTGGAGTAGAACGCGTATCGAATTGTCCATGTATCCCGAAAAATAGAGGATCTACGTTGAATCTAATTATTGGCCTTGAGAATTAAAAAAGACTAAAATTGTATCGTGTTCGACTGGAACCAGTGTGAACACAGTGCAAAAACTGTGATAAGCGCTGTATAAAGCAGCAAATGTGGAGTAGAACGCGTATCGAATTGTCCATGTATCCCGAAAAATAGAGGATCTACGTTGAATCTAATTATTGGCCTTGAGAATTAAAAAAGACTAAAATTGTATCGTGTTCGACTGGAACCAGTGTGAACACAGTGCAAAAACTGTGATAAGCGCTGTATAAAGCAGCAAATGTGGAGTAGAACGCATATCGAATTGTCCATGTATCCCGAAAAATATAGGATCTACGTTGAATCTAATTATTTTCCTTGAGAATTAAAAAAGACTAAAATTGTATCGTGTTCGACTGGAACCAGTGTGAACACAGTGCAAAAACTGTGATAAGCGCTGTATAAAGCAGCAAATGTGGAGTAGAACGCGTATCGAATTGTCCATGTATCCCGAAAAATAGAGGATCTACGTTGAATCTAATTATTGGCCTTGAGAATTAAAAAAGACTAAAATTGTATCGTGTTCGACTGGAACCAGTGTGAACACAGTGCAAAAACTGTGATAAGCGCTGTATAAAGCAGCAAATGTGGAGTAGAACGCGTATCGAATTGTCCATGTATCCCGAAAAATAGAGGATCTACGTTGAATCTAATTATTGGCCTTGAGAATTAAAAAAGACTAAAATTGTATCGTGTTCGACTGGAACCAGTGTGAACACAGTGCAAAAACTGTGATAAGCGCTGTATAAAGCAGCAAATGTGGAGTAGAACGCGTATCGAATTGTCCATGTATCCCGAAAAATAGAGGATCTACGTTGAATCTAATTATTGGCCTTGAGAATTAAAAAAGACTAAAATTGTATCGTGTTCGACTGGAACCAGTGTGAACACAGTGCAAAAACTGTGATAAGCGCTGTATAAAGCAGCAAATGTGGAGTAGAACGCGTATCGAATTGTCCATGTATCCCGAAAAATAGAGGATCTACGTTGAATCTAATTATTGGCCTTGAGAATTAAAAAAGACTAAAATTGTATCGTGTTCGACTGGAACCAGTGTGAACACAGTGCAAAAACTGTGATAAGCGCTGTATAAAGCAGCAAATGTGGAGTAGAACGCGTATCGAATTGTCCATGTATCCCGAAAAATAGAGGATCTACGTTGAATCTAATTATTGGCCTTGAGAATTAAAAAAGACTAAAATTGTATCGTGTTCGACTGGAACCAGTGTGAACACAGTGCAAAAACTGTGATAAGCGCTGTATAAAGCAGCAAATGTGGAGTAGAACGCGTATCGAATTGTCCATGTATCCCGAAAAATAGAGGATCTACGTTGAATCTAATTATTGGCCTTGAGAATTAAAAAAGACTAAAATTGTATCGTGTTCGACTGGAACCAGTGTGAACACAGTGCAAAAACTGTGATAAGCGCTGTATAAAGCAGCAAATGTGGAGTAGAACGCGTATCGAATTGTCCATGTATCCCGAAAAATAGAGGATCTACGTTGAATCTAATTATTGGCCTTGAGAATTAAAAAAGACTAAAATTGTATCGTGTTCGACTGGAACCAGTGTGAACACAGTGCAAAAACTGTGATAAGCGCTGTATAAAGCAGCAAATGTGGAGTAGAACGCGTATCGAATTGTCCATGTATCCCGAAAAATAGAGGATCTACGTTGAATCTAATTATTGGCCTTGAGAATTAAAAAAGACTAAAATTGTATCGTGTTCGACTGGAACCAGTGTGAACACAGTGCAAAAACTGTGATAAGCGCTGTATAAAGCAGCAAATGTGGAGTAGAACGCGTATCGAATTGTCCATGTATCCCGAAAAATAGAGGATCTACGTTGAATCTAATTATTGGCCTTGAGAATTAAAAAAGACTAAAATTGTATCGTGTTCGACTGGAACCAGTGTGAACACAGTGCAAAAACTGTGATAAGCGCTGTATAAAGCAGCAAATGTGGAGTAGAACGCGTATCGAATTGTCCATGTATCCCGAAAAATAGAGGATCTACGTTGAATCTAATTATTGGCCTTGAGAATTAAAAAAGACTAAAATTGTATCGTGTTCGACTGGAACCAGTGTGAACACAGTGCAAAAACTGTGATAAGCGCTGTATAAAGCAGCAAATGTGGAGTAGAACGCGTATCGAATTGTCCATGTATCCCGAAAAATAGAGGATCTACGTTGAATTTAATTATTGACCTTGAGAATTAAAAAAGACTAAAATTGTATCGGATTCGACTGGGACCAGTGTGAACACAGTGCAAGAACTGTGATAAGCGCTGTATAAAGCAGCAAATGTGGAGTAGAACGCGTATCGAATTGTCCATGTATCCCGAAAAATAGAGGATCTACGTTGAATTTAATTATTGGCCTTGAGAATTAAAAAAGACTAAAATTGTATCGGATTCGACTGGGACCAGTGTGAACACAGTGCAAACATTCTGATATGCGCTGTATAAAGCAGCAAATGTGAAGTAGAACGCGTATCGAATTGTCCATGTATCCCGAAAAATAGAGGATCTACGTTGAATTTAATTATTGGCCTTGAGAATTAAAAAAGACTAAAATTTTATAGGATTCGACTGGGACCAGTGTGAACACAGTGCAAAAACTGTGATAAGCGCTGTATAAAGCAGCAAATGTGGAGTAGAACGCGTATCGAATTGTCCATGTATCCCGAAAAATAGAGGATCTACGTTGAATCTAATTATTGGCCTTGAGAATTAAAAAAGACTAAAATTGTATCGTGTTCGACTGGAACCAGTGTGAACACAGTGCAAAAACTGTGATAAGCGCTGTATAAAGCAGCAAATGTGGAGTAGAACGCGTATCGAATTGTCCATGTATCCCGAAAAATAGAGGATCTACGTTGAATCTAATTATTGGCCTTGAGAATTAAAAAAGACTAAAATTGTATCGTGTTCGACTGGAACCAGTGTGAACACAGTGCAAAAACTGTGATAAGCGCTGTATAAAGCAGCAAATGTGGAGTAGAACGCGTATCGAATTGTCCATGTATCCCGAAAAATAGAGGATCTGCGTTGAATCTAATTATTGGCCTTGAGTATTAAAAAAGACTAAAATTGTATCGTGTTCGACTGGAACCAGTGTGAACACAGTGCAAAAACTGTGATAAGCGCTGTATAAAGCAGCAAATGTGGAGTAGAACGCGTATCGAATTGTCCATGTATCCCGAAAAATAGAGG